>NC_000075.6:116044643-116344643 GCF_000001635.26 Mus musculus | reverse complement strand
CCACTAAATAAAAATGTATTTAAATTTTTAAATTAAATATTCTGTCTTACTTATTTTTATGGAAAACAATACCACAGTCAAGCCTACATTGATTAAAGCATAGTGTAACTTAAATTCTATTTTCTGCTTTATATCACTACTAATATAGTTTGTCTCAAGAAAGTTGTAAGAGTTTTCTAAATTCATACTACAGCTAATATCTGTTGAGTATTCATGTTTTATTTCTATTCATTCACCCAGTTAATTAAAAGTTCTTTACATAAAGACATGTAATATTAATAAGTTTCAAAAGTACTATTAATTATACCATTTTGTGTTTTGGATTGTGTGTGTCTGTGTGTATATTCAGATAGCTGCTAGAGTTCTGTCACATGTAAACACACATAAGGACTTTTTATTTTAACCAGAAGATAAATTTAGAGGGACAGAGAAATGACTCAGTTGTAAAATGCTTGCCATATAAGCACAAAGACTCTAGTTCAGCCCCCAATTAAAAAAAAAAAGGGGGGGGGCAAAGTGGCATGAGTTTGTAAGCCCAGAGTATGGAGAAGAGATAGGTGGACCCCAGAGCTTGCTGGCCAGTCAGCCTAGCTGAATGAGTGAGTTCCAGATCCAATAAGAGATCCTGTCTCAAATAAATAAAATGGGCAGAAACTGGGGAAGATGCTTCTGCTCCAGTCGCTACACACACACACACACACACACACACACACACACACACACACACACACACACAGACACACACACATACACATATACACACACACATACACACACACACATACACACACATACACACAAATACACACACATACACACACACATACACACACACATACACATATACACACACATACACACACATATACACGCACACATACACACAAATACACACACACATACACACACATACACACACACACATACACACACACATACACACACACACACATACACATATACACACACACATACACACACACACATACACACACACACACACATACACAGAAACACACACCATGTAGATTATGCACTTTTGTCCACAAGTGAGAATTCATTCAAAAACAGCCAATGGTAATTAAAATCTTCACCTCTTCCTAAACTGGACTCAATGCCTTAGTGTGAAGAAACCACACTAAGATATGATCCCGTGACTGCCCAAACATATCCGAGGATGCCAGAAATCATGATAGCTATCATGGGAATGTCTAGCCTGCTTCTCCCAAAGGCTGCGGCTCTGGAAGAGAACATTCTAACCACATCTGAGGTCATCCTAAACTCCTAAATTCTGGGGCATCCCTAAAAAAGATTCTGTCAGGAGCTAAATCTAAAGACGCAAAAAGGAGCCATTTTCCCAGACATGCAGATTTCCACCCTACTTCTGGATGTTCTTCAAATAAAAGCATTGGCATCTTTCCCACCTGTTCCCCCAAACTGGAGAGGCAGAAGCTATCATGGGCTTATATGGTGAGTCAGCCTTAAGAGTCTGAATCATTCTGTCTGTGGGTAAACTAAACAAAGAGCAAAAAATAAAAAAATTAAAAATATATAAATAAATTTAATTAAAGAAAAAAAAAGAGCCTGAAGCACTCCAGGGAACAGATAGTTAAGGGCCTGGTGAGAGGTGAAAGTCACTCCAAGACCTCAGTCTTTGGAATCTGGAGTCTCAGGGAGTCAACTGATTTGTACAGCTCAGATGCTGGAAGAGCCCCAGGGTATCACACAGATGTCTGTGCCAAAGCTGAGCAGAAGAAGGTAGACTGCAAAATTCTGCGCTCTGATCCATGAGCCTGGACTGGAGATTTTCCAGCGCTTGCCCTTCATAGCATCTACCCATCTTTTCCCTTCGGAGGGACATCTTTCAATAGCACCTCCTCGTTGGTAGCCTCTGGGGTTCTTCATCTCTCGTTTTCTTGGCATGACTTACATGTGGAGTTTGGAAGAGCTATGGAGGAAGGAAATAAGAGATTGCCAAACTCCATTAGGAAGCAGTGCGTAAATATTGCTCTCCCACACGGGGAAGGTATTTATCATGTCAGAATAGAACAAATAATAAATGGAAGTTGTAACTTGTTCAGATTAGATAGCAGAGGAAAGCCCAAATTCAACTCCCTGCTTTCATTATAACTAAAGAGGAGACGATGCAGAAAACACAGCTAAAATGCACTAGCAGAAAAGCTAAGAATGTAAAAATAGTTTGTTGATGGTAAATACCGTTGAAATATTGAAAACTGGTGTGGTTAATAGTGGGCAGAAGTTTTAAAAGATATCCTAAATCCCACCCCACGTATACACATATCCCTCAGTCAGTTCCTTTACTTATTGCTGATAAAATGCCTGAGAAAGCAACTTCAGAGTACCCTGAGAGGTTATACAAGCTCTCCTGGGAGCACAGAGATGAAGGAAGGGCTGCATTGTGTGCTGTGTTCTTGGAACTGGCGGGTGTGACCACTGTCTGTATCATTCCTTTGATAATCTAAGTACAGCAATACAATAGCCTCTAAGAGAGCTAGTACCAATTACAGATGCTAACAGTCAGCAAGAATCATCAACAGTTTGGTTGTATGTTACGTCTGTCATTGGTGCCAGCAATTCTAGCAATTTCGAGTCCTCATTTGAATATCAGATTCCTTACAGCAAATCAAAAAAATTAAAGGGCTGAAGGGATGGCTCAGCAGTGAAAAAGACTTGCTCTTACAGAGGATCTGGGTTCAATTCCCAGCACCCTGTAGCAGCTTACAACCATCTGTAACTCCAATTCCAAGGGATTCCATTTCCTTATATGTCAGGCATACATGTGGTACACAGACAAATATGCAGTCAAAATGAACACACACATAAATTTTAATTAGTTACAAAATCAAACGTGTGTGTGTGTGTGTGTGTGTGTGTGTGTGTGTGTGTTTCTATGCAATGCATTCATGCCCCTGTAGAAGCAAAAGAGATACCCCTGGAGCTGAAGCTGCAGACAGTTGTGAGCTACCTGATGGGGTGGGTGTGGCTATGAACACACTATACACTTTTAACCACTGAGTCATCTCTCTGGACTGTATATTCCAGATTCTCAACTCCATCAAAAATAATAAAGAAGCGTTCACCAAAGAGTTCATAGGGGGAACTCTAAGCCAGGATACCAAACACTGCCCACAATCCCATCTCTGTCCTCAGAGTATTCTTAGCTTTACAGAACTCAATACATCTCTTCACAGAGGTTTCACTTGTGTTAACATGAAAATATTAGAGTCGTTTTTATGAACAAGTAGTTAAACTATAAACTATAATTTCCATTTTGTTGATTTTTGTCTTTGTATAAGACATTTTTAGGAACTTCATGAATATCACTTTAATTTAACCCTCTTATTAGCCTATAAGTGAGTAACTGTCTTTATCTGTGTTGTGCAAAGACTTGATTTTCTGTTTAATTATGTTTGCATGCCTGTGTGTCTATGCAATTGAGTGCAGTGCCCATAGAGACCAGAAGAGGGCATCAGATCCCTGTTACTCTCAAAAGAGCCAACCTTAACTTAAGTTCTGGAAAGCAAACTCAGGTACTTTTTGCTTTTACCACTGATTCATCTCTCTAACCCTTTGACTGTGAATATGAAACTGGAAACCATAGCAACTATGAAACCTGCCCAACAATGCACAGCAAGTAGAAAGAAAATCTATGAAATAAAACTGTTTTTTACTTAAGTGCAAAATATGTTTATTTAATTTTATCACACTCTGTCTTCCTTTCTATTTCTCCCTTAGGATGTCTTGCTGAAGGCAGAGAGATGAAACTCACAGCCTGTTCAGTTCTTCTGATTATGATTTTTTTGTCTGGGTTTTTGTTAATGGTGTGTTTTGACTTTTTAAGATTTGTTTCATTATCTTATGTGTGCATATCTGCCTACATATATGTATGTGTACCGCCTATATGTCTGGTGCCCGAGAAGGTCAAAAGAAGGCTTCAGATCCCCTGAGACTGTAATTAACAGAGTTATAAGGCACTGTAGAGGTGCTGGGGGTTGAATTCAGGTCCCTTGCAAGACCAGCAAATGTTCTTAACACTAAGGCAAACCTCTAGCCCCTGGGTTTTGTTTTGTTTTGTTATGTTTTGTTTTTATAGACAGGGTTTCTCCATATGACCTAGGCTGGCCTTGAACTCACAACTCTCCTGCCTCAGTCTCCTAAGGGTTGGGATACAGGTGGGTGTTATCATGTCTGATGCTTATCATGTCCTCTTTTTTTCTTTTGTAAATTTTAGTCCTTGTGATAGTTAACACTTATTGTCAAAATGGCTGGGTTTGGAATCTGGAAGACACATCTTTGGGCATGTCATGTTTCCAGTGAGGACTAAGAAGAGAGGTAAGAGCAGCCCTGGTCATGGGCAACACTGATCCACAGACTGAGGGGTAGAAAGGAGACAGGAACTGAGCGACAGCATCAGCTTCTGGATCCTGTCTGTGGACAAAGGCAAGCAAAGACTTCACATCCCTGCCACGGAGTCTTTCCCACCATGGCAGGCTCTACCCTCAAATCCTAAGCCAGTACAAACCTTCTTACTTCCTTACATTGCCACTCTCAGGCATTTTTGTCACAACAGTGGGAAATGTGGCTAATTACGTCCCTATGAGAATACAAGAAACAGCAATGGTTTCAACTTACAGGTGAAAAATAAACCCATAAAAGTTTCAGTTTGGACTAAACATAACTCGTCTAAGAGAACATTCCGGAAGTCCAGTTTGAGTCCAAGCCCTTTGTTTCTTCCCACTCTGGCTGGACCTGTGCTACACCACACAGAGACTATCGCAGGAAATATTCTCAATACTTTTCTACTCTGCTGGAAAATGCACATTTCCCTTTCTGCATATAAACCTTGAAGGCAAATGGGCAGAGTTCATGTTTAGTGTCTCCAGGAATCAGTGCAAAAACTCCCAATAAATTATCTGAAGAGTTGGGGCTTGTGGCTAGTCATCAAAGCTGTGTTCTTGAGTCTGGTGAGGTAACCAAGGCATCCAGGAGCTTGACTGATTGATGGTTCTGGATTGTCATGAGTTCAAGGACAGTCTGAAAGTACTGACTCACACACGGGGCAGACTGGACTACAGAAGGAGACCCTGTCCCCCCCAAAAAAGAGGATTTTGTTTGATCATTTTTTATTATCTCAGCCTCTAGGGAATCCTACATAGCCATGGAATTTGAAGAACAGGTGTTTCAAAATACAGTTTCGCTCCTGTCACAGCAAGAGCCAACTCCCATCCAAATGTCAGGGCAGATGGATGTGCTGAAGGCGTCTCAATTCTGCTCTTCACGTCCCAGAACAGACTAGAAACCCATCGGTGAAGGCCAGTGAGTGAGTGCCATCTTTCTGCTGGCGAAGCTCTTCGGAGTCAGTAATTTGTCTCTCCTCGAGATCATGAAAGTCTGCAATTGAGTAAATGATAGGTTTAAAAAATACATGCCTGAGGCAGACCCGGAAGAATTAGATCCTGAAGCCTGCAAACCTGCTTTGCTGCTTACAGAGTCAAGGAATAAAATACCCTGACAGAAACAACTTTAAGTCAGGAAAGGGGTCCGTCATTGGGCATACAATTCCAGGTTAGAGGTCATCACTAGGAGGACGTCAAGGCAGGAATTGAAGTAGCCAGTCAGACCTGAGACAAGAGCAAAAAGGAATGGGTGAATGAATTGTGTTAGTTCTCAGCTCACTTTCTTTACTCTTATATAGCCCAGGACCAAGCCTAGGGAATGGCGCCGCCTACAGTGGGCTGCCTCTTCAATATTAATTAATATAATCACCCATAGGCCAACCTGATCGAGATAATCCCTCATACTTACTGCCTTCCAGGTGATTTTAGATTGTGTCAAGGTGACAATTAGAACTAACTAGTGTATAAACTTAAAACTATTTTTGTATGTAATAAGCAATAAACAGAACAAAGGCTGCCATGTGTCATAGCAAAAGTACTGGCTTTCTGCTCTGTGTGACCCAGGTTTCTATGCCACAGCACAGCCTTTCTCCGTCATTTGTTTCTCTTTTCTTTTCTATTTTTTCTGTTCCCCTTTTAAGTCTCTGCATGTCTGCTATGGGTGTGCTTACTTTTGAGGTATCCCGCAAAGTTTATTACTACATTTCCGCTAATAAGTCAAAAACCACCAAGAGCACAGACATTGTCAACAGGAAGAGGTACAGGAGAAAAAGGAGAGAAGGCTGTTGAAGAGGAGCCAGATGCAGGCAGAGATAACCGCAGGTCATGGAACAAGGGTTCAAGCCAAATTGAACCTAGTTTCCCAGGACTTCAAGGTCCAGGTGACATCTGCATTGTACAAACAAGTAATCTTTGACCCTTGTACAAATGGCTTATTTAAAAGCTCCCAGGAGAGCCCAGTTAGGGCAGGGCACAGCTGGACAAAGAACGAACATTGCAGCTAGAGGCTGGCTTCAGACAAGCATCAGCCTCCACCCAGCCTGCAGGAACTCTGTGACCTACATTCTAGGTTAGAGAGTGGCTTCTCCATACTGTGGCAGCTACCATGGAGGGTCCTTCTGGAGGCCAGATTCCCATGCACACTGTAGAAAGGACACTGATGACCTGCAGGCAATCCTTGGTGGTACCAGGACAACTCAGTGTCATCTTAGCTTTGTGTCCTCCCTATCCCCTTATGGCCAGTGACCCACCTTCTCCCTAATGATCCACCACTGCCTTATGTACGTTCTTTTCTTTTTTTCTTGCAATTGAGGTGTTTATCTCTAAATGGAGAGCACTGTACAGTTCTTCACAGTCATAGCCTATTACAGCGTAACCTGGAGACAAGATCATTTTCCTCATTTCAAAGCTAAAAAAGCGTTAAACTGTGCCTATCACCGTAAACACAGTCCCTTCCTTCACTGTGCTCCTAAACAGTGTGCTGAAAAGACTGTTCTAGAACACACGGCGACACCAGCTCAGCTCATCTGCTGCATATCTCACCACTCTAGGGAGCACTGTTCACCCCTACTGTGACAGAGGTGATGCCTCAGCAAATTCACCAGTGCATGGGCTGTTCAGTCCTCCCAGTGCTGAAGGAGCTGGTGCTCTTCTACTGTGTAACTGTTTAGCCGGAGCCCATGAGTTTTGCTTTTTGTCCCCATTATATCATGTTAAGGAACATTTAATTGCTTTAACTGCACTATTCCAGCAGGAGCTACTGGGCAAAGGGAGGGAGTTCGAAAGCACAGGGGAGCGGGGCAGTGGAGAAGAAAGACGTGGAGGCCAGGGGAGAAGTCACAAGGACAAGAGGTATAACTAAATGCTGGGCTATTAAATAGGGACCTTTTATTGATACTTTTTAAATTTTCTTTATTTGCTTCTAATTAAATATTTTATTTCTTCTTTGAGGGCTTCATATATACACATACACAATATTTCAATCATATTTGACCAACCTCATGACTTCCCCCCTTCAAGCCTTCAAAGTTCTCCCCACATGCCACTCCTTACCCCACTCCCATTCATAACCTCTTCTTTTGGTTTTCATTACCCATTAGGTCCAAACAATGGTACTCATACACATACGGGGTGGGACACCCCAGAGCATGGTCTACCTACCAGCACTGACCATGGTCAGCCCAGTAGAGAGGTAACAACAGAAAGGTGAGGATGAAGGGGACCTGCTAGTATCGCTCAGTGTGCTATTAGGAAGACAAAGGAGAAAACTGTCTATCACAAGATATCTTTGAGAAGGGAAGATCAGAGACTGGTCCTTGGCCGTCTCTGCTGTTAGAGAAACCATCATTTGGTGAATTAGCTCTGAGTTGTTGACTGGCTTCTGAATGTGTAAACAGAACCAAGAATGGTAAGCTGGGGGGGGGGGCAAGTTCAGCAAACTGAAGGCAATGCTATTGATTCAACTTTCTGTTTCCATAAGAAAAAGTATAGGCAAGCAGGTCTGAAGTCAGAGAGATTTATGCCGCCGACTCCTCAAGTTCCTTAGCTGGAGTATAAATCAATGCAGGGTCAACAAGTCTTCAACACTCACTCCTCAAGGACCCATTTGCCCCTCATCACCCATTGCTGAAAGACCCTACTCCTTGTATTAAGAGAGTGTGTTTTGAGACCCTGATCAGGCTCAGTTCCCTCATTGCATCTTGATATATCAAAGGAAATGTCAAGGCCACCTGAATCTCCCAGTCACATCAGCAAATAACTGTGAATAAAGATCTTCTTTCCCTGAGATGGATTAGAGAAGAAATCTATAGCAGCCTTTGTGAGAGGTCCCACAAGAAACCTAGAATCGGATGTAGCCACCATGCGTGGCTCTGGAGGTCTTGATGTAACTGAAGGCTGGGCAGGGTATGGAGAAATGGGAAGGACTTGTACGACTGATTAGCCTTATCTCAGACCTGGGAGCCCCTCTCCTCATCCTATCTGTGGCGCCAGAGGCAGGTTGATTCATCTCGTGCAGATGGGAACATTAAGTTGTCATAATTTGACTCATTTAAAATTTGCATAATAGATTTGATTGCCTCCGTTCTTCCTCAGTGTTTATACAACAAAGCTTCTGAGTGTGATGTGCTGTCTTTAATTTGGCTTCTTCTCGTTGCGGGAGCCTCTTAGAATACACCACTTTCTGCAAATACTGCTTTAGAGCAATTCAGGGGCTGGAGATAGCTGCGATCTCCATGCCATCTTACCTGCAGTCTGTGTGCAAACATGTTAGACTGCTCCATCCTCACAGCTATGTCATTAGCTAGGAATCTCAGATAGAAATGAAGCAATCAACTCAAACCTATGAGGACTATGCTTGGGCTATCTAAGCTGAGCTATACCCTCAGGTCAGTAGATTGGATTCCAGAACCCATGGGGCTGGACCCTTGTGTACTGTGCTCTTCTGTGTTAAGTCACCCATTAATCATTCCTGGAGGTTGGCAAGATTCCAGAATCTAAGCCAGATTGTAGGTGGAAACTGCAAGCTTTGGAGACCAGCAGGCATTCTCTCCTGCATGAATAGTATAGAGTAGTATCATAATCCCATCACGTTGGTACAACTTCCTGGTTTCGCTGTCATTTGAAAAGCAAATGATTATATAATAACTAGAGCTATAAGAGCCACAACTCAATGGTTTTCTCAGATATACATGTATTTAGATCTTTATAGAAGAGCTAGCATTGCTTTTATGTAAATGGTGTTGTGTGTATACATGTGTGTGCATGCCCATGTACTAGCAGATGTGTGTGTGTGTGTGTGTGTGTGTGTGTGTGTGTGTGTGTGTGTTTTATGGGGTACACAGAGACCAGAACACAACCTTACTTGTCATTCCTCAAACCAGATTCTATTTATCTTTTTAAAAAATGATTCATGCACTGGCCTGAAGTAGGCTAGGCTGGTCAAACAGATTACTGGCTGCCTAGCTAGGGAATTCTCCACCAGCCTTGCCCTAGGATTACACAACCGTGTTGTGGCTCTTTTTCTGGGGGTTTATGGGGATCTAGCCTGGGCCCTTTGCATGTTAGTCAAGCTTTCTAAATCATAGAATGTGATGGGTTTTAGTGCCCAGCATGTTTTATGTGGGTTCTGTGATCAAACTCAGGTCCTCACACTGGCAAAGCGAGCCTGTTACCAATGCAGCATTTCGTCAGCACTGGGCTTTGCCTTTTAGCCATAGAATAGTTACTGTTACCTTATTAAAAATTTCTCAAAGTAAAATCAGCCACAGAATAGCATGTGAGAAATGCACATGGAATGTTCTTTGGATCCGAATCTATTAAGGGATATGACAGAGTATATTATGCCTCAAAATGGAGAGGGGGGTAGTGGGGAGAGGGAGACAGAGATAGAGACAGAAACAGACAGAGACAGAGAAACAGAGACCAGAGGGAGACAGAGACAGAGGAAAAGGAAGGGGAGGCCAAAAGGGGGACATATAAAGGAGAAAGAGAGTGGAGGGGAGAGGGAGGACAACCGAAAGTGGAGTTGTCAAGAAGATGAGCTGTAATAAAAACCAGAAATTCTAGAGCTGACATATAAACATCAAAATGAAAGTCAAGAGCCAAAAATAAACCCAATTAAGACGAGCATGAGGCAAAAGTCCACCTGAGATGGAAACATGGAAACAGCCTAACTTTTGTCAGTTAGAAAGACTCTTTCTCCCTAAGAAATCCTCCCCTGAGAATCACATTAGAAAACTTGTGTCTCTCTTATATTTGCAAGCCATTGAATGAATCTTTGGGTATTTTAAGTAGAAGAGAGTTTCAAAGGCAGAAAGAGCAGGTCAAGGCAATAGTCAGTCAGAGGAGAGAGCAGGAGCCCCACAATGGGAGCCTTAAGAGTTCTCAGAACAGGCAGGTCTCAAGAACGTGGGCTTTCCAGGACATCCTGTTCTTTAGTAAAATACAGTGTCGCAAACACAGATAGCCCCCTCCTCGGGAAAGGAGCTGCTATTGTTACATGCGAGAGGAGGTATGTTTGTGTTTGCATCTGTGAGCAGAGAGCACTGGGATTTGCTGGGAATCTGTGGGAACACAACTCACCCTGGGAGTCCTTCCAACTCATCGCAAGGGCCAAGCTGCTGTTACAGGAGAACATGAGGGTTTACCTTAACACCACTTGAGTCTTAACAAAAGAAGAACAACAGTTAATTAGGAAAAGGACTTTCTTCCAGAACACAGGAAACTGAGTCAGAGAAAAGGCTTGGTCTCAGCCACTACGGTCCACTTTTGGCCTGAATGAGATCACTGGGAAATACAGGCTGTTGGGAAGGCATTTTTCATTTGAAAGGAAGATATAGATGAGGGAGTGAAGAGATGAGTTGGTGGTTAAGAGTTCTAGGGGACTTGAGTTCAGTTCCCAGCATCCACATCAGACAGATCACAATTGCCTGTGACTCCAGCTCTCGATGGTCTGACCCCATCTTCTAGCCTTGGAGTCCTGCGCACATGCAATTCCAGACACATCTAGAAATAAAATTTAAAAATAAATAATAAATGACATATTTTTAATAGCGATTGGATGGGAACTATCCATAGAATTCAGTCAATAAGCCTACTAATTCTCAAAGTCTCCATAAAATAAAAATAAATACATAAAATAGCAAATCAATTTAAAAAATGCCAAGTTTGTAAACCGATGACAAGAGGACAGTAAGACCCACCACATTCGTTGGGTAGGAAATGAAGGAACAAATCCATGGAAGGTAGTCCTGGGGCCCCCAACAGCTAATATTCCTCACAAAAACCTTCTCACTAGCTGGGAAGACAGCTCAGTGGGCACAGGACTCACCTTGTAAGCCTGAAGACCTGGATAAGTTTGATTTCCAAAGCTCACACACACACACAAACAAAAACAGAAAAACCATGATGGCTTGCATCTGTAATCCTAGCTCTGTAGAGGCAGAGGTAGGGGAATCACTGGCCAGCCAGAGAGTCTACTTCATGAGTTCCGGGCCACTGAGAGACTGTCTCAAGAAACAAACAAACAAACAAACAAACAAACAAACAAATAAAACATGATGGATGGTGCCTAGGGAACAACATCCAAGGAACTCTGGCCTCAGAAGATACACACACACACACATGCACACATGTGGGTGCACACACATACATGTGCATGCACACACACCCTTCTCAATACATACTGTATAGTAATTGCATTCCTTTAAATTGAGAAGACGAAGTCAAGTGGTTTGTGTAACCAGAAACCTTACTAGGGAAAATCTCTCACAGGTTAGATGGAAACAGTCTTTTCTTGTGGCCAATTCTGACTCATAGCTAGATTCCCAAATTATATTGTATCTGCATTAAGCCCATATCCTTGACCCAAGTGTCATTCATGGTGATCAAGCCTTTAAGGCAGCTGTTAACAGCTGCCATTGATTAGCAGTAAGTGAGGGTTGGTGGCCTCTTCGGCTATGTCATGGCTACTCTAGCCCGTATATGTGAACATAGTGAAAGTTCACTTTCTTCTTTGGAAGTGAGTCATTTTTTTCTTTTTAAAGAGTTCAGCACAGGGTAGGGCTGGAGATGTAGCTCAGTTGGTGGAGAGCTTGTCTAGTGTTTGAGAAACCCCGGGTTTACTCTTGAGTACTGTATAAATCTGGCATGACAGTGCACTTTGAAAGTGGAGGCAAGGCGATCAGAAGGTCAGGGTCAGCCTTGGCTACAGAGCAAATTTAAGGTCAGCCTGGGCAACCAAAAACAAAACAAAACGAAAAGGTATCACAGGAAAAGTCAACACAAATGAATGGTTGCATCAGCTCCTTTACTCTGTCATATTTCATATCTATCAAGCTTCATTTGACTGACCAACTTAGGGAGTAATACAGGAAGTCAGTCCTGGCTCACCAGCACAGGAGAATCCGATGGCTACCTTGACACAAATCCCTTACTTAGTTTTGAACCTGTCTAAGGATGAAATTAAAACCGGGATACTTTGTTAGGTATATGCAACTATGATTGTTTTCAAGATGTCCCCTCAGAGTTGTAATTCTGTTAGTCTAGGAGTATGCTGGCTTCTCTCTGCTTCCCTCCCTGTCTCTCCCACACTTCTAAGCTCATAAATATAAATCAAGAGCTTGCAAACATACCCACAGTCTGTTGAACAATTCAGTGCCTCAAGACAACTGGATGGCGTTAGAAACTTGGCTGTCCCTCACCATTTGCCATGTTAAGCTCACAATTTATGCCTGCAGGTGGCTCCTTGCAAATGCAGTTAGGTGTTATACCCTTTGGGAAGGCTTGAGCGCGCCCAATTACCTGGTCTAAGGCTGTATTAATCCTGGTAATTTTCTGCCCGTGGGAAGAGAAGAAGGCAAGTTAAGCCAGAGGAAGTGAAATATGTCACCAGATGCACAGGCCACGGTGGCCAACGCTGTTCAGTAAGAGAGGGATTGAAGCCTGGATCCATTAAGTTCAGGTGGAGTTGGATCTTTCTGGGATCATTAACAAAGATTTGTTTCAATAAAGAGAGAACCTATTTCCTGTGTGAATGCTCTGGGGCTATTATAAAATATGGTGCTTTGTTTCTTCCAAAGTATGGCATCATAGTTTCGTGGAAGAGACACACGTTTGGAATGAGACCAACCCACATTTCCATCACCCTGTGAGATTTAATCCAGTGATGAATACTGCTGTCAGGGTTTGAATGTGAATGACCAAATACAAATTTCACAATTTTTCTTAATATTCATGGGGTCCAGGAACCACAATGACTAGAATGCTGTCTCATAAAAAAATAATATTTAAGATGTTCACCCTTGTAGACAATAAAACTTCAGAAAGGTAGGTAATACTATTTCAAAAGAACATCTCCAGAATCTCCTACTGGCTACAGAGTCGTGCACAGTAGAAAAAAGTGTTCATTACAGCTGTGGCCCACTGAGGCTGTATGGCTCTTTTATTTTTTTATTTTTTTCAGTTGGAAAATAAAAGCTGTCTCTGGAAGGCCATAGCTGAGAGACAAGGAAAAGAATGAATCTTTCACCTACTTCATTCTGGCACAGGACAGCTCCTCACACAGGAAACTACTTCCTTGTGTAGGAACTGCAAACAGGGGTATGGGGGCAGGGGGATAGCTGTGGCCAAGCAGCATTCGCTGGATTCCCCCAAAGATAAAGCCACAAACACTTAGGACTGAGCACTGACCAGTCGGGGGCACTGTCATTTGCATTGTGGAACTTGCATGTTGGGAAACTGTATATGTGTGGCTCCCTCTAATGGAAAGAGAGATGCTTCAAAATGGAGACCTCCAGAGCAGCCTTGCGCGATTCTACTGCTACTCTGTTCTCCTGATCTACCCTGCACCCCGCAGCACACCCTACAAAAATAGTTCCCTTCCCTTTTGATCTAAAGGGCAAAACCCCATCTCCCAACTCCCTGTTTCTCCACTACTGGCTCCTGAAACAAAACTAGGCTACTGGTCTCAAGCGATTGCTGATATAAGGTGGAAGAAAAGAGCAGCAGGCTTTAAAGGAAACAGTGAGAGGAAGAATTACATTTTTTAGGCACAGCAACAAGTTGAAAGAAATGGTTCTGAGTATGGTGATGCCCAGGTGTGTACCAGTTGACACATGTGCACTCAGAGTAGCCAGAAATCATTTCTGATTGGTCTACACTAACATAGTCTATCCAGCACCCAGAGAAGAACAAAGAAGTCTCTGTTATTCCCACAGAATGACAGAATAAGATGGCTGAATAGGACTCTCTGTCATCTCATATGCTGAGCTCAGCCTCCAGATCCAAATATCTAAAGCCTTTTCCCATCACCTACTAACTATGAGTTGCCCATGTGTCCTGATCCCTTGAACCTTCAAATGGACATAATGATGTTATTTTTCTACAGATGGCTCCTGAAAGTTAAATGGGAAAATCTGAGCAAGCACATGACAGACCCAGTGCTCACTCTTCATCACCTTTACATATGGGATCCTGGCCATCTCTGCTGTCCTTCACTCTGTTCCACGACTTGGTAAAATAGAGAGACCCTGTTGAGTAGTCCAACATGTTATAAACAAGGACAAGATGGTAAAGACATCACTGTTGACAGGAAAGCAAAGCCCTTGGGGTGGCCAACATGAGTGAAGCGCCTTTGAAGTGGTGTCTACACTCCTATCACTTTTCATGGGTCCACAGCCCAACCCACTCACTCACCTGGAGAGTTTTCTCCAATTCTACAACCTGGAGAAGGCATTCTCTGTATCTCTCAGGTGCTCAGATACATTATGGCTGTCCCTACTTTGAATACTTCATCTTGTTGTTATTGTTGTTAATTCCAGATTTCTCTTACCAGCTAATTCCAGAAATTTTCTAATGACTCATTTCTAATTCCAAATTAGACACAAGTACTTTTGCATGATAAATAGTTTTGTAAATGCTTACTTAACATTGAGATCAGCCAATATTTTCAGATAGTATCATTACTTTTGGTCAAAATTAATTTTGTTTTATTTTTAATTGTACACACACACATGCCAGAAAAAGACATTGGATTCCCTGGAGTTGGAGTTACAGAAGATAGGTGACAGCCCCACATGACCAGGGACCAAATGGATCTGACCATCTCTCTAGCCCCAACAAAATATCATTATGGACACTAAGACACTACACACAAAACCTGCTCAGGTACAGACATACAACCTTACAGTTAAAAACCTCACTACATAGTGGAAGTTTTGAAAGAAAACATAACAATGCTATATATAATCAGTGAAGGGTCTTAATAACCGTACCCTCCCTGTGACTCTCTAGAAAAGAACCCGGAAGACAGGGAGAGGTATGTGCAACCACAGATGACTGTATTACTGAGGGGAAGTCCCCTTCCTGTCATGAATAAAAGGAACCCACCTGACAAAGGCTCTGTGTTGGTGACAAATTTTCGTGGAAGTGCAAGTATGTGCTTTCAAAACTTCGTTCTCAGGAAGTTGTCGTAGGCTCCATCTTGCCTCTGGGACCCTTTACACACATACACACTCCATGGAGTAAAGATTATTCTGGGGTTCAGGCTGTAGTAAAGTACACAGTAAAGTTTATTACCCAACTCTACAAATTTCCAGACGGCCTTTTAAGAATATACAGCAAGACTTTCTGAAGTCGCTGGCATAAAAGGACCAAGAAAGCAATCTAGGGCTAGAGAGATGGCATGGCTCGGGGCTAGGGGTTTCTTTTCTCTTGCCAAGGACTAGAGTTCAGTTCCTATCACCAACATCAGGAGACTCACAGCTGCCTCTAACTCCAGCTTCAGGAAAACTGGACACTTTCTTGTCTCCACTGGCACCTGCACATGTGCAAAAGCCATACACGCACACACATGCACATAATTAAGAGACTTTTTTAAAAAAAGAATCTGATGGTGACATGTATGTCAGAAAATGGAGAGATTGAGAAACATTGCAATTTTCTTTTGCCTGTTCATTATTGTTATCACACACACACACACACACACACACACATTCACATTTTTGTGGATTTAGTAATTTTAAAATGCATGGCCTGAATCATGCCTTCCTGTTGTTTTTGAAGGGGGCGAGGGGGTGTTCAATTGGTTTTTGTTGTTGTTGTTGCTTTTGAAATCAGTGTAAGGTGACTTTTCTTTTGAGTCTTCAGAAGAACAATGATAAATTCCTTTAAAAGACAAAAGTGTGTTTTTTCCCAAATCTGTTGCCCAGAACAGACAAGCCAACATCTTCCCTAGGGAGAAAGGAAGAACAAAGGGTGCTGTCAACACAGGAAGGCTGCTGGGAGGCAGATGCAGGCCCCCTGCCACCCTGGTTAGAGAAAGGCAGGAAGCCAGGCCTGCTGGTCCTAGGGCTTCCAGGAGAAGCCCTCTGAGCACCCCGCAGGAGGGAGAAAACCCCCAGGCAGAGAAGAGGTGACTTCTTAGGCTGTTCTCTTGTCCTCCGTGTAAGATCAGTTTCTAAATCTGTGCAATCTCCCAAGGATAAAGGCCGACTCCCCCTCTCCCCAGGACAGTACTGGAAAGAGGGTGAAGGAACTTTACCAAGTCTTACAAAAACCATCTCGGATTACTTCAGACCAGCTCTACAGGAAAGGGAGTTTACATAGTCCATTTTCTGTGCTGACTTAGCTAGGGGAGACATCTGAGGACCAGGATTCTATCTCTTCATAGTCTCAGGGCAGAAAGAATCTACAAGGTAGGGTATGGAAGGCCCACATTAGCTATTTGCCATTTGTTTGTTTGTTCGTATGTAGCATCTTACGTGGCTCAGACTGGCCTCCAACCCACTAGATAGCAATAGATAGAAAACCTTGAACTCCTGGTCCTCCTGCCTCTGCCTGACAAGTGCTGTGATAGCTGGCATACGATACCATACCCACTTTGTGCCTTGCAGAGCTTGGAACCCAGGGGTTTGCAAGCACTTTACCAACTGAGATAGGACATTTCAGAGCGCATTACTCAGCTGCTGTGGGTCACACAGGAACTGCTGATGTCTGTCTCCCTGTGACAGAGGGCAGAAGCCAAGCATACAGTTCTGTGTCCCTCACCAGGTCTCTTCCTTCAGGTTCCCCAGCTCCTCACCTGGGTAGATGTCCATTAGAAAATAATCAACTGTGCCAGCGTTCCCTGCAAGTCGGTGGTGTGTTTGAAGTTGGAAGCATCAGGCAGAGGTTCCTGGAAGTTCCAACTTACTTTTGTGACCTCCAAGCCACAATCCTGGAGTTTTTCCACATTTACACGGGCTCTTCCTCCTTGATTAATACTCCTGCTCACTTTGGACTCTATGCCAGTTAGAACAAGAGCTGAATACAGAACTTACTTAGCTACTTCCTGGAACCATGAAATTCCAAATCGCTCTGATAGGTACTGAGAAGGCCTATGGAAGCTAGGCTGATTCCATGACAGGCTTCACATTGGCAGTTAAGGAGACTAGGCCTAAATCTCTGTTTCTAAGAACTGGGCAAGTCCAGGCAAGTCCAGGCCTCAGAAGCTGCCCTGCCACCTATCGTGAGGCAAGGACAATGGGTCAGCAGCAGTTTCCAGACTTCCTCAGCAACAGTTTCTAGATCTTCCCAGCAGGTTCACAGCTCCTACACCCCAGTAATGGAATGTCCATAGAGATAGACCCAACAGATTAACATAGAAGTCACCTATCCCAGAATTACCTAATGTGCTTTAAATCAGGCCTGCAAGCTCACTTGGTTGTCTCTCTATCTTGGCATTGGAGAGACCCCAGCATGCTGGACTTCTGCAAAGTAAAACACTCTCCGTTTACGTACTATTTGAGTCTGGGGTATCATTCTTCAGTGACTCATGGATCCTTACGTTACCATACTCCATGTACCTACAGCCAAACCCACTCATTGTCATCCTGACTCTAGGTGGAAATCCACTAATGTTCAAGGAACTGGGCTTGACCTGGTGACTAACCACATGGTTGGATGAGGGAAGATGGGGGTGTTGGGATTTGATAAGATCAAGTCATGAAAACACAGTTATAGAACCAGAAAATGGGGACAGTGCTAAGTAACCCTTCTAAATGTGTGAAAGCAACAGTTGGAAATGTCTAGAATCCTGAATTGTTTCAAGGAATATATGTTTATGTTCTATGTCTAGGTGTATGAGTATTTATGAGTACTTGCAAGGGTATATATGCATATTTATCTTTATACACAGAGTTAGGCAAACAACATATCACCCAGCAGCCATATCCATGGATCTCATTGTTGACATACATTTTTTTAGTCAAGGTATATGTTTTGTGTGTGTGTGTGTGTGTGTGTGTGTGTGTGTGTGTGTGTGCCACAATAGTGAAAGTGAAGCAAGCTCATGTATGGAACTTACCAGTGGCATTGAAGACGTTTGGGGTGGTAGCCAGCCTACTGTTGATAACCCAGCACCTCGCCTGCCACCTGTTTTTAGTTTTACCGACTGTTTGCTTGGTTTGTTGATTTGTTCGTTTGTTGGTTGATTTGATCCACAAACTAAGAATAATTTTACATCTATAACTGGTTAGAAAGAAATCTGTCTCTAAGCATCATGATACACACCTGGCATGCCAACACTCTGTGAGGCTGAGGACTACTCTAATTTTGAGGCCATCCTGAGCTAGAGTAAGTTCAAGGCTATCATGCAATGCATAGTAGAATTTTGTCTCAAGCAAACAGACCCACAAGCTGAAAACAAACTTTGGCTTGGAAGGTCATAAGCCTTAGGGGGAAAGGTAGATATTTTGTTTAAAAAAAATAGACATATAGCTACACCGTCTCCTAAGAACTTATATTTATATCTACAGACTATTGCTACCCACAGCTTGGCCAAAGAAGCTTCTCTTTTATAGTGGACAGTGGTGAATACAGAGACTTGTAACTGGTCAAATGCTTTGAATGAGGACAGGAGAAGATTGTGAGACCCGGACGAGGGTGGGGGTGCATGAAGCACTGTGCTCTGGACATGGTGTGACAAGTGCCACTGTGAACACACACTCATGCCCTGCATACATACAAGGACACGGGGCAAGTATGGGATAGTTAAGGGAGAGGGTCATGGGCAGGTACATGTGATCATAGTACGTTTTACCCATACATAAAATGGTCAGAAATAAAAGTTGGGGGGGGGGGTGAATGGAAAAGGAAACAAACATGTAAAGATAAAGAAAGAATGCTTATCGTATTATTTTTATTTTGTAATAGTTCATATGGGTTATATGTAGTTCAAGAAAGCAATGTTCACACATGCAGCTGTGTTAGCACACGGTCACTATCCTCCTTTGTATATTATCTGTGGAGACCACAGTTAGCATGGCTGAGGTGTCACAGAAGAAACAAACCAGTTTTTCCATATCATATAACATCTACTATAGACCTTTCTAGAAAATGTTCGCCTCCCTGTGGTCTAAGGAAGCTATATCTGAACCAAGAAACAGAATGGAGTATTCCCTAAAAATGCAATAGATCTGTCTTGAAAATGAGCTAAGAGCTACAGCTTGCCCACATGCCTATCACGCTCTCAGGCCCGTGAGTGTGATGACGTTAACATGCTCTCCCCCCCCCCCCCTCCCATGGGCAATGTTCTATGGTCTATATATGGAAACACACAAGAAGACAGAATAGCTGCTATGGCTTTAATCCCAACATAGTACAATAAACATTTGTTTCTGGTTGGAAATAATCTCAGGTTAATATCCCTGGAGGCAGAAATGGGAATTAATATTATTAGTTTATTAAATATCTCATTCAAAGCACATACTTTAAAGTTTTAAAAGCTACATGGGAAAAGAAAATATAAACAGAGGTCATACCCAGACCTCCCCTCCCACCAGCACACACAGACACCTCTGTTCTATGTGAATCCGCTGGTACCCAGTTTGCAAGTGGCTATGACTGAGGGTGAACTGAAAGTCTCATGCTTCCCACTCTGTACCCTGTGAAAGGTCAGACATCCTATTGCTAATAGCTAGGACAAGCAGGCAGGGTTTGTGGCCTACTGTGTTAAGAACTCTGTAGAGGAAGATAGTGGATCGTTAGGCATTTCCTTTTGTTTGGGGAATAGCTGTTTGTTCATTCACTCTTGGGTCACATGTTGGGAGGTCTTGTTTACTAGGGACTAGGTGACATGCCAAGGAACTTACAGGAATAGGGCACCAGGGATCACACAGCATCAAGCAACACTTCAGCCCTGTGCCACTCCCCTACCCCTGCTCTGCATTCTCTCCCAGAATAGCCCTCTCTGGGGACCATAGGTCCCAGTGGAACAACGCTAAGCATTCTGGGTGCCATTTCACAAGGCAAGTCTGACTGTTCACAGCAGCTGGAAAGCAGACACATCCCCCAGGCTCATAAATGCACGTTCTGTGTTCTGCACCCAACAGTTCCCGAAGGCGTCATCTGTAAAGCTCTTACCAGGTAGAGCTGTAGCATTCAGTAGCAGGCCTGCTTTGTGGTGGCCACATACCTTTCTGGTACTTCTCAAAGGATATTTATTTGGGGGGAAGGGAGGTCTTACCATATAACTCTGGCTAGCCTGGGACTCACTTCTCCGACTTACTAGTCCTGCGTGATCTGCTGCAATCCCAGCTTGTGGGACAAGTGGACCGTAGCACCAGACAGAAGCACTGGTAAAGTTGAGCAGGCTCAGACCCTGGGGAATCTCAGGACAGCAGGAGTGGGGCCAGCTCCCTGCCAAGCTTTACTTGTTCTGGAACATGTAACTATGACACCCCACTGAGAGAGCCATGGCAATCAGTCATGCAGGGAGAACCCCTGAAGTCCTTCCCCATACAGATAGAACATCTCTAACATCTCAGACTGAGACAATGGGAAACGCCTACCCCTGGATGTACTCCTAAAGTGTTTAGAAGGTCCTAACCTACATGCAATGAAGTACACGAGTTATTTCACCAAGAATCGTCTGAGAGAGAGACTGTCTTATTGAGCTGCAACACTCTGGGAAAGAGTTTTCTCTTCCGAAGAATTCATTGCTGCACCTCGGATCCACCAAGCATGGGCTCGTGCCCCTGGGGCTTGCGGCTGTGGCTTCTGGCTGCTCAATGCTGACCACCACCGCTTGCCACCACTGCTGATGCTGGCATTGGCGCTGCTATGGTAGTGGGAGAAACCCTGGCTACCTCCCCAGCATGGGATTCTCTTCAGAGAGTGGCAACACGTTGGCTGTTCTGGCCAGATCAGAGCCCTGCAGACCTTTTGTTCAGGCTAGACCAGGGAGCCTCAGAATGTATCTGTTTTGATTTCACAGAGAATGATATCAGGAGAGCCCTATCTTGGACTGCATTCTGCCTACCTTGAGCAGCTGTAACACCCCTAGCTTCGAGGGAGACAGGCAGCCTGGCACTAGCTCACCACATGCCTGCTTCATCCTCAGTGCAGAATTCTATTGTCTAGATTTGTAGTAGAAATTTATGATCCTAATAAGCCCATATAAAAGACACATCATCCAGGTATTTTATTTACAAACCATGTGCCTAGAGTGGGCAGATCCAGGGCTATATTAACTGATTTCCCTGATATAGAGTCCCTTCCTACTTGCTTTTTCTTCTGGCTACATGGTTCTGGTCCATGGTGTCTTCCTTTCTTCCTCCTGCAACCCTCTCCAGTCCCACCTTTCTCCCTCCACTGCCCAGTCACAGGCTCTAGCACTTTATCGGTCAGTTAAATAGAGGAGGTTCACATGGCATCACTGAGTATGTAAGGATCTACTCCTCCTCAGAGACAACCACATCTTGAGGAACCATTAATTAGCATTAGAATACAAGCTGCATCCGACCAACATTAGCCCTACATTAGCTACTTTTCTTTCGCTGTGATAAAACTCCATGACCAAAAGTGACTTGGGGATGAAAGGATTTATTTCATAGTAGGACTTGTAGTCAGTCTATCATCCTGGAAAATCAGAGCAGGAACTCAAGGTAGGAATCTGTGGCAGGAACTGAAGGGAGGCCACAGAAGAGCGCTGCTTACTGGTTTGCTCGCCATGGCTTGCACAGCCTGCCTTTTTATACAAGCCAGGACCACCAGGGATTGGGGATACCACGGCCAACATAGGCTAGGCCCTCCCACGTCAATTTTCAATCAAAGGAATGTACCACAACTCTCTCACAGGCCTCCCTGTAGGAGACATTTACTCAATTGAGACTCCTTATTCCCAGATGACGTTAGGTTGTGTCAAATTGACATAAAACCAGCAAAAACACCAGGCAAAGCCTCAATTTTGAGTTCCTGGAAAAAGGCAGTTAGCACAAATATATATGGAACACTCTGATGGTGCCAATTAGCACATATGTGTACGGGGACATGCTGATGTGTCTAGGATCCTTCTGCACTCACCTCCCCAGACCTTCCCTAGTAAAGGAGATCTTACTTTCAAGATATTTTTTTTCCCTCTTGGTTTCCATGACTAAGAAATGACATATATTTCTTGCCTTTCTGCCCCTCGTGTCCTTTGGGTCCCATCGTTCAGCTGCAGATAGCAGAATTCTGTTCTTGTTCATGGTGAATAATAAATATTCCATGGTGTGCATCTCAATTTCCTCTTTCCATTCATCTGAACATGCGCACCTCAGCTGATTTCCATATCTTGGTTATTGTGAATAAGCCAACACTATCACGTGCATCTCAGGTTTATCTTCTATATGTTATTAACTTCCTGTGATTGCATACCCATGATTGGGATGGTTGACTCATACAGAAAACATCCCCCGCTGTTTGACAAAGAGCCTGTATAGGTTCTACCTCTAGCAGGACTTCGATCAGACTAACTCTGGGTAGGCAGTAAGAATGATCCTAAGTGTGAGGGGTGGACTCTTGTTCTTCCAACAACTTCTGCTAGCAGACGTAGGAATAAGATCACAGGAAACGCTAGTGAGACTGGATAAGTGAAATCATAAAAATATAGAATCCCATTGTATACTACAGATAAAAATAGTGTGCTGTTAAAAATAGCCATTGAAAATATCCCTGATTTCCCAGGGCTTCTGGGAGGTCTACATTGGCCTCAGCTTCCTTCTTGGCCCACTTCCTTAACATTTGATGAAATCATGCTTTTATTAGCTGACTACAGAGGAAATCCTTGGATTGTATTGATAGGTAGCATCACATCTGAGTCTTTGTGTTGTTTTTAAAGTTAACATCATAATCATAACATCAAAATGTCTTTGCTTACAGGAAGAGAGCTCACGTTTACTCTGTACAATGGCAGCAACATCCCTTGATGTCCTTCTCTATGCTGACCTTGATGTCACTCCCATGACGGGAGGTCACCACACTTGATGTCGCTCACGAGGTGGAAGTTCTCCACACTGTGCCAGGTCAGACCCAGGAGTCAATTTAGAAGGGGACGTGCCCTCTGGCTGGTTGGAAGCCTAAGACTCGGCAGGACTTTCCTAGGGTTGCAGAGTTTTCTGGAGCCAGAGAGAAAGGAGAGGAATGGGAAGGAGATACGTGAGACTGTCTGGGACGTGTGCCTGGAAAGTGTAGATTTGCAACCCAGAGGGCCCTTTTGCTCGGTATCTGAAGCTGTGGCCTAGGACGAACTAGGAGGACCTCTGGATTTGGAGGGCATTTGGATGATCTGGTCTATGGGGGTGACCAGAGCTCTCTCTATCCCCTGGCAGGCATAGCCTGTAACAAGGGGCATGATCCGGTCTCAAGCAGAGGCTGAATTCCTGTGATCCATCTCCCTCTCCATTCAGCACATACTGCAGAGCTCCGACAAGGGCTATGCAGAGGGAGGTGTGTGAAGGCCAAAGGTCATCCTCCTCTTGGCTCTGTCGGTCTCAGAGCTTGGACCTGTGAGAGCATGTAGGGCTCGCTGAGATCTCAGGCCACCAGCCAGGGCTTGCATTGCATGGGCTGGCCTCCAGAATGGTCCTTTCATCCCACCAACAAGCCCTGAGGCACGAAACACTGAGTCTCCCTTTACTGAATTAGAAGCCCTGCTTCCTCTTGAATGTAATGCTTGGATTTTGGGTGCTGGTTGTTCACATCTTAGCTGGGTGCTCAGCCCTAAAAAAAGGAACTATTTGGCCCTGAAGTGCCTACTTTACACTTCCCAAAGCCTCCATGTCTTAAGTGTTTAATTCTATTACTATAAGTGGTTACTATAGTGATGAATATCACTGCTGTAGATAAAACCAAGGCATGTCAAGAAGAATTCTTTGGTTTTGTGGCTTTTTTATCTTTCTTTCTTTTGTTGTAGTAGGTATCAGACTCAAGGTCGTGTACCTGTGAGACAAGTGTTCGAACAACTGAGCTCCATTCAGTTTCTGTTAGGCAGTGTGTATGTGTATACTATACCTATCAATAGTAAGTGTCTTCCTCAATTCCTCAATCAGGCTCTGCTATAACTTTTTAAGGCAGAGGCTCTGTTGAGATGGCTGGGCAGCAAACCCCTGGGGTCTGCTTGCTTCTGGTGCTTCAGTTGCTATGTGCTACCATGCGTGAGTCTTTATGCAGTTGCCAGGGATCTGAACATGAGTCTTCATGCTTGCACGACAAGCACTTTACCCACTGAGCTATCCCCTCCACCGCTACATGGCATCATAAACAGTTGTTACACCCATGGGGAAGACCGTCCAGCCAACCCAAATCCAGGCTGGATCCAAAGCATGGAATCTGGAGAAAGTCTAAGACTGGATCTGGGTCTCTAGAGGTCCCAACACTCTGGAGAATAACCCAGATAGAAACAGGTTCACTTTAAGTGAATTAAAGACTAAGCTAAGCTTCCCAGCATTTATTATGATACAGTAGCAACAATTGCATTTGATTATATACCTTGCCAGCTCCCAGACATAGAGGGTTGATACTGATATGGGGGAAATAACACAGTACTTCCATGGAGCAAGGTCACTGTGTTCCCTGTAACACAGGGAAATAGATCTAGGATGTGCAGGGACACATGAGGTCAAATGAACATTTCAGAGCCATGACTTAGCGATCAATATCATTGGATATTATTGGAACTCTGCATTGTCTGTTGGTGCTCTGCTCTCTCACCCTTCCCCAGGAGCTAATGCTTAGTCATCCTTCCTTCAGACACGGGGCTGTCCCATGCCTATGTCTGCACCTGTGCTACTTTGTCTTCGTTCCCAAGGCAACTCAAATGACAAACACACCCAGAAGGCTAAGACTCATTTATAACTATAGCTGCCCCTAGTGAATAGGAAGTCAGAATCTTGGCTGCATCCTAGCAAGAATATTCTCTTCTTTTCTTGCAGAGTCATGCATTCCAATTATCTGTAGTTTCTCTTAGTCATCAGTAAGGATTTATTTAAGAAAAAAAATTGTTTTAATTTACTCTATGTGGGTGAATGTTTTGCTCAAATGTATATGTCACTTTCTGTGACTGGTGCTCAAGGAAGACAAGAAGAGGTTACTGCATTCCCTAGAACTTGAGCTACAGAGAGTTGTGAGTTACATGGCAGCTGAGAGTGGAGCTTGGGTCCTCTTAGCTATGGGATCATCTCTTGAACCCATCTTACAATGCGTATGTGTGTACTTCACTAAGGGCTTGTGCATGTGAAAACAGTGCCTTTCAGAGGCCAGAACAAGACATTAGATCCCCTAGAGCAAGGACTATAGGAGGTTCTGAGCCTCTTCATGTGGGTGCTGGAAACTGAGCTTAGATTGTCCAAAAGAGCAGTATAAGCTCTTGGCCACTGAGCCATCCTTTTAGACCCTAGCCTTGAGGTTTTATAAAATTCCTACTATCAGTCACTTTCCTACCTATGTGCTTGCCTAGATACTGGAAACATGGTGTAAAACAGATGCTAAACCCCATTCTTCATGAATCATTTTAAGCAGACCTCATACTATGTTATGCTGAGAAATGATTCTAGTTTCCTATTAGGAACTTCTTTTGAAAACACATAAAATTGCACATTACTCCCATTACTAGCTGACACTCAGGAACTACTTGGAGATGCCCTATTCATGACCTCTTCTGTAAGGGGAGGATTTGTAGAACACTGTCTCAAGTTCTCATTCAATACTTAACCTTGACTCTTATTGTCTGTAGGACACTTGGGAGCATTACCTTTCATTATGAGATGTGGTTTGAGCTGGTTCAGCAGTTAATTGGCTCACAACCACCTATAATAACAGCTCCAGGAGATCCAACATCATCTTTTGACATGCACAGGTGCCCACAGACATGTGGAGAATACAGAGACCCCTGAACATAATTTTCTTAAAGGGGATTTTTGTATTACTTTGGGGTATCAATTTTTAAAGATTTACTTATTTTATTTCATTTTATTTATTTTATTTTATGTGTATGACTACTTTCCCTGCATGTACTTATGTGTATTGTGTGCCTGTGTGCCTGTGTGCCTGCCTGGTGCCGCAAAGGCCAAAAGAAGATATCAGATCCCTTGGGGCTAGAGTTACAGAACTTTGTAGGTCAACATGTGAGCTGTTCCATAGATAGATAGATAGATAGATAGATAGATAGATAGATAGATAGATAGATGATAGATAGAGATAGATATGCATATAATATATAGTGTTAACAAGTTGAGAAGTTGGAGCTGGAGAAAGAACTCTTACCGTTCTTGCAAGAGGCCCTGGATTCAGTTCTCAGCATGCACATGGTGGCTCACAACCATTTGTGACTCTAACTGCAGGGAATCAGATATCCACTCTGGCCTCTGTTGGCACTGTATGCATATGATGCACACACATATTCTCAGGAATATGTATACACCTAAAATAAATGTCAGAAAGAAACTTAAGAGAAATTTTTGAGAAATTCTCAAAAAAAAATTTTAAGAGAAATTTTTGAGAAATTCTCAAAAAGATTTTTAAGAGAAATTTTTGAGAAATTGTCTCAAAAAGAAAGTCTATTAGCAATCACAGGAACATGCCACAAAACTAAAAATAGAGTAACAAAAACATATTATTTGACTAGAATTACCAAAATATTTTAAATATTTGTTATTGTTGCTGTTGGTTTATTTTTGAAGATCTTATGTAACCCAGAGAAGCCTCAAACTTACTAGGTAGCCAAGAATGACTATACAATTAGTTTTATGGTATGTGGATTATATTTTACTAAAGTTATTAGAATTTCAACTGTTAAATGTATCGATTATCACTAAATTAACAGAAAGTGAAAACACATATATAAAGTATGTGATCACCTTATATATGAATAAAAAGTATTTAACAACTTTTATTCCTGACCCAAAATCTCACCAAAAAGTCCATTGAGCATGCAGCCTCAGCAGACGTACTGGTACATGCCTGTCTTCCCAAGATTTGGGAGATGGAGGCAGGAGAATCAGGAATACAAGTTCATTGCCAGCTACACAGGAAGGAGATCAAGCTGGGCACCATGACACCTTGTCTAAATAAAAATGGAAGAAGGAATGAAAAAAAACATCTACGCTAAGAAATTATATAACACACACACACACACATCCATTTTCTGCTTCTTTCCTCAGGGTGTCCAGATACTGTTGTACACTAGGTGGAGAAGGATAGAGCGAAGTCCAGAACTAGTGGGTCCACAGGATCTCAGTACGGCATTGAACACCAGGGTTGGTGGTCTTCTCTGAAGGTTTTAGTATTATAACTCTTCAGTGTTACAGCTCTCTTAGATGATACTCAACGTAACAGCTTATGTGCATACACCTTACTCAGGGTGAATCAAGGGCTAAATATATGAAACTTGGAAGCGGGAAGGGGTTCTTCTTGGGGTGCGGTTTCTCAAGATTTGAAAAACAAAAAGGTCCCTTTTGCAATACAATGATGTCCATATTCCTACAAGCTAGGGACAACAGAGATTTGCCCTGTCTGAAACAATACAAAGTTAAAAACCTGAAACGAAGGTTCTCAAGATAAGAGGTGTGGGAACAAGAAGAGCTTCCCAAGACAGGAATGGAAAACAATGGAGCTGACCTTTCCACCCAACTCATCTTCCTGCCCTGAGGAACACTCTGCCCGTGCTGGGAAGGGGGGATCCAGATGTCACAACAGCCCTTACTTTATTCTGCACAGTGTCAGCAGGGTGTGTTCATTTTGTTTACTTGATGTTTGTTTTTCATTTTTGAGAGAGGGTCTCAGATAGCCCAGGCTGGCCTTGAAGTTGAGAAAGGGTGAACTTGAGCCCCTGTTCCTTTTGCCTTATCTCCTCAAATGCTAGGACTACAAGCTTTTGTCACAGTGCCCAATGCACTCCACACACCACACACACACACACACACACACACACACACACACACACACACACAATCTCTGTGTCCTTATCTTTAAAGAGGTTTTCCTGCATAAAATACTTGGTTGGCCCCAAGGTTCATGTTTTCATACATTGATGACTACCTTACTATTTCAAATAAAACCATTTGCTAGACCACCTAAGGACAGAATAAATCCAAGCTTTTGTTTTACCTTCATTTATTTCTTTTGTACACACTGCTGACTATTATCATTTTTCTTCTCGATAAAGAAATTGTCTTACTGTATTTGTTGAGGTTTGGTCTTTTGCTATCTATTATAATGCTAAGTGCAGGTCCCCAAGACCTGGTTATCCCAAAAACTTACTTATACCTTGGTTCCAAGTTGTTTCTGATTGGTAAATAAAGATGCTAACAGCCAATCGCTGGGCAGAAGACAGAGGTGGGATTTAGGTTTCATGGGCTTGGAGAGAGGACTTTGAGGAGGAAGAAGAGTGCAGGAAAAGGAAGGAGAAGCCACCATGGGTTAGGAGTCAAGAGAATATGGCTCTGAGGGCTGCCCAATTGGAGTTAAGAAAAGCCCAAATGAAGCATAGTAAGTAGTAAGAAATAATGCAGAGTCATCGATAGGAAAGTAGACTCTAACTGGGCAGTGGTGGCACACAACTTTAATCCCAGCACTTGGGAGGCAAAGGCAGGCTAACTTCTGAGTTCGAGGCCAGCCTGGTCTACAAAATGAGTTCCAGGACAGTCAGGGCTATACAGAGAAACCGTGTCAGCGTAGATGGTAGGTATCTACCAACCCTTGTATTGTTTAAGGCTTATTGTAAATGTAAATGGTGTGTGTGTGTGTGTGTCTTTCATCTGGGAACTAACTGGTCTAAGGCAGGGTAGAAGCACCAGGGTGGGATTAAATAATCTCAACACCACCATATCTAGCCAGAAAATGGGCCAGTCACAAATGCTATTATAATCTGGGGGGTATAGAATTCTATTTTGCAGTATATAGAATTGTAGACTATTTTCTTTCTGAAAATTCTACTTTTCTTGCTTGCATGGTTTCTTCGGAAAAGCTAGGTATCATCTCTCTGTTTGTCTCCAGTAAAATATTTTACATTCTTCTTCTTCTTCTTCTTCTTCTTCTTCTTCTTCTTCTTCTTCTTCTTCTTCTTCTTCTTCTTCTTCTTCTTCTCTCTCTCTCTCTCTCTCTCTCTCTCTCTCTCTCTCTCTCTCACATACACACACACACACACGGGGGGTGGGGAGGGAGGAGAGAGAGAGGAAGATCTTTGATTTGCCATAGTCCTAAACCTAACAACTTGGGAGTGGTGAGTTAGCTAGGATTCCCAGTAGGGAATTTTAGCCAGTAAACCTTAGGGCTGGAAGGGCAGAGAAATGGATTGTGGGGTAGAACTTTGGTCATGGCTAGAGTTGCCTTCTGGGAAGTGGGACTCTTAGGGTCATCTGTTTCTGGGAAAACAGCTGAATGGACCATCTCTAGCTACTCCTCCCATTCCCCACATTCAGTGGCCTCCTTATCTACTGTTGTCTGCTCATAATCAGCAGCAGGTGACAGGGAAGCCAGCCAGGGAACTGGGAGAGAAGGATGGGCCAGGGTGGTGCTTGCTATAGCAGAAAATGCTCAGGCAATATCTGAGGAAGAATGGGAAGTGACCACCCACTCCTCAGGACCCATTTTGCAATCAGACTGTAGAGTGGAAGGTTTGAAGAACCAAGCCTTTGTCTTAGTTTGACTTTCTCTGAATAGGGCAAATTGTGGTCAGACCACTTTACTTCCAAACATTTCCCTGGACATTTTTTAAAATGAAGAAAATATGGCAAGCACATGGCACACAATCTAGACCAGGTTGACACCAATGATCCATGCCTCTAACCCTGGCGGAGAAGGATTGCACATGGGAGAACCCATGAAGTGACTCGCCAGTGAAAGGAGTTGAAGCATCTGTCTGATGGTTCCTCTTTGTAAATCCAAATACTACAGAGGAGCTGGCAGAAACGCAGCCAAAGGCATCTATCTCTAAGTTATCGCTAAGCAAATAATCAGCCAGAGAAGGCAAACATTCATTTTTCCGGCCATTCTGGGGTGTGAGCCTAATTCTTCCCCTTCAGCATATTTATGCCGCATCTTGCCCTCCTTCTGCGTGCCCCTCCCCTTCTCCTATCCTTGTAGAACTCCACCCTTCCTCACAAGTTGCTCTTGCTTTATAGTCATTGTTGATGTGCTCTGCCCTCTGCCTGGAATCATTACATCAGTCTGTTGTTATTGATCTTGTTGCTAAGGCCTGTGAATCTGCTCACGTTCCACCTCGGGAGTGGCGGGAAGAAAAAACATGTCCTTAAGATTTTTCCCACAAACCAGATGTTTTCTTCCACCCTTACATCTTCAAAATAGTTTCTCGGAAGAAAGATTAGCAAGAACACAGAAGGCTAGATCTTGTTTTCTCAGCATACCATGCGTCCACACCCAAATATCTGGCAATTCCGGCTTGTGAGCAATCCTGATTTCAGGACTCAGTTTTTAAAGCAACAGGTATCGTTTCCCCACAACTTGCTTCATAAATAAATAGTGGTGTGCCTTCTTCTCAGGGATTCCTTTTCAATTGCTGCTGGGAACAGAGAAGCAGCACCATAGAGGACGTCTTCATTCAACACCCCACACACCCCTAAGATACGTTTATTAATTTATCAAGGGCTACTGCTTTGAGAATTTGGCTAGGACCTATCTGAGGCAGGCAGTTGGGCTTAGTGAGGATTTCTTTTCAGGACATACAGCATGTTCTATCCTGCCTAGCCACTCAGGAGAGAGCTCCATGCCTATCCCAGCTGGTATTTCCGGGGACTAGACAGAGGCTGAGTGAAGTGGTCACCAACTTCAGAAGTCATGGAACCTGCTTGCAGCCATTTGCTGTTGCTATAGCCATTCTCTCTTGGTCAGGGCCAAGTTTGTTCCCCACAACCTGCCCAGGGAATGCTTGGCCAAGTCTCTGTGTACTTTTGGTTTGTACAACTGCTGTGGGTGCTATTGGCCTCCGAAGGGTTGCACCCAGGAATGTTTCTGAGTTTTTACATTGCATAGGAAACTCTCCACAACAAAGAGTTCTGTGCCTCAAAAATGCCAATAGAAACTCCCCCAATGGCTGAGGCAGACTTGAAGACAGTAACAGATCATAATCCTATAAATTCATTCATTTATTTCTTCATGAATTCACTGTGTGTGTCTGTGCATCTATGAGTCTGCATGCCCATGCCTATAGCTGTACACACACACATGAGCACATATGGAAGTCAGAGTCTAGTCTCTTAGCCCACCACTGTCAACCTCATTCCCCTACAGGGTCTCTCACTGAACTCGGAGCTTGCCTTCTGGGCTAGACTATGTGGCCAATGAGCTTCTAGGATGTGCCTGCGTCTGCCTCTCAGAATGCTGGGTCACAAGCACAATTGGCCATACTTGGCTTTTACATGGGTTCTGGGGACTTGAACTCAGGTCTTCCTGCTTACGCAGGTACCCTTACCCACTGAGCCATCTCCCCAGCCCCTTCCACAGCAATCTCTAACCCATAAAATACCCCATAAACATGCCAACAGGTCCATCTGAAAGAGGCAATTGTTCAACTGAGGTTCTCTTCCCAGGTGACGAGTCTGTGTGAACCTGATAAAACATTTAACATCAGACCAATGCAATAGAAAAGACAATGAAGCATTTGGAAGGTTGCTTTAGAAAGATAAACTGAACTACTAGACTGGTCATGATTAGATGAAAACAGTAATGATGTAAAAACATATTGATAAAAACAAGAAACTAAAAAGAAAATACTACAGACCCCAAAGATGGTAGAAGGAATCCCCAGGGAACAAGCTTGTGTCAACAAATTACATGAACTAATTTTAAATTGCAGTTTAACACAAAAAATAACACAAAATGCTACAGGAAAACATGAAGACCCCTAAAGCTGAATTTGAATTTGCCAACCAAATAACTTCCCACAACCAAGTGTGGCTCTATAATCCGGTACTCAGAGGGCTGAGCCAGGAAGATTCTATCTGCTTACCACACTCTGCAGTGCTGGGCCAGACCATGAAATCTATGCTGTAGACCTTGGTGTTAGTCCTGTTGATGCTGTTCACATGATTGGCTGGTCTTCCCCCATGTTTCTCCCTCTGTTTTTCTTCTTTCCATTATTGCCCAGTCTAGAAGGATGTTATTTTTAAAAATGTACTGAGACTATATTTAAAATCAATTTTCAAAATCTCTGAGCTGAACTCTAGAACACATTTCTAAAGCCTTGAACTTTGAAGGAATAGAAGCAGCCACCATTGGAAGGACAGGGAGACGACCCTGTACCTGGAGCCACCTCCTCAACATTCAGCCAGCCATGCAGATTAAGCTGTTCAGTAGGGGGAATGTTTGTCTATTTTCCTTGAAGGAAAGCTCTCTTAGCAAGATGCAGAGGCAGGAGAATGTGGAGACTAGTTGGAGTTATTAGAGGCATTGAGCATCATTGAGCAAGTGGACCAGTGTTACTGAATAGCTAATAGAATTTTAAAACAGAAATACCTCTTTTTCTGTTTGTTTTTTTTTTTTTTTTTTTTTTTTTTTAGAAATCTGCTTTCCTATTCCTTTATTTGTCCTGGTGTTCTTTTTACCATCTTCAGATGTGGCCTCTGGCCTTACATTTTCCACCTTCTCCAGTGGACCAGAGAGAGAAATGATCTGGTGTCTGCAACAAGATAGTTTCAGCTTCCCCTCTATTCTCATATTAACTCTAATCTGTCTTGATTTTTCTCCATCTTGGAGATGCTTGACTTAGATGATTAACTACAAATCATAACACCATTGTCGTTCCCCTTTCTATACTGCAATAGGCATCTTGCTGTTTAATTGGCTAGAGCTTCAAAACCCACAAAAGATGAGCAAGTTTCCCAGTCAGACATTTCTGGGCAGTTCTTACATTCCTGACTGCTGAATGAGACAGAGACGAGTAACAGAGCCATGGGTGACCAGGTCTGTTCCACGTGGGAAGCCCAACCAAAGAGGTGAAAAGAAGTAAGTATATGGGATTCAAAAGAGAGGAAATGACCTAGGCTTGCCAAGCTCAGAGATCTTTGCAGAGTCATCATCAGGGTTGGTAGCTTTCTGTTACTGTCACAAATACTTGACCTAATTGGCTGATCAATGTATAAAGCACAAATGGTTTGTTGTGGTGGTAGTGGTGATGATGGTGGTGGTAGTGTTTTGTTTTGTTTTATTTTGGTTTCAGAGATTCCAAGCTATCTACTGGCCCCATTGCTTTCATACCTTGACCAAGGGGAACATGTGTTAGAGTAAAATTAATTACTCAATGGCCTAGAAGCAACTCGCAGAGAAAGAGAGAGACTGGCTCCAATGGTTGCTTTGGAAGGGATGCCCATGATGAGCTAATGAATGCCCACCAAACCCCACTTCTTTGAGGCTCTACCAGCTCCCTAAGTGCTGAGCTAAAGGCAGTGCCATTGACACAGGAGCCTCTGAGGGATATTTGAGGTCCCAGTGAGCATTGTCAAAACCGAGGTAGGAGTCATGAGAGCAGCTGGTGCACAGCAAAGAGGGAAGAGCTTCCAAGCCAAGTGCAGTGTGGCTGCTGCTTCTGATGGAACTCTTTTCCTGGAGGGAGGAAGAAAACTCATTTCAGTCAAAGACGTATTTTATTTACAATAAACCCAATCCCTGCTGATACTCTACAGGGGCCGCCAGTGAAAACAGCAACAACAAAACAATAACAAACCTATTTCAAAGAACAAATAAAATAAGCATTAAAAAGAACAAAGTGAAAAACAGCTCTATCTCCACTCTAGGTCATAACTTTAGCCTAGATCCTTTTGACTCTGCTTTCTTCCGTGTGTGTGTGTGTGTGTGTGTGTGTGTGTGTGTGTGTGTGTGTGTGTGTGTATGTGTGTGTGTGTGTGTATGTATGTATGTATGTATATAGCCCTGATTTGGCCCTTTGGCAGTTGCCAGTCTTAATCTTTTGAAGTTATATTTGCTTTCTTTGCCTTGATTATAGATATATTCTGCGGGCTTATTTTCTTCCTTTAAATTTCCATCCCCAACAATAGTATCTCAATGTCAGCTTCATAGTGTCCTTCCTTGGACATAACTCTAATCTGGGTGTGGACAAATTGATTACTTTTTGCCTGAGGAATTTTAATGATGGGACAGGACTTGATTAAAACAACCCTTTCCCATTACACTCTGATAAAGACCTTGGTCAGAAAATCCGCCTTCTCTTATTTTTCAAACCGAGTGTGCCTTAACTGTCCCACATGGATTTTAAAACTGCCTTGCTATTTCCTTAGAGATTTTCTTCCTGTGTTTAAAAAACCAAAAACCAAGAAAAACAAAGAAACAAAAAACCCTTAAAGACTATTTTTTAAAGACTGAGTCTTTGTACTATTAAGTCCTTGCAAATACATTCTAAAATCTACAACTCGCCATTTCTTCTGCCTCTCATCAGTATTTGCATCAGAGGTGTAGAAGCTTTCTCCTGTCCTGCAGAGGGTGAATTTAATCCCAGACAGAGTTTAGTTTTGTAAGCAAGTGGGCCAGTTTTTGTGAGTAGCATTTTAATTTTTGTTTATAAGTTCCCACTTATTACTGCTGCAAGAGAAGATTAATTTCTATTTGCTTCATCTCCTGCAATCTCACTTAATTCTTGCTTTAAATGCTATTGTGAACTCTAATCATTTTGTGATCTTCTTGATTTTGCAGAACTTGGAGGTGGATAATTAAGTTGCTTCAAGTGTTAACACTTTTGTCTTTCCCACTGTGTATGTAGGCTTGGACATGTACTCTGCGCTTTAGTTGGATAGAGTCTCCAAACCCATGTTAAACTGCGTGGGATGAAAGGGCTCCCCATCTTTTTCTGGGTTCTAAAAGAAAACAGATCTGAAGTTTCTCATTGTGTTTGATGTTTGCCTGAGTTTCTGAGGAGACTATGTTAAGGGGGCGAGTGTGGGGTCATGATTTTCTGAGAGTCCCCCAAATTGACAGGTGTTGAATTTTAAGGCATTTTTACATAGCAGATGAGATATGCATGCAGAATCTTTCCCTTCAATCCATACTGTGGTGATCAATATGAAAGCAAGCCAAGAGGGTACAAAAGGACATCCAAACCAGGAAGGGCTTGTCATGAAGACACTGACCTCATAGGTAGGTCTTCAAGGAAGCCACACTCCTCATCCTGGTCCCTACCTGGGGATGATTAACATCCAGCATCTAATATTGAATACGGAGCTCTAAATTCTCTGACTATGCCCTTAGTGATTGTAGCATATTCTAAATTTTAAGGGTGACCCAGTCCCTTTTTAAAATACAGAACAAAACAAAGCATTTATTCAGTGAAGGGGAGTTCACAGGCTACAGCACACATGTGACAGACAGAGAATAACTCACGTGGAGTCAGTTCTCTCCTCCTACTATAAAGCTTCTAGGAACTGACCTCATGTCATCATGCTTAGTGGCTTGGGCCTTCATCTATTGAGCCATCTTGCCAGCCCTGCAGTGCTTATCATAAGAGAACTGTACTAATAATTTTCATTCCTTTGTGGTACTTACAGTTCTGGAGTGATTAAGGAGACAATCTGTGTTTCCTTCCTGACTTTTTGAAATTGTGAGTGTTATAGACCTGGACCAATCCCTCAGTAGCACTCTAGGTCCAGACCAAGGTGGTGGAGGATTGAAAAGTAATTTCTGTCTCCCTGGACCTCAGTTTCCCCCATTTTCAAAGATGTATTGAATGTATCTCTTATGCATTTAGCTTTTGTTTGTTCTGCTTTGTTTTATCAAGTCTTAAAAAATATGACGTCTCTTGAAAATATTGACTGAGCCCAGTCAAAGAGCTTTTAATTTACCTATCATTGGTTTTGCCCTGACTGAGTAAATACAGCAATGTCTCCTAATTTCCATGACTTTTTGGAGTCTGTATTTAACTTTCTATTAAGTTTTCTTACTAGTGGCTAGATGTTTTATGATAAACTTTACTCTTGACAACTATGACAATTGTAGTGCTTTGGTTTGGGTTTTACTGCTGTGAACAGACACCATGACCAAGGCAACTCTTATAAAGGACAACATTTAATTGGGGCTAGCTTACAGTTTCAGGGGTTCAGTCCATTATCATCATGATGGAAAGCATGGCAGCATCCAGGCAGACATGGTCCTGGAGAAGAAACTGAGAGTTATGCATCTTGATACAAAGGCAGTCAGGAAGAGACTAGTTTCCATGCTAGGTAGAGCCTGAATATAGGAGGCTGAAAAGTTCACCTACACAGTGACACACTTCCTCCAACAAGGCTATACCTCCTTCAATAAGGTCATACCTTGTAATAGTGCCATTCTCAATAGGCCAAGAATTCAAATATATGAATCTATGGGGGTCAAACCTATTCAAACCACCACACAGAGATTCTGTCCTGGTTTTTGTTGTTTTCTTGCTTCCTTGTTCATTTGGGGGCAGGTATAACATTTAAAACTTAGCCTGAACCTAACCTAAAGTAGATACTTTGTTGATAAAAGAGTGTCTATCAACTTTCGGTTGGGTTGGCTATCTGTCTTGGGTTCTTTTTACCTCCTTCCTCAAATTCTCTAGGATCACATTATGTCATTGACCATAACTTAGAGCCCACTTCAATTCCACCAGTATTCTCATCTGTGGCTTCTCTTCATTGAGAAGTCAGTCCAACCCCTGCCCCTCTATCTTAGAAAATCATCCAGTCTGCTCAGAGTCTAGTGTCCTTCCATTACACTATGAGCCTTCTCTGTAGGCAGATATTTGCAGAATGATGCGCCTTATCACAAAGGAAAGATGGTATTGCCTCTTTCATTCTTTGAAAAATCTGAGTTTTTCATGGGGAAAAAGAAGTATATAGAAATATAAATAAGTATAATAGAATTTGGAGAAATTTTTACTTTATAGTAATAAGGAGAATGCAGTATTTTCACATAAATCTTTAACTTCAATGAGGGGAGAGCTAGAACTGAGGGTTCAGAGAAGGGGCAGTGTGGGATTCTAGAATCGCGGCTGCATTAGAACCTACCACTGTCAGAACAACTTGACTGCAAAAACCTTAGATCATGTGGTAACTCTGATTTCCGGGGAGTGGGGAGGAAGTGCAGTGGCATGAATGTGACATACCTCCCATAAGTGCATGTGTTTAAACAGCTGTTAGAGCTATTTCAGAAGATCATAAAGCCTTTAGGAGGTAGAGCCTCCCTAACGAGTCTGTAGAGGGTGGGCCTTGAGGTTTTAGAGACTAACATTACTTCCAGTTCATACTGTTTCCTGACTGTAGAAGTCATGTGAACAGATACTTTATACCTGCCACTATGATGGATGGGATCCATTAAACTGTAAGCCAATATAAAACCTTTCTCCTTGAGGCTGGTTCTTGTCGGGTACTTTGTCATAAGAACAGGAGAAGGATTGATGCCAGGTTAACCTCTGTTCTCTTTTCTAGGGATGATTCAGGGAGCTAGAAAAAAAATGTGGAATGAAAAGGACTGATATGTCGGTCACATGGGCGTCAGATGTCCTCAGGGTTTTAGGATGATGTAGTAATGAAAGACCCACAACGTGAGGACTCCCCTACGTTCTGACTCAGGAGAGGCAACACCCCAAATCACTCATGAGAATTGGTCTTGACGCAAACTGCAAGAAGACTTTTAATTCAAGAGCACTCTTGGGCCCACGGTCATACACCACGCAGGGGTAGAGGACCGTGGCACCCTGAGTAGCTGGGTAAGGGGGTATTTAAAGGAAGAAACCACAACTCAAGGAAATGGGGAGGGCATTGTTGGAAAATACCAAAGATACCATTTAAGAGTCACAAGGAAGTGCAAAGTCACAAGAGTCACAAGGAATACCTGGTAATTGTTCAGGTTATCTCTCAAGACAGTTTTTAAGAGCCCCTAACAATAGGACATTCTTTGAATGAACACTCTTTGAGCCCAGGAAGCAGGTGGGTGGAGGAATGTCGTTATCTGTTTTATGATTAGCATACCTTGGAACATTGAGTCACAAAGGTCACATTCTCAAGCCTGGGCCTAAAGACCTAGAATTTTGTTTTTACGTTATACTTTTTCAGTATCAGAAGTGAGCTTGCATCAAGTGGGAATCTGGCCATTGAGTTGGGGACCTATCACCAGTGACATCTGAAGAAGGATTTGCATACATCAGCTCCTAAAGAAAAGCAAGAATGAAGACAGGTCAGGGAATGTCCACATCATGGAGAGCTGATGGTCCAGCCTGTAGGCTTTCCTTAGGGACTTCATGTTGCCATGGAAACCCATCACAACTTAGAACATCAACAGGAAGAGCTAGGAAGCAACAGAGCAGGAAGAGTGAGGAAGCAACTGAGCTGAGGTTTCTAGAAGCCAGATGTAGATAGCTCATAATGGAATCCTGTTTTGTATGGAAAACTGGGGTTGTGTTTTCCACACCTGAATTTGTGAGGTGAAATTCCCATCTCCTACAGTCTAACAATGCCTATCAGGGCTCAGCAATGTGCTCTACTGTGATGAAACTTATGTCCATTCTTATCTCTCAACACATGGACTCCCCTTTGCTCCTCCTCCTCATAGCTGAGGATGGGGCTTTCCTGACACTTGCTTGGTAAGAGCATGGAATTGCATGTCACCTCACCTCATTTTTAATTGGTGTCTGAATTTTACCATATAATTTCCCAATCCTGACTTTACAGAGAGGTAAAAAACCCTACAGAAATGAGAAGGGAAGCAAAGAGCGTAGAGAAGGTAGTTACTGGGGGATGGCTAATGCTGCGCCTCTTGGCTGTGAGTCTCTATGTGCAGTTCTAAAAGTGGGGCTATAATCAGAAGGATTTGAAGTTTGCTGATACCTATAATTTGCCATGTCTGGCCTATTGATTAGCCACAACTACAATTTTCATCGGCCTTTTTAGTTTTAATCTTCACTCAGACTATCTCAGGTGTTACTTGTGAAACAATGACCAAAAACCCCCACTTTTGAAGACATAAACAGTGCTTGAAAAAGATGTTTCTATTTTAATTATTAATTAATTAATTAAATATTGTGTTCTCTTAGGGACAAGAGGCTTCTGTTTAAGGCCCCACCAGGGCTAGTCACACAAAGACAAGAGCTGATTCTGTGAAGTTTTCTTTCAGGCTAAGATTCTGGACAAAATTCCTTGGGAAATCAGGTTGTGTTTCTTTTCTTCCATTTGCTGAATGGAACTCATCACCATTCAGTAATTAATGATGTAGTTAAATGATGTGTAATTTCTCCTCATTTTCTGCTTGGGTTTTAGTCACTAGAGATGGTTTCCCTCTTATTTCTGTTGTCCAGTTCCCTCCAGAAATGGCAAAAAAACAAAACAAAACAAAAAAGAAAAAAACCCACACACTTTATTACGTTAATTTCCTAATACCATACAGGAATTTGTAAGGGCCAGTGTGAAAGACTATTCTAGAACTACCCAAGCACTTTGATTCATCTCCTCTACACAAAGGGAGAGGCTAAGTTATCTCTGGTTATAAGGAACATATATAATGTGTTACTAGGAACAAATGGAGAGGAAGGTAGATAAGTTCTCAGCGTGACAAGGAATGGCCACCATCCATCCATCCTTCCATCCTTCCATCCTTCCATCCATCCATTCAAACAAGCCTAATATCTCCCACTATGTATTATGTGTTGGGTTGGTCTCTGTTCCAGAAGGTCTTGGAGTCTACAGGAAGAATGTGTCCCATGGATAAATACAAAAGATAGGTCAAAGAAGTACAGGATATGAAAAAGGTTTGAGATATTTTTTGTTTTGGGGTTATTGTTTTGTTTTTTGTTTTTGAATTAAAGGATATCTGAGCTGAATTCTGAAGATGGAAAAGAATCTCGTTCCATCTTCTTGCAGAAATCTATGTGTGTGTGTATGTGTGTGAGTGTCTGTCTGTCTGTGTCTGTGTATGTATGTATATGATAAATATATGTGTGCCTGTTTATGTATGTATGCATGTATATGTATATAATGTATATATCTGTATGTCTCTCTGTGTGTATATTGGTGCACTGTATATGCAAGTATATATGTATATGTGTGTGTCTGTCTGTGTATGTGTGCACATGAGCATGTGAGTGTATGTACGTGTATATAAAGTTAGAACATGATGCAGAAGCCATGTTCACCAAAATGAATCATTCAAGGGCTTACTATAGAGAGTGGGAGTCAGAAATAAGATATGGGTTAGATCATGATGGATAAGAATGCTACATAAAGCTTGTGTTTGCATCACCATGCCCATGAGGAGAAAGTGATCATATGGGATGAATACACGATGTGAACAGGTTAGCCAATAGGTTCAAAGTTGAATGGAGGTCAAAACTGATGATTCCTAGGCTAGGGGCGGTGATTTTAAGGTGATTGGCAGAACAATCAAGAAGTAAATTCTTGTCTAAGACAGCAGAAATGTAAAACAAAACACTGTAGCTTCTGCAAATCTCTTAGACAAAATGAGTAACGGCACAATTTTAAAAGTTGTATAAGATGGGCACAGTCGCCTCAGGCTACATACAGACACCCTGTTACAAGAAAACAGAGAGAGAGAGAGAGAGAGAGAGAGAGAGAGAGAGAGAGAGAGAGAGGGGAAGGAAGGTAAGGAAAGAGGGAGAGAGACAGAGAGAGACAGAGACAGAGACAGAGGGAGAATTATGCACCTAATTAAATTGTGTGAATTAATAAGATTAGCAGAAACTAAATATACTGCATGGATTAAAGTCTGTTTTATCTCTTTAAAAAGACTCATGTGTTGGTGATTTTTCTCATTGTTGTGACCAAATGTCTTCCAAGGAGCAATATAAGGGAGGAAGGATTCATTCAGGCTCATAGTTTGAAGAGACACAGTCCACCACAGCACCTGTCTGTGTATGTGTGCTCCTTAGTAAGGAGCATGTGCGACTTCAAGGATTTCAGGTGATGTATATCTCTGAGTACCAAGAAACAGAGAGGGGGAGGTTAATGCTGTCACCCACTGGCCTTCCGTTCTTTTCAATTTTATTCTTCTTAGGACTCCAGCTCATAAATGGTCCAACCCTCATCAGGATGGGTTGTTCACCCTCACAGACAATCCGGGTGTTTCCTGGCTGATTGCAGATCCAGCCAAGTTGACAATGACATTTATAGCTTGTCTGCTAAATTCTAAGTGTTCTTAGATCAACTGGATCACAGTCACCAGGAGACTTTAGGGATGCAAGGATTACTTCCAAATCTTTCTCCCTCTCCCTCTCCCTCTCCCCCTCCCCTCTTTCCCTCACACACATACAGACTCTTTCTCCCTTTCTCTGTCTGTCTGTCTGTCTGTTTGTCTGTGTGTGTGTGTGTGTGTGTCCCCTTTTGAACTTCATTCTTCCTGGCACTAGGGACAAAGAGGGAAAAGAGCAAAAAGTTAAGAGTTTGAAAAGATTTAGGAAAGAAAAATTATCATAGAAACAATAGTCTATATTTGTGTGGCCTTGCCAAAGAAGAGGTTAGAAATTAACACAAGGGGTGTAAAATGTTTGGCCCAGACAGCAGAGTGAGTTGGCATGCACACCTGTGTGTGTGCAGGCAGACACGAGGACAGCCTCCTCAGTCCATGTCATCATCAGAAATGTCATCCACTACTTTGGAGACAGGGGCTCTCATTGGCCTAGAGTTCACTGACCAATGGATCCCAAGGATCTGTCTGTCTGTCTTTGCTTCCCTGGCACTGGGGTGGCCAGTGTGTACATGTTGTTTTTATGTGAGTGGGGGGGGGGGTTGTTTACTTGGGTTCTCATGCCTGTGAGGTAAGCACTTTGCTAAGGGAACGGTCTCCACAGCTCAGCACCAGGACTTTCCATTTCTTAACAAAGAGCAAAAAAGAGGCCAAAATCCTGATGGTGAGGACAGCAGGTGGGACAGAAGTGCACATGCCTGCAGACCTGCACAAGGACATTTTTTTCCTTGGGGTTTTATAGGCTTGAAACATATTGAAAAATCTTTCTGTAAATGAAATCAACATTCATTAAACTCACTGAGAGATTTAGTTAGCAAAACAGCCTAGATGTTTTATTGGGTTTTATAACAGGGAGCACTGTAAACATTTAAACATCAAGGCAGGAAGCAACTAACTTCAGAAATTTCTCTGCAGAGGGAAGGCACTTTGGGGGGGGGGGGGGGGCTGTGACTCTCTGGAGAGAAAATATATTCAACAGAAGACTGAAGTCAGACAGATGTTTTCTTTGCTTTGGATCCCACAGCAATAACCCTAGTGCACTTTCTTTCACTGTGACTCTCTATTATCTCTCTCCCTCTGGCACAAGGTCCCCGGCCTCTACCTGGTTCCCCTCCATTGCCATGGCTCTTCCAGGATGGCTTTTGGGATCTTCCATCCCTGTGGGCCAAGCACAGTGATGAAGATGTCACCATGCACTCAGAAGCGAACCACTGCTGTGCACGAGGCAGAAGCAGCTCCCTCCGTGAAGCAATACTTAAGACGTAGTATTAATACTTAATAATTAATGGCCTTTAAAATCCTTCCAAAATAAAGATATCACTTCTACAAAGTGTATCTCAGCTTTTCTTCAAGGCATTAAACTTGCAACCAGATTGCAGGCCCCAGGAGTCACACCCCGATAAGACATGGTATGAATAGGGGGAGGGGCTGCACATGTGATATAGTCAGGAGAGACTCCTGAGGGTGAAGTCAGCCTGAGCTATATAGTGAGCTCAGGGGCAGCATGGGCTACCTATAGCAATACCCTGTATCAAAGAAAACAGGAGGAGGGAGAGGGGTGGGGGGAGAGGGAAGAGAAAGGAGGTAAGGAAAAGGGAGAGAAAGAAGAGAGGGGGAGGATGGAAGGAGCCCCTACCTCCACCTCCACTGCCATTTCTCCAGTACTAGAGTTGCAGACACACATCACTATGTCCCCACTTTTATCCTCAGCTGGAAATTGTACCTAAGACCCATGCACACTAGGCAAGCACTCAACCACCTGAGCTTTATCCTCAGTGAGAAAAATTCTTTAGTAAGTGTGTTTGAGTGTGTGTATGTTTGTATCTGAGTGTGTAAGTATGAGTGTATGTGTGTATGACTATGTGAGAGTGTGTTTGAGTATGAGTGTGTGAGTATGTGTGAGAGTTTGAATGTATGTGAGCGTGTGTGTATGTGTGTGTGTGATAATGTGTGATAATGTGTGAGACTGCCAGTGTGTATGACTGTGTGAGAGTGTGTGAGTAATGTGTGTGTGAATGTGTGTGTGAGTGTGCATGAATGTGTGTGTGGCTGTGTATCAGTGTGAGTGTGTGAGTATATGACTGTGTGTGAGCCTGAGAGTGTGTATGAGTGTGTATGTGTGAAAGTTTGAGTGTGAGTGTGTATATGAGTATGTGTGAATATGTGTGACAGTGTGTCTGAATGGGTGAGAGTACAATTGTGTAGAACTGTGTGTGACTGTGTGTGAGAGTGTGTAAGTGAATGTGCATGTGAATGTGTATGTGTATGTGTGAGTGCATATGTGTGTGTTTGAATATGTGTGTGTGTGTCTGTGAGTCTGTGTGTAACTGTGAGTGTGTGTGTGTGTGTGTGTGTGTGTGTGTGTGTGTGTGTGTGAAACAGGGATAGAGAGAAAGAGAGAGAGATAGAGAGACAGGGAGACCTGATACTGTACAGCAGCTGAAGGCCTTGAGCAGAGGTTGCAGACTCAGGTGGACACAGGGATCCAGGAGGCTGGTTGGACTGGTAAAGTACGGTACTTCTGTCTGCAAGGACATCCCCACCACTCCCATAGGAGGCTTTCTGGCCAGACTTCAGCTCAGTGTGAGGAACCTGAAATCTGGAGGGCTAAAGTCTATTTAACCTTCTTCACAAATTAAGGTCCCAAGCTTGATGTGTTCCAGATGTCGCTCATGTCAGACCAAAGCAGAAAAGGCAAGACCAGCAGGGACTTGAACCCACAGGGGCATTCTAGTCCTCCAAACTGGAAGAACACTGGGGTATTACTGGTACTTTCTAGAAGGTTCTAATTCAACTCCTAGTAAAAAAGGAAGCTTACACAAAGTTTATTGCATATATATATGTGTGTGTGTGTGTGTGTGTGTGTGTGTGTGTGTGTGTGTGTGTATGTTAAGCTTTCCAATAAATTCCAGTATTGGTCCAACATGACAGTTTCTGGATAGCATTTGGGAGAGGCTCAGTTTAATGTAACTTATACCCCCCCTCCCCGATAGGGGTCCAGTAACCAACATGGAAACCCCCAGGCCATGTGTCTTAGTCAGCATTCTATTGCAGTGAAGACACACCATGGCCAAGGCAACCCCTATAGAGAAATCATTTCATTGGGGCTTGCTTCCATCCCGAGAGGTCCAGTGCACTATCATCAGGGTAGCAAACATGGGAGCACACAGGGAGGCATGGCTCTGGACAGGAAGCTAAGAGTTCTACACTTGATCAATAGGCAGCTGAAAGAGTGAGACACTGGGCCTGGCATTTAGCATTTGCAACCTCAAAGACCACCCCCTGTGACACACTTCCTTCAACAAAGCCACACCTACTCCATCAAGGCCACGCCTCCTAATTCCTCTCAAATAGTGTCTAATGATGAAGCAATGAGCCTGTGGAGGCCACTATCGAAACAGCCATGCTTTGTATATTTGGCTCCCCCTAAAGACAAGCACACTTTTTTGTATTAGTGACTCTTCTTGATACAGTGGTGAGTAAATATTTAGCAAGGTACAATTTGAGAGATGAAGGATTGATTTTGTCTCACACTCTGAGGATAGATACAGTCCATCGTTTTGAGGAAAGCAGGGCATCAGAAAGTAACTGGTCACATGGCATCCACAGTCAGGAAGCAGAGAGCAATGAATGTGGGATCCCAGTTTATTCAGCCTTGAAATCCCTCGCACAGAGTGGAATCCTCCAAATCTCCAGTGGGTCTTCCCTCCTCACTTAGTTCTACTATCTAAGCGTCTTCACGCACAAGCCTGAAGATTTGTTCCCATGGTGCTCTGAATCCCATCCAGTTGACCATCAAGACGAACCATCACATACTGTAACATTCAGCCTGAGGCAATACCAGACATCTGTTGAATGACAAATCTTTGCATGGTAGCACTAAGGAAATGTTTTATACATGCTTCCATCCAAGACTCTGTGGGGAAAGTACATCTTTAAAAACAACAGCATCAAAACAAGTATCAGTCCCATGCTTTTATTTGATACAGCTTTCCAGATAAAATAACGGAGACACGAGTGCCTCAGAAGAGTTCTGTGGGCTGAAAAATGAGCACCATTGTACCTGGTCTTTATTGTTTCATATTTGTAAATGGAAAGTACTCTGGAAAAGCCATTCATCAGCAAGAAGTCACAGCTCGCCACTCCGCCGAATTGAAGTCTCCAATGTGGGCTGCTTTTCTAAGTAAGCCACACGTTAATCAATCATGCCCTATAACATGATCTGTTTAAATCATTAGACTGCATTGTCAGGTCCCCTCTGCTGTGTGCACAGAACAATGGGGTCTTTAATGAGAGGGTTTCATGCTTGAGTGTTCACATTGGGAGAGGAGACAAAGCCACTGTTTTGGAAGGAATGATGGAAATATATAAGTGTTTCTTAGGGTAAAAGAAATGAGCATGCCCTCTTTGTTATCCTCATCTAGATTGAGCCCAGATTCTCTGAAAACCCATTAATATTTAACAAAATAACCACTTCCTAATCCCTTTCCAAAGCCCCTATACTGTGAAGCTCAGCAAAATAGAAATGCTAGTGTAGCTCATGATTGCACTGGGTCACAGTGAAAGGACAATATGCTATCAGTCAACACGGGTGTTAAAGAATGAAGTGCACCGGGGTCCCCACACACATAGGAAAGTCTACCTTCAACAAAACCTGCATTTGGAGGTGAAGGATGTAATGGTTGCTACTGATTACCAGTTTGACAGGATCAAGACTCACCAACCAGGCAAACCTCTGAGAGGGAGTTTGCAGATCAGGTTAATTGAGGTTAATTGAGATTGCTGAAAGAGAGAGACACTGGGCCTGGCTTCAGCATTTGCAACCCCAAAGACTAGCCCAGCTTACATGTGAGTGGCACCCTCCTGTGGGCAAGAGTCTCAGATGGAACAAAAAGGAGAAAGCAAGCTTGGCACCAGCATTCATCTCTCTTCTCTTCTCGCCTACAAATGCAATGCAAGCACAAGCAGCCACCTCAAACCCCTACCCCCATGCTGTCCCACGGCGGTGGACCATGCTACCAAACTGTGAACCAAAATAAATCCTGCCTCCCATATGTTCTCACAATACTGAGAAAAATAATTGAGTGTATCGACGTCATATTTAAGGCTGGGTGGAATGTGATCATAAAGAGCAGCTGTGCTCCTAAGTGTTCGTGACTTTATCAGAAGAGACAGGAGGAATGTGTGCACAGAAAGAGGGCCATGTGACGGCCATTTGTAAACCAGGAGGAAAGGACTTAGAAAACCAGCCTGACCCCAGCCTTGGATTTAAGGCTTCAGAGTCTTGAACTTTTATAGAATGAGCTTGTTATTGGCTGAACTTCCCACCTGGAGTGCTCAGTTATAACAGTCCTAGAGCCTAACACAGCCACCCTTAAAACTAAGGACATTGCTCTGTTCGAACCCTGTCACCAGGATTGTTAATCCATGTGTTTTCTTTCTCCAATTAATCTACTTCGTCAACCATGCTGATGTATTAGTCACTTTCTTTGTTCCTGTGGGGATGGGGGGAAATGACAAAAGCAATTTTGAGAAGGGTTGACTTCACCCCATAGTTCATAGTCCATCACTGTGGGGAAGGCACGGCGGCAGGAGCATGAGGCAGCTCGTCAGAGTGCGTCCACAGTCAGAAAGCTCAGAGGAGCGAACACAGTTTACTCTCACCTCTTTCATTCAGCCCTGGACCCCCACCCCATGGAGACGCCCACATTTCAGATGGTTGTTTCCACACTGACTCGCTCAATCCAGAAAATCTTTACAGATATGCACTGCTGTTTGTCTCCTAGATGGTTCCAGATGCTGGCAAGGCGACAGTCAGTGTTAACTATTACAGCCTGGACCAGCGGGGTAAGCTGAGGGGTTTTTGTTTTTGCTTTTTTTTTTTTTTTTTTAAGAATCACCCTCTTTCACTAGGTGGTTATCCCCTCAAGGATCAGGAATTGAATCATGAAACTTGCAGTATACCTTCAGGTCATGTATGCCGGAAGCATCATATAGACTGGAGCAATGGAGAATCCAGAGCAAAGTTTCCTTGGGCATGATATTGGAAGGTCTTTGGGACAAGGTGGCATTGAATCTAAAGAGAGAAGGAAGAAGACACAATCAAGTGGAAAGCTGGGGAGGAAGCGTTTGACATGAAAGAAACAGATATTTCCTGCTGGTGAGAATGAACCTGGTGTGCTTGGGACTCTGGGTGTGTGTGTGTGTGTGTGTGTGCGCGCGCGCGCGCGCGTGCACGTGTAAATGCCATTATCACTATAGTATCCTGGACAAAGGGTCAGTATGACATGACATATCTGATCAACCTCCAAAGCCACGGGCCAAAAACTATGCATGAGCCAAAAAGACACCCTTGCTCTCCCTGTACCTGTTGAGATGATGGGATTCCCAGAGAGGCATTTCCTGGTCCTAAAATCTTAATACAAGATATATCTTAGACTGCTTCCTCTTACTTTTCATGTGCTTCTGTAGGGACTGGCTTCCTCTGCATCAGACGAACAACCTTAATTCTATTCCAACTGATTTTAAGGAGCTCACAAAACAAGAAGAGGCAAAGAAACAGTGAATATGACTTTTCCTCCATGAGAGTATGAGAGTCAAGGCAGTGTGACAGGACTGACATCCCGGCTGGGTTCTGATGGACAACGGTGGCCATGAGAGGAGGGAAGGAGAGGAGACATCTCTTAGGCAGCAGCTGTTTAAGTCAGTCTGAGTCCATCGACACGGCCTGTTCCAAGAACCTTGAGTCATCTGTGGGTGAGCGGGAAGAGCCACTTCATACAGATAGCTATGAGACACACAGATCCTGAGGCCCCAACTCTGTAACCCAGGGCTCCTGTGCAAACCCCATCCAAGTTCATGGTCAGGGCAGAGTTCACCGGCTAGTCTAATCAACAGGCGTCTGTGTTTAGTCTTCTTTAGTGTTTAAAAAATTCAGTCTGGTGGCAATATTAAAATCTGGGGAATTTTCAGGTCTCCTTTGGAGAAATGCGTACTTGTATCTTTAGCCATTTTTAAGCTGAGTTTTTCTTTCTATTGAGAGATAGGCATTTCTTGCACCTGCAATAGTGACCTTCCTGACATCTGGCCTGCAACTCTTTCCTCTGTGTCGTTGGTTCGCTCCATGTCGTGAATGTGACAGAGTTGTGGCTGTTTGTTGTTACATTCTGAGCTTTAGATATTACAGCCAGAACAAGACTAGAGAAGCTTTCCCCAGTCTCTTCTGTGATCTGAGATCTTATGTTGAAGTCTTCAGTCAATTTTAAGTTGATGCCTTTGTGAGTTCAGTGTCATGCCAAACATGTGGCTGTATGGTCCCTGCCATCGTTATTGTGAATTGCATTCTTTGGTGGGTAAGTTCTTCATTTTCACAAGCACGAGTTCACTGGCCTCTTCCTTCCTTGGCAGGGCTGTTTTAGCCTGTTCTTCATTTCTATTCTTGCATTCTTCATTGTTTTATTATTTTCACACCTACCTGAATATCAGTTATATTTTCATAGGGACTTATACCCTGTGATTATAACCAACACATCCATTAACTATATATTTAATATGACTTATTATACTATATGTTTCTAAGATCTATAAGGGCAATGCTTCAATTTAACCTTAACAGAGGTGCTGTTAATATTTCAGGTAAGAAAACCTTTTGTTGATATTTTCTATTAATTCTTTTTTTTTAATCTAGAGAGGTAATTTTTTACTGAAATAGGTTAAAATGTTCTTCAAACTGTGAATATTTTGACTTTATCAAACATCTGCATTTATGAAGATAATTACAATTTCTTCTTGATTTTTAAAAATACTTTTTTGTTTTTGTTTTTTTCGAGACAGGGTTTCTCTGTATAGCCCTGGCTGTCCTGGAACTCACTTTGTAGACCAGGTTGGCCTCAAACTCAGAAATCCGCCTGCCTCTGCCTCCCGAGTACTGTGATTAAAGGTGTGCGCCACCACACCCGGCCTTGTTGATTAGTGTTCTTAACGATGAACCACCTGACGTTTCTGAAATCTCGCCCACTTGCATGTGGTGCTTTCAGATCATTGTTGGGTGTTATTGGAAAAGGGATTGTCAAAGGCTTTTCTATCAATGAGCATGAAAGAGTTTGACCTGCAGTGTCAGTCTCAAAATATGTCAATCTTTCTTCAGCGCCAATGTTAGGAACTCAGCCAAGTAAGACCCAGCCGGAGTGACTGCACTGTCTTTAGAGATTGCATCCTTTCCTGGAGAGGAAGAGGTTAGGAGCAGGCCACCTTAATGCACTCTGGAACGGGCAGGATTCAAGTTTCTGTTCTGTTGAGGCCTGCCCTGTTTCGGATTTTTGCCCTCCTCCTGAGACACAGCTATCTAGCCTCTGAACTGCATATTTGCAGAGCACCCTCCTTTGAAATGCCCTGATATTAAAATTCTACCTCATCAGCATCCCAGCCTGCTAAAAAGCTCTGCCTAACACCTTAGACTTGAGCCCTCCTCCCTGCCTCCTTAGATGCCTCCGCTGTGTGCACAGTCTACAATTCTGCAGTGAAACCAGAAGCTGCACAGCAGTCAACAGTGGTGCTTCTCCTTCCTATGGGACCTTAGAGCCATCGCATGTTCTGGCTTACAAACAATCTTTGTCTCCATCGTGTGTCACCTCAGGCTAGGAAGAGTGAGAAAAGCTTCGGCTGTCGTCTTTCTGCTTGTTTCCTTTGTCCCCCACACCACCTATCAAGTGAGAGAGAAGGAGAGAGAGAGAGAGAGACCAGAAGGAAGTTACATTCCAGGAGACTTGGTGATGTCAGCTTTTCCATGAGTCTCAGGTCGTTATCATGGGCAACCCTATCATTTCTCTACCCCTCCTGATACAACTGGATCTTGCTCAGTTCTATCCATCTGTATAGGAACTGGGTTATAGAGATTGCTCAGAAGGTAAGGTTATTGCCACTCAAGCATTGAGGACCCACTCAGATCTGGAGCAGCCACATAAAAGGCCTGGCACACAAGTGCTGGTGTGTGATCTCAGCACTGGGGAAGCAGAGAGAGGAGACTTCCGGGGGAATGGGGCCCAGCCAGCCTAGCTGAACCAGCAGCAGGCCTGAGGTCCCATTGAGAGATCCGGTCTCAAAACATTAAATGGGGCAGATGGAAGGATGTCTCATGGCTTAAAGTACTTACTGCTCTTACAGAGCACCTGGGTTTAGTTTTTAGCACCCACCCAAGATGGCTCACAGCCATCCATAACTTCGGTTCTAGAGGATCCGAAACCTTCTTCTGGCCTTCGAGGGTACCAGAAACTCATGTGCTGTACAGACACATAAGCTGGCTAAACATAAACATTAAAAAAAAGAAAAGGTAGAGAATGATTAAGGAAGGCATAGAGGCCTCTGACTCACACACACACACACACACACACACAGAGGAGAGTGGGTTTCAGGGAGAGCAAACACATCACTAGAAAAGCCTTCAGTTTGGATCCCTCTGCAAGTGCGTCTCAGTGTATCAAGTTGAGGTTCAAACCCAGGGCTCCTTCTAAACTGGCCTGCCTTTCTCCACCATGATACCTCCTGGATGGCACCTAAAATGTATCCCCAAAGCTTACATCCTATCCTTCAAAGCTTCCTGGGGTAGGACTATTTTTCACCAGACTAGAGCATGAATATATTCTTGAAGCTGAGCACAGATACTCTACAAATAGGCCAGAACGCTTAGTCAGACCAGTTGGCCAGCAGGGAGCCATCATCCTGCAATCCTTCAATTTTTCACCCTTAAAAAAGTCATTCCAGGATAAATGGATGGCAACTTCGGCCAGCAGACAGGAGCTAGGAAGATTCAGGCATGGGTGATCCTTCGAAGACTGGAAAAACATTCGCAGGCATTCCAGGAAGCCTTAGGAGTGAAAGCAGAGGTGATATTCATCTAAAAGGAAGGCAAGTGGCTCAGTTGGCCCCCGCCCAGCCCCCCTTCCCTCCAAGCAGCTCCCTGGTGGAACTTTTCCTTCCTGCTGGTGCTAACTGCTCTTCAAGAAAGTTCTTGTTTCTCAAGAGGCCCCTGGCTGGGTGAGGTGCCTTCAATTTAAGAACAAAAGCTAGCTAGCTTGCTCTCTCTCTCTCTCTCTCTCTCTCTCTCTCTCTCTCTCGCTCTCCCTCTCACTCTTTCGCTCTCCTGTCTGATCTTCATTCTCATTTTCTCCGCCACTCTTCTCACTCTCTCTCTCCTATCTTATTTTTTGTCTCCTCCTTTCCCACCCCTCCCTGATTCCGTCTAACAAGCGCAGCCACAGGCCGGAGGATGGAGTAGCATTCCTAGGTAGTGTCCGCATAGAGCACACACCCATAAGAGACTCACGCTCTGGATTTCTTCCCTTACAAACACCACCAGTTCTGCCACTGTGGTGCATTTGAGAGTCTCTCCACAGACCTCCATCCAACGACTTTTGGGATTTGGGTCATGTGACCAGTCTGCTCCAAGGTGTTCATGAGATAGCCAGCTTGAAAACTTCTCCAGAGCCAACTACAGGAACACAGATTTCTGCCTGGCTGCTTGTGCGAAACCATCGTTCGCTGGTGCTTGTTCTACTGGAAATGAAGTCCGTGCCTCCATGAGAGATTTCTAATGCAGGAAGAGGTATTTTTATGCCAAAATGGCAGCCATGGATGTTATACCCTTGCCCCTGAAGAAGGCGAGCCTGTGGTTTCTTACTGACTCCCTGAGCATCCTCACCATGTTATTTCATTCACGCAACTTCACCAATACCATTAGTGGTAACTGCCATAATGAAACTCACTAAGACAAAGACACTTTGGCTTTACACACACACACCACTCATGGGCTCTACTAAAGGAAGTTCCAAAGTGTGAGATTTTTGAAACAAAAGATAGCTTATGTCATAGGAAGTATCTATCAGGCACAGAGGGACATGGAGAGAAGGTTTCCATATTCTGGCAGGTTCAGTCAGTGTTAACTACCTGGGAGCAGCTCAGAGACACCATATGGGAGAACCCGTCAAAGAACTGCAATCCAGGCTATCTGGCCACACAGTCCTTTGCGCGGACTGTAACTACACGGTTTAAATATGAGCTGTTCTGCATACGTTCATCTCTTTGAACATTTGCTCCCCAGCTGCTGGCTGTTTGGTAGACTTGTGGAGCCATTAGGAAGTCCAGCCTTGCTGTTAGAAGTCTATCCCTGGAATAGGCCTTGAGGTTTGCAAGCCCAGCCCTCCCTCCTGTTCACTCTCTGCTTCTTGACTGTTGATGCAATTTCAACAGCCAGACTCTGGTTCCTGCCCCATGCCTTCCCCACCAGGATGAAATGCATCACCCTGAACTGTAAGGCAGGAAAATCTTGATGCCTTCATCATATTGCTTCCTGTCAGGCATTTTGCCACAGCAGTGACAAAAGTCGCCAATACAGCTGCAGTTCTTCACAAGGTTTCCAAATGTATTGACGTCACATGTGTGGGCCACCTCTTGCTCCATCTGATAAGAAGAAGGCTGTAAGTCATTACCAAATTCACATCTGCCTACCCAACCAAATCTCCCCTGGTTGGGCCAAAATGTCTTTCTATTATGGCGGCCACCCTCTGGAGAACAATTAGTTTACTAGAACTTTAGCAACAAAGTTTGATGCAAGCAATCTTTGCCTCCTTTGTAATAGAAAAGAAAGTCTATTTCCAGAATTATCTTCCTATTTCTTTCTTCCCAGGGCTCTCCCCTTGCTATCTTTTCTTCACAGTGGTGGCAGCAACTACTGTCACTAAGGGAACAATTAAGAATAAAATGTCAGAACAGCAGAGATGCAGCCATGGAGTAAAAGCCCAGTGTTTGCACTGAACTCGAGGCAGTATTTCAGACACTGTCCCGCTGCGTCTCCAAGGAAATGAGTTTGCTCTGATATCCTGCCATGGCTGTGGGAGATAGTATGAGCCAAGTATTAAAAAATACCTTGGAGTAATTAGTAAACATGTCAAAATGCCCTTTGTTGTTTCTACATGAAAACTGTAGCCCACAATTAATAATTAATATACCCTTGACCCCATTCCAAATACTGCCCAAGCCTTTCTCTTTCAGAATGAAAGAAAAAAAATCAATTAGTGCTGTAGTTACCTTGGAATCTGTCTTTAGTTTACTTTGCAACTAAATCATACCATTGTAGAATCAGAAACCTGGTTACCATCCTGTTGTGTAAATTCTAGACACAAGGAGGCACAATGCGTGTGTTAAGATTGCCTGCCTGGACTGGGGAGATGAGGTAGTAGGTCAAATGCTTGCCTCAGAAGTTCAAGGGCCTGAGTCTGGTCCCAGAACCTTTAAGAAGGAAGCAGAAACAGAAGGATTCTGGGTCTTGATGCCCCCAAGCCTGCTCTATTTGATAAATTCAAGACTGGCCAGTGATCCAGTTTCAAAAACAAAACAAAACAAAACAAAACAAAACAAACAAACAAACAAAACCAAAGTGAATGGCAGGTGAGCAATGATACTCAGGGCTGTCCTTTGATTTCCATATGTACACGCACACACATACACACATATACATACTCATATACACATATATAAACATAAACACACATGCATACACATACACACATACACACTTATTCACACACAATCACATATTCACATACATTCACACATATACACACACATTCACACATAGACACACATATACATACACATGCACACACATACACACACATTCACACATACACACACATACATACACATACATACTCACACACATTCACACATATACACACACACGAAAACAAACCCCCAACCATTATTTTCTGTGTGGAGAGGGATTGGTTAGTTGTTATATTGTTCTTTTCCTTTTCTATTACAGAAATGGCTAGTGAGGACTCACACCCAAAGTCACAAAGCTGGACAGGAGCTGAGGGTGATCCAGCAGTTAGGAACATTTATTGCTCCTGCAGAGGACCAGAATTTGACTCTCAGAACTCACATCAGGCCATCAGGCACATCACAACTGCCTGTAACTCTAGAGAGATAGGAAGCTTTTGACGCTTTTGAGGACTCTCTCTCTCTCTCTCTCTCTCTCTCTCTCTCTCTCTCTCTCTCTCTCCCTTGTCCCCTCTTCCTCCCCCTCCCCCTCTATCTTCCCTGGTCTTATACACATAATCACTCACACATTTAAAATTAAAAAAAAATCTTTATAAAAGAAAGTTTCCAGGCCAACACGGATGGCATATTAAAACCCTGTCTTAAACAATAAGTTTGACAGACCCGCTGAACCACAGCACGCCATTGAATGGTCCCCCTTCAACTACGAATGACTTTATTCACTCAGTTGGGTTGGCTCTCACATAATTATTTACTAGCTATATAAATAGAAGGATTCAAAGAGAACTTATAGAACGAACATACAAAATAACCCTGAAACAGTAAACAAAACACACACCAGTCAGAGCAGCTGCTTCTAGTTTTCTTTGGGTCCAAAGATAGAACCAAGCAAATAAATAAGGATTCTATGATTTCCTCTTGAAATGGTGCTCAGCCCTCAGGGCATGGCATCTGTTTGAAACCAACATCTGGTGGCAGATTTGGGGGTGCAGGCCTGAAAGCTTAGCACTGAGGAGCCTGAGAAAGCCTAGCCTTTGAGTCTAAGGCTAGGCTGGGCTGTACAGTGAGACCCAGTCTCAAAAACCACCAACAACAAACAAAAACACAAGACAGGCATGGTGGCGCACACCTTTAATCCTAGCACTCAGGAGGCAGAGGCAGGCGGATTTCTGAGTTTGAGGCCAGCCTGGTCTACAGAGTGAGTTCCAGGACAGCCAGGGCTACACAGAGAAACCCTGTCTCAAAAAACAAAACAAAACAAAATCCAACAAACAAACAAAAACACAAAACCCAAACCCAAAACAAACAGCCAAAAAGCAAAACAGAACTATGGGATGTCTTCTAAACTGTAAAGTAGCCATGAGTGATAACAAGAATGTTCAAAAGGAGGGAGATGGAGAATAAAGGTGGAGAGGGAAGGTGTGGACCACAGGTTCAAGAACAGCCAGCAGCTCTAAAGGCTTCGATCAGAGGACTGAACGAGAAGATGGGGATGAGTGTTTAGAGTGGAGCAATGAGCAGTAATGATGGTGAGTAAAATGGAGGAGGAGGAGGAATGGACAGTGGGGCCACGCAAGCAAAGGTGACGCATGCAGTGCTGATGCGGACAGAGGTGGCACACACAGAGGCAGTCAAGCTTTAGCCCCTGCTGTCCTGACAATACGAATCACATCACACCGCATTTAGTCGTTTATTTAACTGGTTATTTGCCCACATGTAAATATAGATGGCATAATGAATACCATATCTTATTTGCATTTAGTGTTCTATGTGTGCAGGCATTTTGTCTGCATGCAAGTCTGTGTAGCACATGAGTGCCTGGTGCCTTCATATGCTATAAGAGGATGTATAATCTCTTAGAACTTCAGTTCTAAGATCTCTTTGAACTGCAGATAATTGCAAATTGCCATGTGGGTGCTGGGAATCAAACACAACGCCTCTAGAGAAGCAGCTAGCAAGTGGTCTTCAATGCTGAGCCAACTCTCTAGTGCCTTATTTACATTTTATCTTTAACACATCACAGTACCTGCTAAATAGCACTTTTTAAAATAAACGCTGCCTTACTTAAGGTTTCTAATTAACTCAAGAGGTTTTCTAAAACAGCATGACCAAAATCAATTTAGAGAGGAAATGAATTTGTTTCATTTTATAACGTATAGTCCGTCATCCAGGGAAGTGGGGCAGGAACTTAAAGCAGGAGAAACCTGGAGACCAAACTAATAATTCAGAGGCCATGGGAGACTACTGCTTACTGGCGTGCTCAGCCTGATTTTTTATAGCACCCAGGACTACCATCCCAGGGGTACCATCACCCACAGTAAACTGGATCAAATAGCCATCTATCAAGAAAATGCAGTACTGGCTTCTCCACAGGCCAGTCTGGTGGGGGCATTTTCTAAATGGAATTTCCTTTTTCCCCAAATGCCTCTAGCTTGTCAAATTGACATATAACTAGCCTGCACAAATGCTAGTTAAAATAACCGTAATTATTACACCATGGCTTTCCAAAGCAAGAATGGATTATAACTTAAAGGATGTACAGTACGACATTGTATAAACAGAACTGGGTGGCTATTGCCCGTACTCAAAACCATTCAGGAGGCAGAGGCAGGGGAGTAACCCTAAGCCTCAGGCCATCCTGAGCTACAAGATCTCACAAACAAAGATAAAACAAGGACTTAGTGAGTCCAGAGATTGGTTTAAATACTTGGTAAAGCAGTGGGGGGAAAATCTTCAAATTGTGCAGGCAATGGAAAATTGAAGATCAATTTTCAAGAGGATAAGCTTCAAGAGGATAAGATGTAAAAGGGACCCTGACTTAGTCACTGTTTTATTGCTGTGAAGACACACGTGACCATAGCAACTCTTATAAAGGAAAGCACTTAACTAAGTCTGGCTTACAGTTGCAGAGGTTTAGTCCATTGTCATTATGGTAGAGAGCATTGGGAACTCAGGCAGACGTGGTTGGTGCTGGAGAGGTGGCTGAGAATTCTATACCAGGAACTGCAGGAAACAAGGAGAGAGAGAGAGAGAGAGAGAGAGAGAGAGAGAGATCTCCTAGGTCTTCTTTGGGCTTCTGAAGCCTCAAAGTCCACCCTCAAGGACACGTTTCCTCCACCAAGGACACAGCTCCCCCAACAAAGTCACACCTCCAAATCCTTCTGGATAGAGCCACCCCCTGCTGACTAAGCTTTCACATATAGGAGCCAATGAGGACCACTCTTATTCAACCACAGACCCTTACTGCTGTCCTCAGATCCTGAGTAAAATTGTAGCACACACTCTATGACACCAAGATCTGGAACTTGAGCCAAAGGTTGTATTCTAGATCCATTCCATTCCTGTGATAAGACATTCTGACCAAAAGCAAGGGGAGAAAAGGGTTAACTTGAGCTTCCAGGTCCCAGTCTATGATTAAGGGAAGGAATTGAAAGAGAAACCATGAAGAACAGGGCCTTGCCTATTCACTCACTCACAGGATCCTGCTGAGCTTGCTTTCTTACACAGTTAAGGACCCTCTGCCTAGGGGATGGTGCTGCTCACGGTGGACATTCTCCAGCCTCTGCCTACCATCTCAATGTGGAAGAACCAGGATTATGGATGTGTACTACCAGATCTAACTTTTGTGGGTTCTAGGGATTTGAACTCCGGTCTTTGTCCTTGGATGGCAGGCAATCTCCCCAGTGCCACTTTTATTTATTTCCTTTCTTTGAATTAGAAGATGATGGGAAAACAGAAAATTAGAAAAAGAATTCTGACCATCAATCCAACAGAAGGAAAAGTCAGTCTCTATGAGCAGAGCAACAATTACAATTCAATCTGCATCGTCTGTTAACTAGCTGCAAGAAGGAAAGAGGCTGGGTCTTCAGGGTTCTCAGCAGGAGGATGCTTTGAGATGATAAGAGCTCTGAGAAGATCACAGCTCCTGGGGATGTTTACATTTTAATACACACCAGCAAAGGGTTAATGTTTCTCCAAAATTAAAATCATTGCACAACCCTCCTCAAAATCCTGAATTTATCCTACAAAAAAACAGGTAATTTCAAAACCCATTATCGCTGGGCTATATGAATGGATAGAGATAATTTAGAAGGTATCATCCTTGCCCATTAGGTAGCACTGAAAATCACCAGGCCATTTAGCCAACCCCAGGATGCCTGTGTACTATGATACAATCATGTGATTCATATTGGTGATTAAGCAGTGTTGGAAACTCTATAACCAGGGTGCAGCTAGGAGGGTCCCTTAGACATCTTGAGGACTGAGCACTTCTCTTACAAGAGAAACCCTTCGTACTCAGTAGCTGTCAGACACATTCTGTGATAACTCCAGATAGTTCACATCCATCTCTTGTTTTAATTACTAAATGCTGGATTTTCTAATCAGTCATGGCTTGGAGGCCTGAGCCATCTGCTCTCGGGTTCCCGGGAAAATGATGAGTGACAACCACGCATCTCTCAGGAGTCTGAGGGGCCGAGGGGATCTGCAGGAAACAAAGATGCAATATTGGGCCTCTGAAGAACGCAGATGTGTGTGTGGGGCGGGGAGAAGAACTGATGAGAACATCTAAGAAAGCCAGCTGCCATTTTTGTGACCCCAGCAACATACTCTTCAGAAAGCAAGCTTGTTCTGGTGCTGAAGTGACTTCCTTTCTCCCTCACAAAGCTGCCCTTCCCGAGCCCAGTGAATGCATTCTTAGGACTTATATATAGCTCTTGCTCTCAGAGTGAAATTGTTGGGTGACAATAATATCATTGTTGTTCTCCTGTATCAAAGACGTCCTTCATGAGCAAAATCATGCTCTCAGGCTCTCGAGCCTCTCTGAAGTGCTCTTTCCTCAGGGTGTAATTCTACCCAAGGTCATTAGAGATGAGAGTAAAGCTTCCGGATGCCTTGAGTCAGGAGGCTTTGCCCTCCACATCTGAAGCAGAAAGGATAGGAGAAAGCCACCTATGCCTACTGATGGAGCTGTGTGCCTATAGGTCCAACAGTTAGAAGGCAAAGCAGGAGCACTGGGAGTTCAAGGTCATCCGGGATATCTGTCTCAATGAAATCAATAATAAATCAAAGTGAAAGCCAGGTATAACGTTAAAACACACACACACACACACACACACACACACAGCATCTAACAAGCTTCAAGAACCAAGAAGGATCATATTTTTCTTTTATTTATATTTTTGGTTATTTGCTTGGGGGGTGTGCATGAGCATGCATGTGTGTTCAGTGTGTGTCTGTATGTCTTAGTGTGCATGTGTGTGTAGTATGCATGTGAGTATGCATGTGTGTGAGGTGTGTGTGTGGTATAGTCATACACATGTATGTAAGTAACTATGTGCATCAGTGGGCACATGCGCTAAGGTCAAAGGAAGCCATTGAAATGGATATCCTGCTCTCTCTGACCATCTTGTCCCCTTAGGAGGACATTGGGATGGACGTCCTGCTCTAACTCTGTCCATTTCATTCCCTTGAGACATTGTCTCATTAAACCCAGAGCTACCTCAGCAGACAGCAAGCCCAGTGAAACCTCCTGCCTCACATGTAGCCTCTTACTGCTTTTTACATGGATTCTAGAGCACTTGAGTCTGGTGCTCTGGTTTGCATGCAGTTGCTGAGCATCTCCTCAACCCTAATTTGCAAACTTTTATAGTCTGAGTACATTTCTGATGATGATCACATGCACCCTTGTACCTTACTTGCTGCTCCGTTCCCAAGTCTCTTCGGTATTTCTAAATATCAGAGAAGCCCACATCTTCCTCCTGCCTGCCTTTCTCCCCAACCCATATTCTTTCCCGTGAGTGGTTGTTTGTAACTATCATCCTGGAAATAGATGCTATCAATATCTGCTCTCCCCTCTCTGGACTTCAGACTCACCCAAGCCAACTCCCATCTTTTCTTAGTTATCATCAAAGCAGAGATGGGAAGATTCCTGGGGCTCACTAGCCCACAAGACTAGCCTACATGGAAAGATGCAGATTCACTGTCTCAAAAATCACAATAGATTCCTCCTGAGGAATGACATCCAAATCTGTTCTGTGGCCTCTATATGTGAGTGCCTTTACACACACACACACACACACACACACACACACACACATGTCTGCAGAGAGAGAGAGAGAGAAGGGGGGAGGGGAGGAGAGGGGAGAGGGAGAGGAGAGGGAGGGGAGAGGAAGGGGAGAGAGGAGGGGGGAGAGGAGGGGGAGGAGAGAGGGGAGGGGAGGGGAGGGGAGGGGAGGAGAGGAGACTGAGAAAGCACATTCCATTCAATGGCTCTAACATCTTGAAAGCTACTGAGAGTTTCCAGTAGAACAGACCTCCTCATCTCCATGAGAAATATTCTGTTCCTCAACCTAACAGGTAGCTTTCCTTTCCAGGAGCTTTTAACTTCTGACTCATTGTTATGACTAAGACATGGGTAGAACTTCCTCTTTGTCTAACAAATTACTAAGACTTCATTGGCACAAACAATTCTAACTGTTCAATTTGATATAAGATTCTAGGTATGTAGACATGTTTCTGAGACTCTCATAGTAAGCCAAACAAGTGCTTGCATTACCTTTCCAAATCTGCTGTGTGTCTTTAAAATTCACCTTTCCCATCTTCATTTTCCATGTGCTACGGACAAACATTTCTTTCAGAACTATGGACCTGATTGTTGTGGATAGCCCTGGAGCTAATTATGTTTGATGTTAATTCTGTTCTCCTGTGAGTGGTTGTGAATGAGTCAGCACTCAGGTGATTTCCTGTAAACCTACCCCCCACCTTAATTTGTAAAATAAAGGAGAGCTGATGACTGGGCAGATAAAAGGGAAGGTGGAGCTGAAGGTGGGGAGAGAAGAAGGAGAAAATGAAAGAGGGAGAGGAGGATGCAGAGGAGGAGGAGGAAGAAGAAGAAAAGTTGAGCAGAAGCACATGGCCTGGAGAAACCACAAGTTCTAAAAGGTCTCATAAGATGGGAAAAATGGTAGTGTAGCAGTAGATCTGCCCAATCTAGGCTCACAGCATGTATTCATATTAGTTGAGTTGTATTGTCATTGCTAGGGAAAATTTGGGTTGGAAATTTACTGCAATACCTGATAGCATTTATATCTAGAGTTTCGAGTATGTCAGTTTGCAGGCTGCACAGTCATTTACTCTGATTTCTGACCCTCACTATGGTTATTTAGAAACCTACTCTCAGAGTTACATGTATCCTAAGGCTAGCTCCTTGCATTTGAGTTACCAAACAGCAATGTTTTATATAGAAACTTCGCAGTATGCATCTAGTCATCATATAATGGACAACTGGTCTACCACAAACCATTAGCTATACCAACAAAACAAACTGAGTTTTTTTCAGTCTTTCTTGAATGAGCAGGCTCATCATTGGTCACGTGTCTTTTCATTCTTCCAAAAGCTAGATGATTCTCCCAATTTCAAAATTTCTCCTTTTGAAAAATGTACAAGTCCAACAAGCCCCCTCCAGTAGTCAGTACTTATGAGAAATGACAGCTGTCATTGCACAGTGGTGTGGCTGATATGTATTGGTGTTCTGCCCAAATGCCTGTACAGCACTCCTGTGCTCCTGGAGTCAGAAAGAAACAGGAGGTCTTCTGGAAATGAAGGTAAGGGTATTTGTGAGTTGGTTGTACATATTGAGCATTGAATCTGGATCCTCTTCAAGAGCAGCAAATGCACTCAACCACTGAGCCATCTCTTCCCAAACTGCATATATTTTAGACCACTCTGTCTTAGAATTTCCTGATCTCTGAACAAATGGGAACCCATATTTCTCATAGGCTGGGAGGCTGCTTGTCTTCTACCAGAGAGCCTGTAGTCTTCACTCCACATGCATGCTTTCTCTGAGGAGTTTGGGTTTCCTTGCAGGGAGAACACTCAACAATATACTCTGATCTTCCATAATTCTCAGGATAAACATTTTGTTATTTTCCCACACTAATGGGGAAGAGTAGATACCCAATCTTCCTTACTGTGTCACATTCTCGGGTTTTTAAAGACTCGTCTTTAGTGGTTCCTGCCTATGCCCCAGGTTCTCATTCAAGCCTTTCATTCTCCTTCCATGCCAATGTGCTCCTCAGGCCAGACTTCCATGCAGAATGTAAAGAGAGGCTGGGAAAATGATTCAGCTGCTAAGAGTACTTGCTGCTCTTGCAGAGGACTTATCCATAACTCCGGTACTAGGGGAGCTGACACAATCTTCTGGCCTCCTTTAGCACTGCATGCAAATGGTACACATACATACACATAGACACTCACCCATACAAAATAAACATGGACAATTTAATCTAAAGAATAAGAGGAAGAGGGTTGGAAGAAAACTATTATGGTCAATGAGTTAGATGTCCCAACTATTTCATTTTCTTTCTTAATTTGTGTGTGTGTGTGTGTGTGTGTGTGATGTGTACACACAGAGAGATGGAACCATGTCACAGTGTGCATATCGTGGTCAGAGAGCATCCTTAAATCTCCTTCCCCACCTTTCCCTTTGCTTTAGATAGACTCTCTTGTAGACTTGCTGAGGTATAAGCCAGGCTAGTTGCCCACAAAATTCTGGGGCTTATTTTGTCTCCACTTCACATCTTACCATAGGAACACTGGGATTACAAATCTGCGGTATCACATGTTGTCCTGGTTTTAGAGCTTGGGACTTCACAACTGCAGGCACATAGCCAATACTTCACCCTTTGAGACACCTCTCCAGCCCTTTATTTTTCTAGTGTCAAGTTCTATCCTGCTCCAACAGCCCTCTTGCTTGGGCAGTATTTGAGGAAAAGCAGAAAGCTTGGCTTCCAAAGGCTGTCACTTCTGGGATCAGGGACAGCTGCTTTGAAAAATGTTTCTGGACTATCACATGTTTTGGAAATGTTCTCATTGGTCAATGTCATGTGAGTGACTGTGATTGATACAAGTAGCCTTATATCAGTGTTCTGTAGCACTGGGGCCCCAGAGCAGAGCACATGGCTCACCAGCAGACTCTGCTATGTGGACTTTGCTTTGTTTTTGACCTTTGGGACTGGAAGGAAGCAACTGGAAAGGAAGAACCCATCCGAAGCAAGTCAATTCCTTCCAATGCTAACATGCACATTCTTGGGGGTATATCTCTATTCATTTGTCATTCAGATTAAAATTATTTAGTGCAGGGACTAGGGCCAAAGCTCAATTAGTAGAGCACTTGGCTAGTATGCAGAAGGCCCTGGGTTTGATTCTCAGCAACCCACCACACAGGGCATGGTGGTACCCATAATCCCAGCATGGGGCTGTGAAGGCAGTAGGATCTGAAGCTTAGATTGTCCTCAACTATAAAAGAAGCCAAGTTGAAGCTACAGGATACTCTGTCTTAAACAAACAAACAAAAAATCAAATAAGCTAACAAGCAAACCCTTTCGATGCACAAGGAAGGAAGCTAATACTTAGATCTTCATTCCCCATTTGGGCTCACTCTGAAAACTGCACTCAGAAAGGAATTGTACCAAATCCAGGAAATAAATGTGAAGAGTCCCGAACTCCACTTCTGTTGTTGAGAGCCTGCTTGGCCATTTGTCCCTTAGCCCCTCAATTTCAGTCCCCTTTGTCCCATTATAATTAATATGACACTGGAACAAAATGTTTGAGCCATATAGTAACTTGACACCTGCCCGAAAATACTATTACAGCCAGCGGGAGCCACAGGGTGGTCATGGGTATTTTCTATGGTTTGTTTGGTTAGTTTTGGTTTTAGTTCTGTTGTTGTTAGTGAAAGAAATTGAACCCAGGGCCTTCCAGATGCTACACAAGCATGACTCACAGACTATAAACCCAGCCTACCAGCCGGGCAGTGGTGGCACATGCCTTTAACCCCAGCACTTGGGAGGCAGAGGCAGGTGGATTTCTGAGTTCGAGGCCAGCCTGGTCTACAGAGTGAGTTCCAGGACAGCCAGGGCTACACAGAGAAACCCTGTCTCGGGGGGGGGGGGGTGTGGAGAAAATCCAACCTACCATCACAGCCATTTCGACACAGAGTCTCATGTAGCCCAGGCTAGCCGCAAACTTGTTATATATCTGAAGCTGGTCTTGCATTGCTCATCTCTCAACTTCTACCTCCCACATCCTAGGATCACAGAGGTGTGCCACACCATCCCTGCCCAAGGCACTGAGCAACTTAAGAAGCATCGGGACACAAGTATGCCTGCTTTAAGTCTGAAAAGAGCCTTTCACCATTTTAGTTTTCACGTCCACTTAGAGCAAGAGGCAAGACACGGATGTCCCCCTTCAGTGCAAGTTTCTTAATGGTAAATTCTGGAGCAAGCCCTTGAGTGAGGCTGCTGAGCATGCTCCAAGGAGCCCGCCAGTTTGTCCCCACCAGGTGACCTCACTGGCCTCACAGCTGCTCTTCTCTGTGCTCCCTGCTGCAGCTTCCCAGAATTCCCAGGATTCCCTGGGTTTCCTAGATTGCCATTGCACAATGATGACTTCTATGCCCTCCTCCTCCTGCTTCCCAGCAAAATTAACAGTGGCTCTTCAGGCCACTTTCTCGTGAGCTTCCCTGACGACCCAACAGATGGATCTGGATCTGCTGCCCATATCCTTCCATCTTTGAACCAGCTCTGCTCTGGGCATCTTGCAGCTGCCATCATAACCTTCTACCACCATGCTTCAGCAGAGCCTGAATTGTGGCTTAGGGGAAACCTGCCTTCCACACCTGTTCCCCTATTGCTTCTTCCATCCTAGGATCCAGAGATTTTCTTGTCATCCCCTCATAGATAATTCTCTATACATCATTTCCTTAAAAATATTAGTAGTAGTGTCAGAGGTGGGTGTGTCTGTGGGCAAACATTCGAAGGCACGTGCATAAAGGGCAAAAGTTAACTTGGTGGAGTTAATTCTTTCCTTTCAGCTTTAGTGAGTTCTAGGTTTCAAACTCCAGTCACCAAGGTTCTGCAGATTTTGAAAGCCCCTCTTTTCTAACTCTTTACAACAGATCTTCTGTTAAGTTACTATGCAAGTTTCTTTTCTGATTGAACCCTGGTTGATAGTGCTGCTCTTTTGGATTGACCTGATTTGGCCACAGGCATCTACAGCGTAACCAAGATCAGTAATCAGAGAAACACACCCAATTTATCGACTGAGCCTGGGTTTGTGTTGGAGACATCCAGACTGCATGACTGAGACCTGGAGAGAGAAGGATATTCCCAGAGGCAAACTGTGGGTGTTCAAGTTAGGAAAAGCCCCAAGCAGCACATGCAGAGGAGAGCATGCACGTGCTGCAAGGGAGACATCAGAACGGAAGAGCACAGTTGACAAGAACTCAGAGGCAGAGCCTCCATCAGGGCCAAGGACCCCAGGCTGCAGGTTCTTGGCAGTGTTTCAGTGAAGAATATACACTCTTGATTGAATAAAAGGAGGTATCCCTTCTCTAAACATTATGTCTACCTGTGAAGCAATAACTTCATCCTCCATCGCTGAATCGCAATGGAGAATCGATTCCTGCCATTTGTTAGCATCGTTTCACAACCTAGGATATGCCCTGAGCTCAGCTTCCCTCTTATTTCCCAAATGGGTTCCATCAAGCTTCCTGCCTTTCTTCTAGGAAGAATCTGGGAGTGCCTCTGACCTAAATTTCTCTGCAAAATCCCCAGTGTTCTTCTCTTCTCTTCGCCAAGACCATGCACTATCGACATAGCCCAAGTGCACAGACAGCGTGGGTTGGCTTGGGTTCTGTTGCATTCCTATCTCTAAAGCCTGGGTAATGGAATGGAGTGACAGACGAACATACGATGTGTGCTAAGCATGTGTACAGGCAACAAACCACATGAAACACTTCCTACAAAAATGAGGCACCTCCTCACTTCACCCTTTAAAAAATCCTATCTCATTCACCTTATTGTAATAGCTTAACAGTACAACACCTCCATAAACCCTAAATGTTCCTTTAATGTTAAAAATACCCCTTTTCATTCTTTAATCCTATAGTAAGCAATAGAGGTTTATTAAAGGGGCTAGAGAGATGGCTCAGCAGTTAAGAGCACTGACTGCTGCTCTTCCAGAGGTTGGAAGTTCAATTCTCAGCAACCACATGGTGACTCACAACCATCTGTAATGGGGTCTGATTGAAGAGAATGACAATGTACTCCCACATAGAAAATAAATAAATCTTTTTTTAAAAGTTTATTAAAAATGTGAACTTTCTTTTTTTGTTGTTGTTTCTTTGCTCAGTTTTGTTTGAGACAGGGTCCCATGTAGCTTAGGCTTCCCTAGAGCCCACTGTGTAGCTGAGGATGACCCAAAATTTCTAATCCTCCTGCTTCTGCCTCCCCGGTGCTGGGATCAGAAGTGTATCTGTGGCATCTGTTTCTATACAGTGCCCAGAGATCAGTGCTTCTACCGACAGAGTTAAATCATCAGCCAGAATTAATAGTTTTAAACATTGTGTTTGCCCAAGGGAGTTTGAGGTGAACTCTGTAGCCATTAAGACCCTCTCAGGATGCTGAGGTGGAGCAGAACTGTAATGTAGAATGTTCTAGAACCTGAAATGTTCTCAGAGAAAAATGAAAAGAGGGAACCACAGCTATTCAAGAAGTTTATTATAAAAGGTTGATCTTTCTGCCAAAGTCCCAGGGTTGATCCCCAACATTCCAAGAAAATGAAAGAAAAATAAGGCAAAAGACCACTCACTCTAAGCAAAGAATGCTCGGATAAAGTCAGGAAGATTCTGACATTTCTAGAAGTGGGTTGGATACACATGATTTCACAAGGCTCTCAAAGGAGAAAGAAGTCGGGTTGCACAAGAGTTCTCAGGTCAACTGGCCAAAAAGGAAACAGGTCCCAGAACAAATTTGGGGGGAGAAAATAAAGAACTGGCTCTACCATACAGAACTTAGCACTGTTTATTAAACAGTGCAAAATGGAGAACCGCTTATTTATAAATATATCAGACATGTCCCCACCCTCCCACACATCAGAGGGGTAAATCATTTGTTAATAAATATTATCTCCATGTCTGTCACAGCATTAACAGGTGGTTTTTAATGCAACCAGTCCGTGGCATGACTTTTTCTCATTTATAATTTGTCTTTGTGGCTTTCTCATTTAGATATCTATGTGGCCTACTAGATTTCCCAAAACAGCTGGCCAGCAGTAAACACCAGTACAGTGATGGGCAAGGGCCAGACCTGCTGAGGCTCTCTGTAAGGGGTGCAAAGAACTGGGGCAGAAGAGGAAAAGTTTGGGGTTTTTGCTTTATTTTGTTTTGTTTGTGTTTGTTTGTTTGTTTTTGTTTAAGGGAGCTGCTGTGGTTTTGTTTGTCTGTTTTCCCCTGCTGTTGAGATTTTCTCATTTGACCTAGCTCAGCTCAGATCCCTGATGAAGGATCAGAGAGGATCTTTGTCGTTGGCTTCCCACCTATGGGTAGTGACTGAACTGAGTATTGGCTAGCCTTTGGTTCTCCCATCTAAGTCACAGAAGTTAGAGGATATCTTGGATCTGATACATATCACCCACTGTCTATGATGCTAAGAGGAAACCTTTGATTCTCTTTAATCTTTATCACTAAGATGAGGATAATAGCTGTTGCCAAATAAGATACAAGTAATATTCAAAATGCTGTCAGCGCAATGCTAAGTCAAGAATGAACACAGCAAAGGAGGTCCGAAATGCCGACTAACAGTAGAATAGTCAGATGTGATCCATTACTCTCTAAGCCTCCTCCGGACCCTGTTATCGAACATCCCAGGTCCCCCATCTCCCCCACCCCATCCCTCTGCTTCTGCCTGTAACTACCGGGCAACTTGGTACAGGTGAAGCAGACAAAGGTAGCAAGCGGACAGACCACAGCTCAGACATGTTTTCCACCCTGTTTGGGTGTCTCTAAAGTGGATGATAATAATGCTTTTGCTCAACAGAGTTGTAATTAGAATTGATAAGAGATGTAAAGGTGCAGTTAGCTCAGTGAGGTTAGGGGCTTTGTTTACCTAGCCCAAGAATTTTACCTCCTGACTGCCATGAATAAGTCCTCAGTCTGGCATGGATTCAACGGTTTAGGTGTTTACTTATTTACTCCTTCATTAACCTGGCTTTGCTTTTTGGGTTTTGGGTTTTTTTGTTTTGTTTGTTTTGTTTTATTTGTTTGTTGTTTGCTAGTTTTTGTTTGTTTGTTTATTTGCTACAGGTCTAGAGTTATATAGCTCAGGCTCACCTGGAATTCATTATATAGCCTTGGCTGGCTTGATACTCAGGGAGGTCTTCCTGCCTCAGCCTCGAATGTGCTGGGGTTACAGATGTGGCCACTAGACACATGAAGTGCCATATTTATTGATGAAGCAATCTGTATTCTGCTGGGACCATAGTGAGGCCAGCTGGCTCTCAGCCCCTGGCTTCCACCCCTGGCTCTCCAGTTCACCGACAACCTTGAAGCCTACACCAAGAAGACTGACTTGCCAGAGACCTTGAGCTTCTCCCCACAGCTCCAGGTCCAGGGGATCTGACACTGCCTGGCCTGTACAGGTGACTACACTCATTGCTGTCCTGATGAGCCAACACTCTGGCTATCTGTGAATGTGCTTCTAAGTTCCAGTGTGCTTTTGTTCCTGGTCTTTGTTTACATAATTCAGTGATTTGGTGTCTCCAGAATGTTAAGTGTCATTATCCTAGGGAAAGATGGCTGGAAATTTAAAAAAGTAAAATAACGTTTTGGAATTAATATCTGGGGTTATAGGGTGTGACACAGATGACAGCAACTGGAAATCCACAGAGAAAGCAGGCAGGAAGAGAAGAGGAAAGAAAAAGGGGAATGGGTGCAAAAGCTAAAGGATACATGCCCTTTGCCTCTGTTTGTGTGTGTATAAGTGTGTATGTTGTATATGGTGTGTGTGTGTGCATGTACATTTGTGTGTGTGTGCATTGTGTGTGGTATATAGTGTGTGTGTACATTTATGTATATGTGTACATTTATGTATGTGTGTGTGTGTGTGTGTGTGTGTGTGTGTGTGGTATATGGTATGTATGTGTGTGATGTGTGTGTGTGTGCATTTGTGTGTGGTGTATAGTGTGTGTGGATATTTATTTATGTGTATAATGTATGTGTGTGTGTGTTTGTGTGTGGTATATGGTGTGTGTATGTGTGTGTGGTGTATGGTGTGTGTGTACATGTATGTGTGTGCGTATGTGTGTGGGAAAAAGTACCTGGGGTGTGAAAGAGGTGGGAGTTTGAGGAATAGCAACTTCCAGGTCAGCCTAGGCTGCAGGACTTCCTGACTGAAAATAAATAAGCAAGTAAGGAGCTAGGGAGAAAGGTGGGGCAGAAGAAAGGAAGGAAAATGGGAATAAAACGGAGCAAATCCACTGGCAGAATCAATGTGTTCCATCCTTCCCACTCTTTCCAAAACTGTATAAAAGTTAACACAGATTAAAACCATAGAGAATTTACAGCTAGGTGATATCTGATGGAATCTTTGGGTCTGGGTCATTCTGGGGAGCTCTGAGATTTGGACTCAGAGAGCCTAACCCTTTACCAAAAGCTTGCAATTGATAGAACTTGCCATTATTTCCCTGCCACCTTCCTACCCACATTGCCAGCACAGATAGCTTCTTTCCTCAGGATTCAGTACGTGTAAGTCCCGAATTGATCCAGAGAATTGTGGTAGATTTTATTAATGAACAAACAGAAAGCAATGGGATATATCCGGAAACCTGATTAGGGCCATGAATTTGAGCCACCTGCTTTCTGCCATAAATAAGGTTAACGTGTGGATGCCCGTCTGATGAATCCATTTATCTAGTCTTTATCTCTGTACCTGGAAAAAACAAGAAGAAATGTTATTTATTGTTTCATAAAAACTCCCAATTAGTGAATCAGCTGGGAGTCCTGGGAGCCTTGATACATTGTTGTAAACACCAACTTTTTGCCTGAAATTGTCTGTGGCGTCCGTGGAGACAGAAGGTTATTGGTTCATAAGGGCAGGAAGATTAGACTCAAATCTGCACAGTTTCGTGAACTCTCGATGCACCTCTTTTCCATTGTGGTAATTTGTTACTGCTTTGTGGTTGTTAGATCATATTCTCTCTAGGGTGTTTGTTTGTTTTGTTTTTATAACAAGGACGAGCTATGGTGTGACTCTGCAAATGGCCTGGAACCATTTTGATGGCTCAGATTGGCTTTACTGGGGGATTGTATAAAAATTCACTCATGCAAATACACACATTTCTAATGAGCACCTAGGAAATGCCAAATAGTGCTTTGAGTCTACAGACTATATTTATGAACAGAGAGAGAGGGGGGGGGAGAGAGGGAGAGGGAGAGGGAGAGGGAGAGGGAGAGGGAGAGGGAGAGGGAGAGGGAGAGGGAGAGGGAGAGGGAGAGGGAGAGGGAGAAAGAGAGAAAGAGAGAGATGAGAAATTCACAAGGTTGGAAAAAAAAAGTCTCCCATTATAAAATGATTTAGTCAGGCTAAACTTCACTGAAAAATACCAGGCCAGACGCTGTGGCTCACATCTGTAACCCCAGCATTTGGGCTAAGGCAAAGTATCTGAGTTTTGCTGTTATCCTGGTTAAACAGTGAGTTTAAGGACAACCTAGAAGACAGGAGACATTAGCTCAAAAAGCAAAAAGAGAAAAGATATTGGGGTGACACAATGAGCCAGACAGCTATGAGAAGAGTAGAGAGAATATTCTAGATTTACAGACAGATTAAAAAGAAACAGCATTGTGGGGGCCAGGGTATGGCTCAGCTGATACAGTGCTTGCCTAGCATGCAAGGAGCCCTGGGTTTGAATCCAGCCTGGCACAGGTCAGTGTCATCACTTGCACTCCAGGAGATGGAGGCTGCAAGACCTGACATTCAGGTTGTTCCCAGTTATTTATTAAGTTCAAGACAATCTTCTGGGGGAAGAAACCTTCAAGGAGAAGCAAGGGATGTGACTAGAAAAGGATTATAGAAGAGATGGGGAACAGAGAGGGAAAGTGGGGATAGGAATAAACTGTTCTGCCGCTGTTGCTCAAGCGGCAGTAAGTCCAGTATTCCAAGATGTTTGCTTGAAAACTTTCTCTCTCTCTCTCTCTCTCTCTCTCTCTCTCTCTCTCTCTCTCTCTCTCTGTGTGTGTGTGTGTGTGTGTGTGAGAGAGAGAGAGAGAGAGAGAGAGAGACAGACACAGACACAGACACAGACACAGACACAGACACAGACACACAAAGAGAGTGTAAGAGAGTGTACATGTTTATGTGTGCAGGTGCACACATGTGTGGAGGCCAGAAGAGAAGTTTGCATGCCCTTACCTTTTCATTTTGTTTTTGAGATAGGGCTCTGGTCTGGAAATTGCCAAGTAGGCTAAACTGTCTGAACAGGAATCCTTAGTCCCTATGCATAATTGGCAAGCGCTTTCCCACGTGCACCGCCTCCCCTCGCCCTGAGCTTCCATTTCTCTAGACACCAATTTAAACTTTGAAGAGGATTGACTCCTGGGTGGGGCTTAGATTCACAGAGCAGGTTTAGTTATAAGAAAGAAAGCATCTTATTGCTTCTGTTGCTTTTCTGTTCATTCATAATGGTTTTGTGCTATCTTTGGGGGCTAACAACTCTTGAGCCATAACAGATGACAAGGCTGGGGATATGTGAACAGAAAAGTAGAGCGGGGAGCAATACTTTAACTCTGAAGACAGCATGATTCCAAAGCTAATTTAATAAATTGTCTCCTCCTGAAACATTCTAGAAGCTTCTCTCAGGTAAAAACTAAATTGCCCACCAGGAGATGTAGCCTAATGAAGGCGAGAACAGAATCACTTCATTAAATGTCCATGGCTGTTTGCTCAAGGAATAAAGAGATCAGATGTTAGTGTTTGGGAGAATTCTCTCGGCAGCCTTATTCCCACAAAAGAAAATGCTTGCCAAAATACTCTCTCTCTCTCTCTCTCTCTCTCTCTCTCTCTCTCTCTCTCTCTCCCCCTCCCTCCCTCCCTCCCTCCCCCCCCCCTTGTTATTATTGCACCTCCAAGCTTTGCTGCCCTTAGAAGCCAGCCTTTTTGGCTTCCCAATGTGGACTGAAGACCAGCTGCTCTCCAGGAATTTCCCAAGCCTTCAGCATCAGATTGGGGCTGCTGAGGGATCCAGCCCTCATGTTTCCACTCAACCATCGTGGACTCAACAACTACCAGATGGTCAGCCTTTCTAGTGCATGGACATTCACTGTTTAGCTACACAGCCCCTACCCTATAATCCCGTCTAACATATCTCCATTTATAACACATACCCATTATCTGTTCTTTTCCTCAAGAGAACTGACAGAGATTCTACACATCGACACACGAGAGCTAAAATGCCAATTCTGAGAACACGGGTAAGTCCACAGACTCAAACCCGCCCTTGAGGGGACCCTTTCAAGACTGCATGTTTTAGAAAAACTCACTGTGGCTACAGATACAAGATGCTTCCCTATGTACCCTCAGAGATCCACTACCTGGCAGGATCCCCATGTGTGTTCCCTGAACACCATCAATTGGGAAGAGACGGATTTACCAACTGGAAATGCACATGAGAAGCATATCCTTTGATAACATTTATAAGAATAGTTCAGAGGAGGTGTTATTGTTGCCCAATGGCCCTTCAAGTCTTGTCTCCGTAGAACAATGTATATATCCAAATGTTGCTTGTACCATAGGCACATAATGCGCAGAGTGTAATTGAATTCCTATCCTTTCCTTGTGAGTGCAGAGCTCACCATACTATCTTTCAGAAAGCAGCAGTTTATTTTGATGTTTATTTTCCAGTCCTTTGCTTATTATGTTTTATTATTTAAAAAAAAAAACAATCCCGAAGTTGGCTGAAGTTTAATGTACAAGTGATCATAGTTGATAATGTGAATAAACAAATTGTGTTGCCACGTGTCATTTTATCGACTATGAATTGGTATCACCACACTTTCATTCATGATAGCCCTTCTCAGTGCTGAGGGGGAGGAAAGGCACTTTGAACCAAGGATAGGGCAGAAGTTTGGAACTCCAGAACTCACTTGAAAAATGGGCAAGCCAGGATTCCCATCACTTAGAAGATAGGGAGATGTGGACATTTCTGGAGCAAGCTGCTAGCCAAATGACCAAGTTCCAGGTTCAAGTGAGAGACTCTGCCTTAATAAGTAAAGTGGAGAATGGTACAAGGAGACACCTATCTTCATCTTGGGGTCTCTACATGCATGTACACAGAGTTGTTCACACACCTGTATAACTCACAAACACACACACACTTCATTCCTTCTGGCCCTACCTTCCTGCCCATCCCTGGGTTTCTCCATAAAAGGAGGACTCCCATTGCCTCCATGGCTCCCAACCTCACTTCTGTGCAAAGAACACAGCACACAGTGTGTGCTACAGCTTCAAACTTCCCATTTCCTCAGTTCTAGGTGTCCTTGACCCCAAGACTTCACTAATTCATCTGTGTGGTTCTGCATCTAGCCCCGCTGCTTGGGTGTGGGCACGCCACCATTAGACAAACTAAACATGGAGACATTACACTACATTTACACTACACCCACTGCTGGGTGATAGACTAGCAGGAAGCACTGGTACACCACTCAGAGGAGTGGAAAAACGCAGCCTAAGATGTGGGAGCTTGAAGCTGGGGTTCCCTGACTCACGGGCATCCAATCACCACTGGAAACAATGCAGAGGAGCCAGAAATGAAGGGTCAGGGGGTCCACTGGGCCAGGGGTTCCCATATTCCTGGACATCTGGATGCCAAAGGGTTGCAGGGAGTTGGGAAAAATGGAGCAAGGTCCAAGAGTTGAAGAGCCTAGTTCTATACAGTCTTTGGATGAGAAGAGATTCTGAGGAAATTTAGAGATGTGCAGCCCCTTCCAGACTGTTCTCAGAGGAGAACAGGCATCCGAATGGGGAGCACTGATGGCTGTGTCTCTCTGGCAAACGTTCTATATTTCCCAAATAACCTGGCACCTGGCTCTCCTAGAGGGGCTCATACACAGCTGAAGGATTTCACACATCCTGATTTGGAAAACATCTGGAAAAGTGCTTCACATGCTCACAGAGGCACTGAGTGATGGAGTACCCTTCTCTTCACAGGCAGGACTCAGAGGTAAGGGAGTCCTGGGGGATGGTTTAGAAAAATCACTGCCATGGAAAGTGTGGCCCAGACTGCCATTAGCCACAACAGGCTGCACCGGTTGACGGTTGGCAGCTCTCCTCAGAAGTAACCAGACCTGTATGTCCGGAAGGACGGGGAAGTGGCGGTTTGCCACCAGACAGCCCTTGTCTCAAGGAAGTCACTTCAATACCTCAGCTCTTCCACTTGTAGAATGTGGAAATTCCTGTGAGGAAGGCTGTGCACAGACACATCTGGTGCATGGCTGACACTTAGTGAACATTATTCATCCTCATGAGTTTCTCCCAGGGAGTGTAGCGCCATGAGGTTCCTCTTCTTTCTACTGTTCCCAAGCAGACATTCAGGTTGCTAAAATTTCTACCCTTCATTTTTGTCTTGTTTTTATTTCAGATTTGTTTTCTTTTTTTAACTTTGTATGGGGGTAGAAATATGTGTTAGTATTTGCACCATGTGTGTGCTGTGCCCAAGCATAACAGGGTCCCAGACCTTAGCATAACTGACTCCATGATGGAAGTACCATTTGGGCCATAAAACTCAGCGTGTAGATGGTGCCACCTGCCTGAAATGAAAACAAATTCCCAGTCCATCAAAGTCTCCGGGAAAGTCTCTCAATGTTCTAACCTTGCTTTTCTGCTTCTGTCTATCTCTTCTTATTAACTGATGCCAACCCAGAGCACGGCCTTGGTGCTTAAAAGCTCACCCTGAGAAAGGCTCGGAGCTACATCGAGATCCCAAAAGCACAGTGTAGTCACTGGATGGCCGATAAAGACAAACCCACGTCCAAACAGTCTTCTCTGGTGGGTACCTTATGACACAAGGATGCCAGAAAGAGTCTGACCTCTCATAGCTTAGGTTCTACGCAGTTGTGAGCTGTCAGACATGGGTGCTGAGATCTGAACTTGAGTCTTCTGCAAGAATAGTATGTTCTCTTGACTGTTGTGCCAAGTCTTATTTTTGCAAACAGACTATCTGTTCCTATCTATTAAAGACCTGATTGTGAATGCTGAAATGACTGTCTGCCTTATTTTCTCTCCTCACTGACCAAGAAATGAGATTTTTTTCCCTGCTTTCAGCATTTGGCAGATTCCCAAATCTTACCCTCAAAGCTAAGGATAAAGATCTGAAATTCATAACCAAGATGTATGCACCCTCCTTTCAGAGCAGACAATGGCTTATCAGGGGTGAAAGTGAATGCAGCCAACTCAACATGCTATCCTCCAACAACCTTTCTTGTCTTCTCTTTTCTTCCTTTTCCCTTTTTCCTCCTTTCTTCCCCTTCCCTCCCTCCCTCCCTCCCTTCCTTCCTTCCTTCCTTCCTTCCTCCCTCCCTCCATTCCTTCCTTTCTTTCTCTGACAGTAGACCTTGTAGCCCAAGATGGTCTCTAATTTGCTATGGAGCCAAATATGACCTTGAACCTCTTTGGACCTCTTCCTTGCCCCCTAAGACCAGTGATTATAACATGTGGTGTTAGAAATACACCCCTGGGCTTCCTGCATGCTAGCAAACACACTACCAGCTGAATCTCCAGCCCCAAACAACAGTCTTTTACTTTGGCATTTAGGTGAATTCTGGTTTCTAGATCAAGGATTGTGGAAGAAGTACTCATAGAAGGCATTTGGACAGATCATCTGTGTGACATATCAGCCACTGATGTGCAAGAAATGATGGACTGGTGTGGTAATGCACATTAGTGCATACCTATAATTACAGTACTTGGAAGGATCAGGAGTTCAAAGCCACCTGAGCCTACATAGTAAGCTCAAAACCAGCTGGGGATCCATAAGTCCCTGAGTCTTTTCTCAAACAAGATTTGAGTCATGGAAGGTTCTGTGTGGTAAGACTGACACTTCCCATAGTTCCACACAGCATCTTTTAATGCAAGATGCACTCTGTGTACTGTGTTCTGCTTCATACTGCACTAATGGTTCCCCTGTGATGCAGAGGGTGGATAAGTCTCGGAGTATCTCCATCTGAAATGACTGACTGAGATATAGGAAAATGGTATAAATGTAGCTAAATCGCTCCAGACTCACACTCAGCAGACAGAACATGCAGCAGCCGTAAGAACCAGGGGCTTCTTACAGAATATCTAATCCTCAGGCCAAGCCTACAGGAGAGGTGGTGCACGCTCTGATCTGGGACAGGCTGAAACCAATCGCTTTTGAAACACACGTGCTGTGGTTTTGGAGTGGCATGTCCCCCACAAGCTTACATGCATGAACACTTGTTCTCCAGCTGGTGGTGGGTTGGATGGGTTATGAAGCCGTTAGGCATTGATGGTTATTGGAAGAAGCTCATAACTGGAGACGCACCTCGGTGTTCTACAGTCGAGCTGCACGTCCTGCCTGCTCTCCACTTCCCAACACAGTGTGACCAGATATCTCATGCTCCTACTGCCACCATCTTAGCCAGCATGGACACTCAAACCTAGGCTTAGATGGCTGCCCTTTTTGGAATCCTGGAGAACTAGAAAGCAAGCTACCAGCTATATTAATTTGCTTTCTATTGCTGTGATAAAACTCTATGAGAGAAGCAACTTGGAGGAGGAAAGGGTTATTTGGCCTACAGGTTATATAATTTATTATTAAGGAACACTGAGGCAGAAACTAGGGAGTGGAAACTGAAGCAGAGACTGTGGAGGGTCTCTGCCTACTGTCTCACTCTCTGTGACTCCCTCAGCCTGCTTTCTTATATCCACCCAGAATCATCTCCCTGCTGTGGACTGAGCCCTCCTGTATCAATCATTAATTTTAAAAAGATGCCCCACAGACTTGCCCACAAGCCAATCTGATGGAGCCCTTTCCTCAGTTGAGGGTCCCAGACGACTGTAGGTTGTGTCATGGTGACAAATATCTAACTAGCCTATCAGGCTAGCTGCCTCCGCTACATTTGGCATCCCCAGGATGGTTAGAGATCTCTTCTATGTGTAGGAGCCTTAGCAGATGTCCAGCCCTCTATCACAGAGCCATGAGTCACAACCAGTAGGTCACAAAGAAGCAGATGGGATGCAGCAAGAGAAATTCCTCAGAACACAAAGCCCCTGGGAGACTACAAATCAACCACTGCATTTTTTTTCTCTCAGATCATGATTTCATTCCGATTTTTTTTATACTTCTTCATGGCATACACCCATGCACACCCTTCATCAGCTCACACATACTCTCAATATAGGTCACCGTGTCCCTTTTTCCTGTCCTCTCTTGAGTACAGACTGGGTGCAGATCATACCATTGAAGACCTTTGCAGCCATGCCCAGCCAAGGAGGAGAGCAGCCCAGGCTGTGGGCAGAAACTTTTAATGAACCATCTACTGAATAATGCATGCACTATCTGAGAAGTTAATCAACTAAATTTGCTTATTTAAATAGTGGTGCTAAGAAAACAGTGGTTGAGTAGGGCTGAGTAGGACACCCCCCCCCCCCGACAGAGTGCGCCTGCCTTGTGTGTCACTGGGAAGTCACCACAAACACTCTGAGGGTTGCGATGATACAGTTCCAATTGTTTGTTAACTTTGCAATGACGGGATCTAGAAATGGTGCCTTGTCTTTTTAATAACAAACGGCAAAATCCTATTGCCAGCACAAGCAAGGCTCTCCCCACTCTGCCAGCAGGACAGACAGATGGAGAAAAAGATGGGGCAGGAAAATGGTTTCTTACCTTCACCTTCAGCATCCATGGTCTACTTTTAAATGGGAGTGAACCTGCAATTCCACCGGCATGAATTAGTTTCCATTTTAAGAGCATATAAAGGTCAAATTAAAGGACAACTTGTGGGAGGAAATCTTTAGGTAACTCCAGAGAACAAAGAACTCTGTTTCCCCTCTGTATATGTTACTTGTTATTCTCTGCTATGTCTGGGGATGAGAAAGACAGGGCAGTGTGGGGTGTGACAGTCTCTGGTGTGACTTTTTCTAGGACGATGTGAACACTTGTCTTTCCACCCCAGATGAGGCACCAAGGATGAGACCAAAGCAAAGATGCCACCCAATTTCAACCTGAGAAGCTAATGGCTTCACTGGGCTCTTAGGGTTGTAATGATAAGGAGTGCTACTTACAGTGTAAGTGACCCCAGAATGTCCCACCCTATTGTAGATGACAACCTCACACCTGGCCACTTTCAGTTGGCTTTCAAGTTTCCATGTACTCAAGCCCTGACTGAGACTACCTGCCTTGAGGTTGGAGCCAGGAAGGAGCAGTGGCTGCAATTCCAGTTGAAGGTCCTAGACCCTCTTCTCCATCTTTTCCTAAGGAGTGTTAACAGCTCCATTACCATGACCACAGACCTAGCTACCACCACAGTATTGTTCTGCTTATTTTGTTGCCATAGCAATAAGACCAAACTTATCTCTACTCCAAGATACAGATAGTGTTACCAGGAGAAGTTGGGATCTCTTGGGGCTCTTAGTTTTGTTAATAACAAAATTTAAGAATGGACTAAGAATAAGGCCCAAGGACAATTTTATTAGAATTTGAAAGAAAAAAAAAATCCCAGGACATGGAAGTTGCAAACCTTGGCAGCTACTCTAAGGAGGAAGATGGAGAAGAGGAAGAAAGAAAAACCATGCCATTTGTGAGCAGCCTCACCAATTAGGTGGGGAGAGTAGGGGGAGGAATAACTTCAGAGAAGAGTGAGAGAACCCAGAATGTTCAAGAAATTCCATGTATCTGAAAAAAGAATAAAAGAAAAAAAGGGGGAAACATGTTGTTTTGGGTCCTACTGAAGAAGAGAAAGAAGAACGAAGAAGAGGAGAAGGAGGAGAAAGAGGAGGAGGGAAAAGAGGAGGAGGGAAAAGAGGAAAGAAGAAGAAGAAAAAGAAGAAGGAGGAGGAGAAGAAGAAGAAGGAGAAAGAAGGAGAAGGAGAAGGAAGGTAAGGGAGAAGAAGGAGGAGGAGGAGGAAGAAGAAGATGATGAAGGAGGAGGGAGGAGGAGGAGGAGGAGGAGGCAGTCTTAATTTAACTGCATAGCAGCAATTTTGCAAATCACTGCACAGAGGGAAAGCTTTCCAGGAAGTAAAAATAAACTATCTCATTAAGTGATAAGTATTCCTCCAATCTCTTCATCATGGCTTAAGGTGAACCAGCCTTCCTGAGGCATCAATGTTATAAAATATAATGTGGTAAGGGGGTACCATGGCAGGCCCATGCCAAGGTGTGCCCATAAGTAATTATGCCATGCAAAAGACCTGGTGTGAAAGAGGTTTATTGGGGGAAGGGAAAGGAGTGAGGACATAGGAAGGGGTGGTGGCAGTCGTGTGGACATGTAGACAGGCAGACAGACAGGAGGAGAGCCATGAGGGCAGAGAAAAGGGGGGTGGGGTGGGATTTTTTAAAAACCGAAATACCAAATGTTTGATTTACCAAATGAAGACTCAGAAGCCAGATGCTGTGATGAATGTCTGCTTGTTCAGAGAGACAGAGAAAACACCCTCTCTGCTGCTGACCTTCCTACTCTCCGGATGTTCCAGGAGGAAAAGGCTTTCTCGTTCTTTGTGCTGTCTTAAACACTTTACAGCTCACATACATCAGTGGCGGCATCAGGTTGGCAATGACAGTAACGTGGAGGAATTCCTACCGTAGGCCTCAGACTCTATCCGATGATGCCCTCAGCCTGGGGTTGGTGAAAAGAAACTGGTGGTCAGTCCACACATTCCAAAAGAGAATGCTAGGTCAGAAATAGAGATGGGCAGGGAGTGGCTGTTGAGATAGCTAGAGATAGCCCATGATAAATTGTCATAAAGCTCTGGACTTTCAACTTTTAAACCTCTCCAGGGTCATCGATGTTCCGATCAGTTAATCAGCTCTCTAGAAGATTCTAGAAGGCCATGCTGCCATGCTTTCTAGGAACTTTCTCTCATAGGTGGTTCCCATGAACCCTAATATCTGAAAACACCGCTGCCTTTTACTGGAATCCTCCTTAAGACCTCCCACTCTGCCCCCCCTCTACTCCATGAGCTCCACAGGAAGAATTCAAAGGAGACATGGAGATTAATGCAGAAGATAGGGTGTATCATAGAGTAAGGTGGATTAGCGTGAAGGGATGAGAGCAGCCAGCAGGCAGGGAGAAGCCCACTCAAAGGGAAGAGTGGCCAGGAACCCAAGAGATCATTGAGCAAACCTACATTGTGATAGGTTGGCAATGTATTATCTCTTAAAGTCTCTCAGACAGAAAACTTCCTGAGAGAGATCTTTCCGAACAGGTGATTGACAGGCCCATCTATATCTTTAAGCAGGAATAGTGGTATAGCTGGTTTTTTACCTGGAAGTTTTTATCCTATTAGGAGTCTTATAATCTTTTCTGCACTTTAGCAAATCTCATCTCCACCCAAGGCCAGAGAGAGAACTCAGAGCTTGTTTTCTGACTCAACTTCTATTCCTGGCTTTAGCCACTACTGGTTATCAGAAAGGGCCCCATCCTCTGTACCCCTCAGGCTTCGCAAATCTGAGCAGCTCTCTAGCAGCCCCCGCCTGTGCTGGGCTCCCTGGAGCATAATTTAAAAGTTTATAAGATGTTTCTTACGAGACTCAAAGGAGACACTGAGCTCAACTCAGCTCAAACCACAAAAGTCTCAGAGGCGGACGGCTGTGGGTTTCTCCTGCTCTGGTATCAGGGCTTTATGAGCAATCAGGTAACCTGGGTGGATCTGAGAATGAGATACGTTTCACAGGTCTACACCCTGCAGGCAGTATGTGTGGGCGTTACACTCCCCACCCACCACATACACCCCAGTGCATATGGATGCTACATGCATTTATTCTCCAGAGAAGGTATTAGCCAAAAAGATCCATAAACCACACAAGAAGATACAAAGGTCAGATGGAGCGTGGGGAAGCTCAGCAGAGCAGTATCCTCTGAGCGGGGAAGCCATGTGGTGCTGTCACTGGAGAAGAAAAACATCATTCTACCTTTATATGAGGCACCTGATTGCTGTGTTATCTGGTGTGATGTTGAAGGTTGAGAGACCCCTACAGTAGCAGAGTTACTACAGAGAAAGGAAAAAGAAGAAATCAGGCCATGGTGGTGCTTGCCTGCCATCCCAGAATCAGAGAGGATGAGATATGAGAATTGCTGTGAGTTTGAGGATAGCCTGGGCTATACAGTGATCAGTTCCAGGTTAGCCTGAAACATGTAAGGAAAACTTGGCGCAGGTGGGCAGATCTCTGTGAGTTTGAGGCCATCCTGATCTACAGATCTGCATAGTAAGTTTCAGGGTGGCCAAGGCTATGTAGTGAAACTGTATTAAATAATAATAATGATGATAGTGATAATAATAATAACTATGATGTTGTTATTATTATTATGAAAAAACTAATGATGATGTTTTAAAAGGAGCTAAAAACAAGATAAGGAAAAATTAGAAAGTGGAGTGATTTGTTCAGGGCACAAAATAAACTTTAAAAGTAAATGACCCGTACAGGTGAAACCGACTCTCCTGTAGATGGGTTTGCTTCACTTAACTGTTTTTCTTGTACTTTTTTCCTTCTGTCTGAGATGGAGACTGCTCTGTAGCCCAAGATAACCCAGAGCTGGGTGGTGGCTTCCCTTTCCATTTTCTTTCCCTTTTCCTTCCTGCTCTCTGCTTTCTTTCTCTGTCTCCCTCTCTCTGTCTCTCCCTCTTTCCTTCCCTCCCTTCCTGTATCCCCCCCTTTCTTCCCTCTCTCTCTCTCTCCCTCCCCAGCATCTCACATAGCCCACAGTGGCCTGGACTTATGGACAGACGACTCTTGCATCCTGATTCTCTTGCCTCTTCCTCCCAAGGCTGAGCTTACAGGACCACGCCACCACATTCTGCTTTAAACTCAGGAGGTTTGCCTGCTACTGCTGCTGCTGCTGTTGCTGTTGCTGCTGCTCCTGTCCAGTCATCTGCCCACATTTTTCTATTACTTTGGCACAAGTGAACTGGCTCCAGTTTGGGCTTAGCACAGGTTAGATTTCTAGCCTCAACGCTTAAATTTGGATAAACTTGGCTACCTTTCCTGAGCCGTAGTTTCTCATCTGTGAAATGGGGGTGTGGGGAGAGACTAGCTGGAAGTAGACAGTGGGTGACATGGGAGGCTAGGAGAGATCGTCTAACAGGGAGCTGTGACAGTAGAGGGGTCAGTGAGTGGAGGATGTGGGATGGTATAAGACATGGTACAGTGCATGATGTGAGGTAGTAGGGGGCTGGGGTAGCAGAGAGGGTGGGAGAGGAGGGGAGATGGGAGAGGAGGGCAGAAGAAGGAGGGATGTCTGCATTTTATTGTTCCTCATAGACCTGATATGCTAGTTAAGGATTACACCATATAGTTTGTGAAGACTGAGAGATACTCCAGAGAATCCCCAAAGAACTAATGCAGAGAAAGACAAGCATGGCTCTGTCACCGTACCTCAGAGTATCTGGCTCTGTCACCGTACCTCAGCGTATCTCATGTCTGGGTATGAGAAGTGAGGCATCACGTTGCACCCCTCAGTAGTGACCTTTCTGTTGCTGGGATAAAAAAAAGCCCTGATGAAAAGCAACTTCATGGGGAAAGGGTTTGCTCAGACACAGTTCCAAGTTGCAGACTGACAGTGTGGGGAAGTCAAGGCAGGAACCTGAAGCAGCTCTTCATAACCAGAGTCTTCTGAGAGAAATGAGTGAATGGGTGCTTGCTACCCAGCTCACTTCCTCCATGCCATTTCTTAATGCATTTGTTTATTTCTGTGTGTGTCTGTGGGCACACACATGCAGTACATAGGTATAGAGGCCAGAGGGTCACTTATAGAGGTCGGTTCTCTTTCACCATGTGAATCCTGGGTCTCAAACTCAGGCCCAGGCCTAGTGACAAACACCTTTAACAACTGAGCCAACTTGCAAACCCACTTCTCTACTCTTACACAGTCAAGGACTCAAACCCAGGAAACATGTTGCCCGTAGTGGGGTGGCTCCTCCCACATCAAGTAATAAAATCAAGACAATCCCCCATAGACATGCTCACAAGGACAAGCCGATCAAGCCAATTCCTTCTTAAGACTTTTGTCCTAGGCGATTCTACATTGGGTCAAGCTGACATTTAAAACTATGTGTGTATAATATGTACCAATATGTTGAATAAAAATGAAAAGATAAATTATAAATCAATAATTGGATAACTTGACTGGAGAAATAGCTCAATTGATGAAGTACTTGCTTTCCAAGCAATAGAACCTGAATTTGATCCTCCCAACCCACACATAAAAGTCTGGACATGGTAAGTGATTACTTGTCATTGAAGCACCAGGGAGACAGAGAGAGAAGGCTCCCTGAGGCTCCTTGGCTGTCCCTGTTTGCCTTTGATTGTTGGGATAAAACACTGACCCAAAGTAACATGGGGAGGAAGGGATGATTTTGTTTGACAGCTTACAGGTAGAAGGGAAGCCAGGGCAGGAACTCCAGGCAGGAACCTGGAGGCAGGAACTGAAGCAGAAACTATGGAGAAGTGCTGTGTGTTGGTTTTCTTCCCATAGCCTGTTCATCCTGCTTACATCCCAGGGCCACCAGCCCACGGGTGGCACCAGCAACAGTGGTCTGGGTTCTCTCTCATCAATCACTAGTCAAGAAAATATCCCAAAGGTTTACACGCAAGCCAATCTGGTGGAGACATTTCCTTCAACTGAGGTTTCCTCTTCCCAGATAAGCCTGAGCCTCAGGCCTATGAGAGACTTTACCTCAAGAAAGCAAGGAAGACAGCACCCTAGAGACAACGTGCAGGGTTATCTTCTGACTTTGACATGTGTGCACATGCATACATATAGCTTCATACATATATGTACCAGCACACACATAAACATATGCATGTTAATTAATGTGGGCTATTAATTAGTGTGCATTGTTCAGTAAAGTGTACAGAGCACCTTGGTCTTCCTGGTCCTTCCGTATCTCACTGAGTTTATACTCATCTGGGCACTAAGAGTTATCAATAAAATGGTGGAGCCAAGTGTTCACCCAACATTTGAAAGAAACAAACTCAAGTCTTCAATTAGAAAGGGCAGTAGTGAATGCCTGTCTAAGGGTTCATTCAAAATGAGACGTGAAGCCAGGCATGGTGACCATGTCTCTCATCCCAGCATTTGGAAGGTTAGGGCAGGAGAATTAAGGATTTTGGGTCCAGCTTCAACTTCATAAAGAGTTTAAGACCAGCCTGGGCTACTTGAAGCCATGCTTTAAAAAAAAAAAAAAAAGAGCAACAAACAGGAGATGGTGGCATGTGTGTATTTTGTCACTTGTAGTCAGGGCAAGAGTAGTTCTATGCCAAGGCTAGCCTGGTCAGCACAGCAAGTTCCAGGCCAGTTAGGTCTCCCATAGTGAGATAGGAAAGGACCAAGAAGCTTGAAGGCAACTCTCCTATTCTAATGCAGAATGGCAGACTCCTCAGGAGAGATCCTGTGTCAACAACCTAGAGAGGAAACACCAACTCCCGGGGGCTGTGCTCTCACCTCCACACGTGCACTGTGGCATACATGTGAGTACATGCATGTGCACACAGTCAAATGGCCTGGTCTACAGAGCTATTTCTAGGACAGCCAAAGCTTCGCAAAGAAACCCTGTCTAGAAAGACAAAAGCAAACGAAAGAGTCAATTTAAAAAATGATCAGTTGAAAAGAAGTGGGCTTAGCTGGAGGCCATCCTTGCCTTAGCACAATGTGTGGGGCTTGTTTAGTTCATCATTATTTATAGAGAAGTTTCCTTTCTCACACAGATTAACTCAGCTTTAAGCCTAACCAGACAGACGGTCGAGTTTATTGCATGGATAACAAGGATTTCTTTAATTCCCTTATACAAAAGACTACAGTGAGTCAGGCTTTCAACATTGCCTGAAGATGGGTGAATGCCATTAACAGTCATAATGTTCTTTCTGAACCTACCACAGAGCGTTGGGTAAACAATACAGTCTGTGGGCCAGTGAGAGATAGCGCTAAGAACCAAGGTGTTTGCGGGCAATCCCGATTACCTAAGCTTCATCCCCGGGACCTAGATGCTGGAGGGAGAGAACTGATTTCTGCGAATTGTCCTCTTATCTTCACACACACCATGACGAGAGCTTATACACGTATGCATGCACGCACAAGCACACAAACACAAAGTAAATAAGTGTAAAGTAAAATAATACAAGTTGTATAAATCGTATCTGTGTTATGCTTACATAACAGACCATAAGGAACCAAGGGATCTCAGAGTAGCTTAGTTTATACATGGCGTAAACACAGTGCAGGCCGAAGTTAATCAGGGAGAGCAGCTTCCAGGGGAGACAGGTTTGTCGGAGGCCTCAGGAGGTAAGATCAACGAAATGCCTTTCACAAACATTTACACAGGCTAAGACTCCTGGCATGCAGATAGCTAGAGCCAACTAATTCCCTTAGCAAAAATAAGGAGAGGGTCTGGAGTCCAGGTAGTGGGGCTGGAGACCCAGCTCCAAGATGGCTCATGTACTGGGCAGCAGGCAGAAGGCCTCCTGTTGGAGACCCAGCTCTGTAGACAAGTGAATTGAAGTCAGAGCAGAGAGGAGCTGAAGGTGGAACCAAGTTAGAAGAGTGCTTGCCTGGAGGGCAGGAAGTCTGAGGTTCTGTCTCTGCTGGATACTGAGTTAGAAGTCAGCCTGGGCTCCATAAGATGCTGTCTCAAAAGAAGAAAAGGGAAGAAAGGAAGGAAAAGCAGAGGAAAGAAAGAGAGAAGGGACAGAAAAAGAGAAAAAATTGTGTGGGGAGGGTAGCAGCCAGGAAGTTACATAGTCCTTTAAACATATGTATATATACATATGCATACACACACACACACATACACACACACACACACACACACACACACACATACACATACATATGCATATGTGTTTTTTTTCCAAAAACTAGAAGTCAAAATGCAGCTAGATCTAAAATAACTAGATGAAGAGAAGGAATTTTATAAAAACCCAGGCCTTCCTCATTTCTGTTTTTGTTCCCCTCAAAAATTCATTCCTTTTTTTTAAGAGAGAGAGAGAGAGAGAGAGAGAGAGAGTGAGAGAGAGTGGTTTTTTGGTTTTGTCTTGTTTTTATACATGACAGCCTTAGTTCAGCTTACTGCTTCCCCCCAGAACAATTAATGAAAGCTCTGGAGAGGCAGACATAGTGCATCCCTGGCATTTGTTAGACAGCCAGTCTAGCCTATAGGGTGAGTTCTAGAACAGTGCCAAACCCTGCCTCAAACAAAATAAAATCCAAATACACCAACAAAACTAAGAAACAAGGTGGACCGTGCCCATACCTGGTGCTCACACACAAATGCACACGCATGCATGGATGCCTGTATACATGAAATGCTCTTGAACACACAGAAACATGCCCAGATCCTATCCTAATCATTTATCTGGGTTAGTGATAGATCCAGAGCATCAATAGAGCTGTGTTTCTGGTCTATGGTGCTCCACTCTTGGTGTTAGGCAAAGATGAACTCTGTGACCATACCTGGATCCCCAGAATTGCCAAGTCCCTCGGCATCATAGCCATCTTATGTTAATCAAATTTGATACTGTTTAGCCTTAATTGTTAATGACACAGCCTAGGTCATCTGACAAGAAAGCCTGGATTGAGGAATTGTCTAGAACACATTGACCTATGGCATGTCTGCGCAGGGTTGTCTTGATTACTCGGTGATACAGGAAGGCCTAGCCCACTGTGGGTAGCATCATCCCTAGGCAGGAAGTCCTGGGAGATATGAAAAGCTAGCTTAGGATAAGCCTGTGAGTGAGCAAGCCAAAGAGCATCATTCCTCCAGAATCCTACCACTTCATTGGCTGTTAATGAGTTCCCTGGGTAACTCTGCCTGGTATTACTGCATGAAATAGCAAAGAGGCCAGCCTTGAGTTTGTGCCTTAACTTTTCTCTATGATGGCATGTAACCGGGAAGCGTAAGATGCTTTTGTTCAGAAAGCTTTTTCACAGCCATGGAGATGTGACCAGGACCGATTTGTCACTGGGAGGTTTATAAGTTGACGCCTATCAGAAACATCTTCAATTGTGTGACTGCCTGTAAAAGTGTATACCCCCTCAAAGTTAGTATAGTTGTGAGTTCAGCATATTTTCACTCCAAACTAGCTAATTTTATGTCAATTTGACCAAGAGTAGAGTCATCTGAGAGGACAGAACCCCAACACCTCCGTAACATTATGTGGTAGGCAAGACTGTAAGAGCATTTTCTTAATTAGTGATTGATCTTGGAGGGCCTAGCCTATTGTGGGTGGAGCCACCCCTGGGCTGGTGGTCCTGGGTTCTATTCGAAAGCAGGCTGAAAAAGCCACCTGACTTCTTTTGATGATGAACAGTGTTGTGGAAGTATAGCTTAAATAAACCCTTTCATGACTACATTGCTTTGGTCATAGTATTTTATCAAAGCAAATAAAATCCTAACTGAAACAACCGCTTTATAGCCTACTTTCTAAATTCTTACTTTGCTGAGTTAAATTCATTAATATTAAATGATACTTCAACCTTGGTGGTGGAGTTGGGATACATCAAGTCGAGTCAGGTTAAAAGAAAACTACATGGAAACTCGGTGCACGCTGGGTTCTGTCTGTGAGTGACCTTCGAGAAGTCTTTGTGCCCCTCACATCCCACAGGGTCTGTGGAGACTCCCTGACACTGATGTATGGGATTGAACCCTTACCTGACAGTCTAACCCCTGCCAGTGTCCGTAGCTCCCCAATTCCCTCCTCCTGAGGAAGCCGGGTGCCCTTGCTGTCACTCAAATATGATAATCTCACATGCATCTTTATGCTTTCTTCTCTCTCCTCCTCCAACGTCTCCTCCATAGCCATCGTGAAGACAGGCTGTCTGATTCACTGAGATTATAATCAAGCATGAAACTTTGTAGGTGCTTCAAATCTTTTTATGGGGATTTAATAGTTAGAATGTATATAACAGTTACAAGTCATTAGGTGATGATTCTGGTGTTCTTCATAATGACAAAAATTGATACACACTGCAAGGTTTATCTTTTTTTTTAATCCACTTGTTCATTGATTTATTTATTGTGAGGGGTAGGGAAGCAGGTGTTCCAGGGAGTACACATGAAGGACAATCTATACGAATCAGTTGGTCCCCTCCTTCCACCTTGTGGGCTCCTGGGATTGAACCCAGGTCATTAGGTATGCCAGCAGGCACCGTTACCCCCAGAACTGTCTCGATAGCACCAAGATTTACCTTGCAAAGCTTCATTGTGACATTCTCTCTTTTTCCAGACTTCTTTTTATTTTTCGGTTCCACGTGTGTGTGGAGGTATGTGCACATGAGTGCAGGTGCCCGCAGTAGCCAGAAGAGGGCATCAGATCCACTGGATCTTGGGTTCCAGGCAGTTGTGAGCTGCCTGATATGGGTGCTAGGAACTGAGCCTGGGTCCTTTGCAAAAAACAGTATGTGTTCTTAACCTTGAGCCATCTCTCTATCCCATTCTTGGGACATTCATGCGATTTTTTTGATGATAGAATGAGATACTGATGGTAGAGGTGTTGTTTGTCTGTCTGTACCACTTTAATAGCTCACTGCTTCTAACAATAAAAAATCCTAACAACCTTTTATCATGTCTCTACCGTGTCAGAGGATTGGGACTGAGATGTGTATATGGAGCTGCTCTTGGTGGCTTATGCTTGACAACCCAACACTGCTACCTAAATGGATGTCATAGGTGTTATGTTGAATTAAAAAAGTTAGAACCCAGACTCCTCACAAAGTGAGTCGGCAGGTTAAACAGGCAAACGAGGAACTCCGAAGCTTAGCGATCAGGCTGTAAGAAACCTAAGGGAAACCAGTGGTTTAAGAAGCACCCAAGCTTTGTATAACTTGTCTATCTGCATAAAGATCTCAAGTTGGACCTTTAAGACTCTTGCATGAGGTGGCCATGGTGCTGTGTGGCTGTAATCCCAGCACACATAGGCTGAGGCAAGTCAGTGCCTGGAACTCCACCACTTCAAAGCTGGAGGAAGGAATTCAGGGCCAGCCTCAGCTACATACCAAGTTCAAGGTCAGTATGGACCACAAAGAGGGGTGTGTGTGTGTGTGTGTGTGTGTGTGTGTTATCCCTTAGTGGAGACTCAAAATCACACAAAAATTTGAAACCTAAAAAGTCAAGTTGTTTATGGAAAGCAATGAAAGAGAACCAAATTTAATCTTACTGAGCCCCTGAGGAAATGCAGAGTCTGCTGGTACCGAGGCCCTCCACCCCTAGCAGACAACTGTCTAGGTGGGACTCAGCCTTGTCTCCCTGGCTGACAACTGACAGGCCCATGGAAGTGACCTCTGCCATTTGTTGCAAAACACCTCAAAAACAGCTGAGCCTGTGACCCTGGAAAGAGTACTTTGTTTTTCCTGTTTTCCTTCAGACATGGTCTCAGAATGTGACAAGGCTCATCTTTCTCAAACCAGCTTCCCCCCCTCCCCACCCCGCCTGCCTCCCACCAGCTCTGGAGCAGTTGTGTGCTGGTCAGACTCGGATTGTGGCTGTCGGGGACTGTCTCATTGCTGCTCGTCATTACAGCACTCTGCCGATTCGGTCTGCTATAAGGTCTCATCACGGAGCCCAGGCTGCCCTCAGATTCCCAACAATCTTCCTGCCTCAGCCTCCATAGTGGAGTGCTGGGCTTGCAGGCGTGAGCCACCGTGCCCGGCTAGAATTCTTACATTGAAGACATGACAGTAATTGTGGCCTGGGGCTGTCACTCAGTTAATACTGTGCTTCCTTCAGAGATCATGAAGCTGCGGGCCTCGATCCCCAGCACTGCATGAAACTAGGTGTGGTACACTCTCTAATCTCAGTATTCTGACTGCAGAGGCAGGAGGACCAGGAGTTTGAGTCCGTTAATACTGCGTTCAAGGTCAACTTCAGCATGAGACCTGGTTAAAAGAAATCATATTTAGGCCAGCAAGTTATTTTATTTTTCCTTTAAAAAATAAGTAACTAAGTAACTAGTCATAAAAAAAAAGTCAAATCATATTTCAGAGCGATATCTCAGACTGCAGGGTAATGTTAACTCAGTTGGTAGAGAGCTGACCTATCATGCTCAACGCCTGGATTGGATCTCCTCCATTACTACAAAAGCTGGGCATGGTGTTGCTTGATTGTAACCATGAGGGGGAGGGGAGACCGGAGAGTCAGGAGTTCGAGGTCATCCTCGGCTACATAACAAACTTGGAGCTAGCCTGTGCTACTTGAGACCCAACATCCAAAGCAAACAAACAAAACCGAGAGACTTTTCGGCCTATCAGTCTTTACTTCCAAAGCACACAGCAAAAAACAAGAAACAAAAACAAACAACAACAACAACCATTCATTGTATGAGAAGGAACTAGAAATCTGAATTCTCTGGGAAAAGAGTTTTCTCTGAACAGCCACAGGTAATTAATGATTGTGGGGGGGGTGTCATATTGCTCAGTGAGTGGTCTAAGAAATAACCCCCCACCCACATTCACGCAGGTACCCCATGAAATGGCACACAGAGTGGGGAAGGAGGGAGTTCTGTGGGAGGGGGAAAGAGATAGGAGAGGATAATGGCAAGGATTAAGATTAGCATGTATTGTGTAAGTATATGAAATTATGAATGGGTAAATAAGGAAAGGAAAACAGAATGTGTGACTTTGGCAGGGTGGACGTGGAAGGGGCAATGACCTCCGGGTCAGAGGAGGAAAACTTCAGGTAGGCGAGCGTCTGGAAGACTTGCCTGAGAGACTGTCAGCTGATACCTAATCAGAGGGGGAGCTGTGGCAGAGCGGATGGCACATCTGGGTGCACAGGCGTGTCTCCCACATGAAGTCATCACGGCTCTGAGCGGCGCTGTCTCCGCAGCTACGGCCTGTTTATGAAAAACGGAGTTTTCTAGGCTCGGTTGGGCTTATGCACAGAGCCTTCCAGGCTGCAAGAACGTGGGTTGTTCTTTACAAAGTGGCTCTTGTCCTCCAAAGCAAGTGTCCTGCTTCAGGCTGGGTCCTGGAATGCAGAGGCCTGACCTATCCGTTTTCTTCATTTCCTGTGGACCCGGCCACCGCCCTGTCTCCAGGGCAGCTTTGAAAACTACGCCTTCGGTTCATGGGGACTCAGGCACCTCATCAGAATGAGGAAGCCCAGACACAGAGGTAGAGTTTAGGGACTGGGAGCAGAGAGAAAGCAGCAAGAAGCAAGAAGCAAGCTGTTACACAGTGTAACTCGCTCCTCCCGTTGCTCTTTCCACATCCGCGCAAAGGCCCTGAAAAGCGCCAGGTTGCTTCTACTCTGAGGAGCTTCAACAGATCGACAGAAGGCTTCCCCCAAGGAGTTCTCTATCAGAAAAAAGCAATTACTTGTTCCTGTCTTTTGTGTCCCTCCGGAGCATTCAGTCAGACCAGGACAAGAGGATATAAAAATTGATAAACGCCTTTAATTATGTCTCTTCCTCTCAGCTCTCTAAGGAAAGCATGGTATATCTGGATTTTAAATTTGATGGGATGCTCAGGGTATTTGAACTACTGTTAGTGCTTGAGAAAAATAAAACAAAGGATTGACATCTCTGGGGCATGTGGAGAGAGAGGAGTTGCAGCAGGGAAGATTTGGAACTGGGCATCAAACACACGCTCTGCTTAGAGTTCAAGGTCAGACTGAGCTTCACAGTGAGCTCCAGGCCAGGCGAGGCCCAAGAAAACAAAACAGGCTAAAGAAATGACTCACAAGTGCTCGCTGTGCACACACGGAAAGTTGAGATCCTGATCCTGGCGCTTACACAGAAGGTAAGGTCGGTCTGCCACCTCACTGCTAAGCAGGGGAGACAAGGGACCCCAGAGGCTCGCTGGCCAGCCAGTCTAGCCAGCATCGAGAGCTCCAAGTTCAAAGAGAGACCTTCTCTCAAAGAATAAAGGAAAGAAAGATGGTATGGTGGTTTGAACAAGAACAGGCCCTCTGTGGTTAGCATGAACAAGAATGCAAATCGACCTGTTCTTATCTCCTCTTACAAAGCTCAAGTCCAAGTGGATCAAGGAATTCCACAGAAAACCAGATACACTGAATCTAATAGAGGAGAAAATGGAAAAGAGCCTCAAACACATGGGCCCAGAGGAAAATTCCTGACCAGAACTCCAATGGCTTGTGCTGTAAGATCAAGAGTCGACAAATGGGACCTCATAAAATTGTGAAGCTTCTGTAAGGCAAAGGATGCTGTCAAAAAGACAAAAAGGCCACCAACAGATTGGGAAAAGATCTTTACCAATCCTAAATCCAATAAAGGGTTAATATCCAATATATACAAAGAACTCAAGAAGTTAGATTCCAGAGAACCAAATAATCCTATTTAAAAATGGGTACAGAGCTAAGCAAAGAATTCTCAACTGAGGAATACCGAATGGCTGAGAAGCACCTAAAGAAATGTTCAGCACCCTTAATCATCAGGGAAACGAAAATCAAAACAACCCTGAGATTCCACCTCACACCAGTCAGAGTGGCTAAGATCAAAAACTCAGGTGACAGCAGATGCTGGCAAGGATGTGGAGAAAGAAGAACACTCCTCCATTGCTGGTGGGATTACAAGCTGGTACAACCACTCTGGAAATCAGATTGACAGTTCCTCAGAAAATTGGACACAGTACTACCAGAGAACCCAGTAATACCACTCCCGGGCATATACCCAGAAGATGCTCCAACATGTAATAAGGACACATGCTCCACTATGTTCATAGAAGCCTTATTTATAACTGCCAGAAGCTGGAAAGAACCCAGATGTCCCTCAACGAGGAATGGATACAGAAAATGTGGTACATTTACACAATGGAGTACTACTCAGCTATTAAAAACAGTGAATTTATGAAATTCTTAGGCAAATGGGTGGATCTGGAGGATATCATCCTGAGTGAGGTAACCCAGTCAACAAAAGTTGTAAGTGGATATTAGTCCAGAAGCTCAGAATACCCAAGATACAATTCACAAAACACATGAAACTCAAGAAGAAGGAAGACCAACATGTGGATACTTCATTCTTAGAAGGGCAAACAAAATACCCATGGAAGGAGTTACAGAGACAAAGTGTGGAGCAGAGACTGAAGAAATTACCACCTGGTGATTCATCCCATCTACAACCATCAAACCCAGACACTATTGTGGATGCCAGTGCCTGACAAATACAAAAGTGGATGCTCTCAGCCAACCATTGGACTGAGTACAGGGTCCCCAATGGAGGAACTAGAGAAACTACCCAAGGAGCAGAAGGGGTTTGCTGCCCCATAGGAGGAACAACAATATGAACTAACCAGTACCCCCAGAACTCCCTGGGACTAAATCACCAACCAAAGAAGACACATAATGGGACTCATGGTTCTAGCTGCATATGTAGCAGAAGATGGCCTGGTCGGTCATCAATGGGAGGAGAAGCCCTTGGTCCTATGAAGGTTCTATGCCCAAGTGTAGGGGAATGCCAGGGCCAAGAAGCAGGAGTGGGGGGTTGGATAGGGGGAAGGGGGATAGGATAGGGGATTTTCAGAGGGGAAACCAGGAGAGGGGATAACATTTGAAATGTAAATAAAGAAAATATCTAATTAAAAGAAGGGGGTGGGCCCTCTGGCCAGGCAGTGGTGGCACAGATCTTTAATCCTAGCACTTGGGAGGCAGACACAGGCACAGATCTCTGTGAGACCAAGGCCAGCCTGGTCTGCAGAGTGAGTTCTAGGACATTCGGGGCTACATGGAGGAACCCTGACATAAAAAGCAAAAGCAAACAAAAGAGTGGGCCCCATAGTCTCAGATGTTTGCATGCTTAGTCATCAGGGGATGGCATTGCTTGAGAAGGATTAAGAGGTGTGGCCTTGTTGGAGTGGGTGTGGCCTTGTTGGAGGAAATGTGTCAATGGGGATAGGCTTTGCAGTTTCAGAAGCCCATGCCAGGCTCAGTCACCCTACTATCTATCTATCTATCTATCTATCTATCTATCTATCCTCTATCTCTCTCTTGGCCTATGGATCTATATGTGTTCTTAGCAACTTCTCCAGCACTCAGCCTGCCTGCCTCCATGCTCCCTGCTACATTGTTTCCTGCCAGTGATGATAATGGAAACTGTGATCAAGCCTCTAGCTAAATGATTTCCTTTATAAGAGCTGCCTTGGTCATGGTGGCTCTTCCCAACTTCTTTTCTGCTCCATCTTCTGTTGCCTTTAACATTCAAAATACCTTTTTAGTACCTGAAGCACTTTGGGAGTGCTAGAGTTTCTTTTCTTTTTTAATATTTTCTAACTAAAACAGATGGCTTAGTAGGTAAAGAAAGTTGCCCCCAAGACCGAAGACCTGAGTTTGGTCTCTGGGATCCACAGGATGGAAGTCGACAACAGATTCCCATTCCCACTTGTTATTCTTTGATCTACATACATACACACCCCATGCAAACTAAATAAACAAATCTGAATGATGGAGAACAATTGAAGAAGACACCAGACAGCTTTCTTTGGTCTCCACACTCCATGCACAGTGCACAGTGCACAGTAGTGAGACTCTCTCTCTGTCTCTCTGTCTCTCTGTCTCTCTCTCCTCATCTTGGAATTCCTTCTCTCTTCCTATCTTCTTCCTGCACAGTCCTGTGGTCTAAGCACTAAGGAGGTGTCCCCTGCCTGCCCTGCCCCTCCTTTTTCTCTGCAGCTTGCTAAGCAACAGGAAGGATGGCTAGGGTGGGGACTGTGAAGGCTGAGGAAGTTTCTTTGTAGCTACAGTGAGAATCAGAGCCCAGAGACCTTCCTCCATGACACGCTTGGCTTCAAACAGGAGATGCAGGTCTCGGGGACCTTTCCCCATGACACTCTGTAAAGGATGGGATCTCAGAGGGTTAGCTCAATGACAGGCAGAAGTTTTCTAGAGTGTGTGAGACCCAACCTTCCAGCTGTTAACACAAAGGAGAAAACAAACATCAATAAAAATTGCATTTTAAGTCTGAAAACAAAGTACCTTCCCATCCCTGGATCTAAAATATGCAAATATCCCCAAACGGGAAAAAGTCCTGGGTCATGACAGTGAGACCCACCATGTTTACGGAACCAAGGATGCCTGGCTGGTGCTGTTGATTTGGGGACCAACCCCTGTGGGCACACCTGCACTTAGCAACTTCTTTTCTGCTCCATTTTCTGTTGCCTTTAACACTCAAAACACCTTTTTAGTACCTGAAGCTCTTTGGGAGTGCTAGAGTTTCTTCTCTTTTTTAATATTTTCTTTCAGTTTTAAGTGTGCGTGCGTGCGTGCGTGCGTCAACCTTCAGCCATCGGGCTGAGCAACAACTGCTTTAGGGGCTGAACGATCTCCTGTGCCCAGGTAGGAGTTTTCAGCACCTGGCCATATGCAAATGAGGGATGTCTTCCTCGTTCTAATGAGGTACCCGAGTCCAACATCACCAACGACGTACTTTCTGAAGCTTCCCTTTAGACGGGGCAGTGCTTTTCCCACAGGAAACGATGGAAGTTAGTAGGCCAGATTTCTGCATTCTCTAGAGGACTGGAGCAGGCTTCTGGTTTAAACCTATAAATCTGTCATCGGTGTTTAGCACGGGATACTTAAAATGTTTCAGTCCCATGGAAATATGTTATTATATCTGTCCTGCACATTTTGGGGTCCTCGTTTCCCTAAATCTGTACTTCCTAGTGACACAGAAGTGTTGCAACAAACAGGAACATTAGCCCGTGTTTGCTTCCCTGGAGATTTGACTATGTGGGAAAACAAAACTAAACCCTTAAGACAATGGGAGAGGTCGTTCAGGCAGACTTGTGTTGTCCTTCCTATATGTGAGAAAAATGTGTCTAGAAAGGAAGCTGGGTCCTCACAGGCACTGCTCTGGAGACATGTCTTTTCTTGCTGAGGCCATAATTGTCTTCTCGAATCAGAGAGTTATTGTGGTTTCTTTCCTTCTTTTTTCATTTGTTTGCTTGTTTATTTATGAGTTTATTTATTTTATTCTGAAGCTGGGTCTCATGCATCCAAGGCCCGTATGTAAATTAGCTGTGTAACCAGCATGGGTTTGTTCAAACTCCTCGTCCTGCTGCCTCCTAATCGCTGGCATTGCATGTATCTGCTGCCACATTGGGTTTTAGCAGTACTGGGAATCAAACCAAGGCCTCTTCAAATGCTAGGCAAGCGCTCTACCAGCTGAGCCATATCCTCTATCCCTGAGTATGCTAGACAAGTGCTCTACCAGCTGAGCCATATCCTCTACCTCTGTGCATGCTAAGCAAGCACTCTACTGGCTGAGCCATATCCTTTATCTCTGTGCATGCTAAGCAAGTGCTCTAAGAGCTGAGCTATATCCTCTATCTATCTCTGCTGTTTTCTCACTAGTGAGCACCAAGCTAGACATGAGCTGTCTTAAAATAATAATAACATGTGGATCTGGTCTTCAAAAGTGTTCAAGTGGAGACGCGCATGCATAAGTACAGTGGAGCTACAAGTCCTGAGACCCTGAGGACACTGGAGACAGAGGAAAGAGAGAAGGCTGAGAGTGGAATGAGGGAGGACACCACAGAGCAAGGAGGACACCCATGACTGTACAGTGTGGGCATGAGAGTCTGACTCTGGGTTCAAAGCCTGTCTCTTCTTCTAGCAAGCTGTATAACCTTGTTGTTCTGGAACACTCCCCAGGACTAAGTCTCCTCCCGTGTCGAGGGGAGGGGATGATAACAGTTTCAGCTGATGATTCTGAGGGTAGACAAGTGAAAGCATCTGTTCCCAAACCTGCACGTGATCAGGTACAGGGAGTGGGTACACAGCTCAGTGCTAGAATGCTTACCTATCCTGTGCAAAGGCCCAGGTTCGATCCCCAGCTCTGTAAAAACAGGCATGGTGGTACTTGCTTATAATCCTAGCATTTAAGGGATGAAAGCAAGAGGGTCAGCAAGTTAGTTGGTCGGTTAACTAGCTAGCTAGTTGTTAGTTAGTTTTTACATGTATGTATGAGCATGTAGGAGTATATACTCAGCACATGCACGATGGAGGCCAAAGAACCCTGAACCGATGAAGGTATCAGATTCTCTGGAAGTTGTGAGGGGCTGTATGGATGCTGGGAACCAAATGCTGGTCTTCTGCAAGAGCAAAATTGCTCTTAACTTCAGAGCCATCTCTCTATCCCCAGGACCCTTGGGTATACAGCTAGTTCAAGGGCAGCCTTGAGTGTATGAGGTCCTTGTCTAAAATAAGTGAAGGAATAAATAAAAAAAATGCTCGATAATTGTTGGCCACCATGAGAATTTGGGATGTGGAAAAGTAAGATGGGGAAAACTGAGATACTGAACAACTGAAAGAACATTCCACACATGGTATGGTAGTTTGAAAGAAAATGACCCCCATAGGTCCTGAGGAGTGGCACTGTTAGGAGGTGTGGCCTTGTTGAAGTTGGTGTGAGTTTATTGGAGAAAATGGTCACTGGTGACAGGCTTTGAAGCCCTGCCCAGTAGAACTCTTAGCTCCCTTTTCAGCACCATGTCTGCCAGCATGCCATCATACTTCCCATCATGAGGATAATGGATAACCCTCTCAACTATAAGCCAATCCCAATCAAATGTCCTTTATAAGAGGCCATGGTCACAGTGCCTCTTCACAGCAATAAAACCCTAACTAAGTCCTATGGCACAAACAGTCTTTGGGGTGTGCTGATCACTCCAAAGTGGTTAAAAGTTATAATTTTTATGTGTAGCTGATTCATGCATCAGAGATCTGTCCTTTAGTAACATCTTCGTGAGCCTGTTTCCTGGCTTGTCCATTGGTGATGAAGGCACCTCACATTAGTGAAAATGGCAGTGACTTGGAAATTGCAAATCAGGGTCACCAGAGTGACCCCCTCCCAAGTGTGGAAAGCCACTGAGATGAGAAAGAAAAAATAAGAGGCAGAGATGCAAATTACTCGATTCCCTCTGTCTTCTTAAGTTATTTTGTTTCTGGCAGTGTTCCTTGGAAGCTGACAGGAGACTGAAATGACATCCTCAGGTCAGCCTCCTTGTCTTCCCACAGAGAAATGTTCTGGAGGGTTCCAGACTGTGGCAGCTGCAATGGAATTCAAATATAATTGTCTTCCATGGAAGTACAGACAGCTCCTAAGAGGAACAGAATGAAGTTTAGTGACTCCCTAGGAAGGCAGGGAAGGAAGCCAGGGCTGGTGCTTGCCCCAGCCATCTGACTATAAGGCACACCCTTCTGGAGTAGGTAATTTTCATGTTGCTGAGATGAATTGCCAACAAAAGCAACTTAAGGACAGAAGAGTTAATTCTAGTAGCTCAGGGTTCACGTTATAGTCAGTCCATTATGACAGAGAAGGCACAGAGGCAGAAAGGTGCAGCAGCTGGTCACAGTGAGAAGGCAGACAGAGGTGGATGCTGGAGATCGGGTCACTCTCTCATTTTACATGGTCCTGAAGCCCAGCCGATGGTGCAGTGCCGACCATATTCAAGGAGTGTCCTCTGCCCAGTAGAACTCTTAGCTCCCTTTTCAGCACCATGTCTGCCAGCATGCCATCATACTTCCCATCATGAGGATAATGGATAACCCTCTCAACTATAAGCCAATCCCAATCAAATGTCCTTTATAAGAGGCCATGGTCACAGTGCCTCTTCACAGCAATAAAACCCTAACTAAGTCCTATGGCACAAACAGTCTTTGGGGTGTGCTGATCACTCCAAAGTGGTTAAAAGTTATAATTTTTATGTGTAGCTGATTCATGCATCAGAGACCTGTCTTTTAGTAACATCTTCGTTAGCCTGTTTCCTGGCTTGTCCATTGGTGATGAAGGCACCTCACCAATGTCCTCTGACCTCAGTTAGCTCAGTCTGCAAATGTCCTTCCCAGGCTTGCCCAGAGGTCTGTCTCCAAAGTGTCTTAGGCTTTTAGCTTGTGTCAAGTTGACATAAAACTAGCCAGCTCACAGGGCGATTCAAGAACCTGTCAAGTTCTCAACAATATTAACCACACAACCTCTATCCTGCGCAGGCATGTGCACATGCGTGTGTGTGTGTGTGTGTGTGTGTGTGTGTCCATGGAGGTCAGAGGAGTGGATCAGGACTGGAGCTGTACTTATAGGCAGTTCCCTGGGAGCTGGAAACTGAACCCTAGGTCTTCTGCAAGAGCAGCAGATGCTGATGACCTGTGTCTCCTTCCTGCCCCTCCATAACTTTTAAAGAATTAGATTGCACCGAGATTGCCCTACGTACAGTGAACCTATGGTGGTGACTCGTGCCATGAGACTTAGGAGGTTTTGGAAGCAGAGGTGTTTCAGAGTCTGTATTCTGGGAATACAGGTGGCTGAGAGCCAAGAATGACAGAGGACCCAAGTCCCACCCCTTCCTGACTGTGTCAACTCAGCAAGCTACTTAGCCTCTGCCCATGCATTCCTTATCTCTACCATAAGAGGAACTTAACGATTTATTGTATGTCAGTATGTGTGTGTGTGCAACACACAAACATGGAGGTTAGGGGGCAACTTTCAGGAATCAGTTCTTTCCTTTCACCATATGCATCCGAGGAACTGAATTTAAGCCATAGATTTCACCAGTACCTTTCCCTGATGAGCCATCTTGCAGGGAGGGGAAGTTAGGTCCTGCCTTGTCCTCCAGAAGAACTGAACCAGGAGACTGAATAGATAACCGACTGGCCTGCAGGAGAGGAGCGTCACACTGGCCATTTGTGTGCCAGGAAGGCTGAGAACTGGAAGGTTTCCCGGTCAAGGAAGCTTGATGCCTCGGGGGTCCCAACATGATTGGAGGTTTGAGGGATTCCTTGAGCCACTGGTCTCCAGTCCACATTGGAAGGCTGGAGAAGCTGGACTCCAGTATCAGGGAACAGTGGCACTAGAATGGAGGACTGAAGACAGGTGGGCAGCCCTGCTCATCTCCCAGGACTCTAGATCTTTCACTGCCAGGTCATGCCTTGTCTCTTTGATGAGTCCTTCCTGGAAGTGACGCCATGGACACATCCAGCAGTAAGCTCTGAGCTCATTACAGAATCAATTAAGTTGGCACTGGACTACTGGAGGCTTAAGAGATAGGAAATTCTTAGCAGATAGATGGAAAACTGGAAACATTCAGCAAGTCCTACCTTTTAATATGATAATATCCACCTCCAGCACGTTCCCTGTAAAGACTTAGCCCAGGCTGTTCTGGAAGATCTGCTGAGAGCTCAGTTCCCGCCAATTCTCTCTTAGTGTTCAAGCAGCATACGTATAATTTCCCTTTGGAATATTCCAGGAACCCAGAAGCCTCACAGTGTTTCTTCTGAAGTGAAACCTGCTCTGGAGTTTCCACACTAGTGAGTGGTCTCACCATCTGGCTGAGAGCCTCAGGGTCCCTGGACTCTGCAGTGCCCATCCCTTCTCCCTCTCTTTTCCATCAGCAAATCACCCAAACCTGGCTATCTAACCTTCTAAAAGATCACTATATCTTAGCCAGGTAGGATTTCTATAACCCTAGCCCTCAAGAGACAGAAGCAAAAGGATGTAAAAGAGACATGACTCTCGGAACAAGCCCTCATTGCAAACTCCCCCAACACCAGAATGCCTAAGATCTCTGTGCCGTTGATTCTGGCCAGGCACTAGCTCTCTCTCCACACTAAGACACCCCTGCTTATCCAAAGAACCTTCTAACTTACTTTTCTACCTCCGCACTTCTCTCCATGAGAAAGCAAAGTGGACCTTTCTGAAATGCACACACTGCTCAGGCTAGGCACTTACACTGCTCAGAGGGTAAAACCCAAGTTCCTAAACTTGACTTTCAGAATGATCTGTTCATCTGGCTAGCCGTCCCCTGCCTCTGCACTCAGCTAGTTCTTGACTTCCTGTGGCTTTGGGAGAAATCCCCTGCTGCTCTCTGGTGAGTCCCAGTCTCGAATAGGCATTATTTATTCCTGGTGCAAAAGTCACCCCCCTACACACACACACACTTCTCTGTCTCCTTTCCTCTCTTTACCCTTCTGTCTCCCACCCCATCTTTCCTCCATCTTCTCCCAATGACCTTCAAGTTCTGGCTTCTTTGTGGAGTTCTAGAGAAGTCTCTTTGTTTTCACCACCACGCAGGCTGAAAGACTCCATTCCTGAGGAGCCTCGGTTTCCTCCCAAAACTCTCTGACCCTTTGATCTCACCTCAAAGGCTTTGGGCTTTGACTTCTCGGTCTCCTGTACTGTATCACCTGCTCCAGGAGGGCCAAGCTTTAGAGGCTGCCTATTCTAGCTGTTCCTTCTGAACTTAGGACAATGTAAGATACTGAGGGAATACTGAGAGGATGACTAGAGATGCTAAAGTCTTCGGGTGGGGTCGGGGAGTGGGAAGATGGCTCAGCAGGCAGAAGCACAAGCTGCTAAGGCAAAGTCTAAGAACATGATTCCAATCCCCGGGACTCACATGGCAGGAGGGGAAAATTAGTCCTGTTTCTGGTTGGGCTCCTTCAAGGTAGAGTCTGAGATGGGCGTCTTTATACACATACGTGTCCTAGCCAGGGCTAATTTTCAACTTGATATGACCAAGGGTCATCTGAGAAGGAAGCTGCAACTGAGGAGATACCTAGATCAGACTGGCCTGTGGGCATGTTTGTGGGGGATTGGCCTGATTGCTAATTGATGTAGGAAATCCCAGCCCACTGTGGGTGGCACTGTCCCTAGGCAGACAGGCCTAGGATGTACAAGACAGCTCAGAGACTTAGAAAGGCAATCATACATCCAAGTCTGACCTGCAGTAAGGTGATTGAAGCAAGACTTTTCAATTCAAGACCTACACTGGTCAATCATTACTCTAAGGATGCTCCAGGTGGGGATGGAGGGAGTGTCCTAGTTAGGTTCTTATTGCTGCAGTAAGCACAATGGCTGAAAACAGCTTAGAGAAGGGGAGTATTTCTTTTTTGCCTTATGCCCATTGTCCATCAAGAAGGGTTGTCAGAGCACAAACTCAAGGCAGAAACTGAAGGAAAAGCCATGGAGGGGTGTGGTTTGGTCCTCATGGTTTGTTCATCCTGCTTTCTTATACCACCCAGGACCACCCACTCAGAGTGGCCCCACCCACAGTGGGCTGGGCCCTCCCACATCCACCATTAATCAAGAAAACAACCCACAAGGCTTGCCTGCAGCCTGATGGAGGTCGCTCCTCAAGTGAAGTTTCCTCTTCCCAGATAAGTCTAGATTTGTGTCAAGTTGACAAAAACTGAAAACTAGCCAGCCAGGGAGTAAGGACATAAACTAGCCACTTCTGGGTCAAGCTGACCCACTTACCCACCTACTCCAGATGGGTGTGTCTGGAGATCAAGTCTGAGCTGTGAGCAGTGGTATATGAGACAGCTGTGGAAAGAAACATACAGAGACAGGGGTGAGGCTACAGCCCTCTGGTGTCTGTGAACTGTTCCCTCTGACCTTCATCAGCTGCACATTCCGAAGGCATGAGCTCTTTCTGGGAAGGTTCTGGGAACGTCTAGCAGCCTTCACATTCTACCTCCACCTGACTCCCCTTCATTTCCAAGGAGCTTTGTGAAATAGTCTAATTCTCAGGATTTGAGACCAACCACATTCCTAACCACAGGCAAAGCAGGAGAATGGCACCAAGAGGCTGTCCTTAACATTCCTACCAAGAGTCTCATGTCAAAGCATTGCCAAGTAGCTGCAGCAAGCTAAAACCTATGTCTGAGAGCTTCATCGTACCTAGCCACACTGTGTGTGCACCAGGGGTGTGTGTCATACCGCAAGGCTAGTGTGTATGGAGCCTGTATTCCATCGCCCTACACTGTAATCCCAGCACTCAGGTGGGTAGAAGCAGGAAGAGCAGTTCAAGATCATCCTTGGCCACACGAGACTACACTCTCCTCGGGAGCCAGACTCTTGCCTGTGCCCTTCGCAATAGCCCTTCTGATAGGAAGACTCGCCAATGAATCGTTTAGAATTGAGGGTGGTGACCTTGGAGCTACCAGCTCCTCACACCTCAGAAGACACAGAGAGGAACTGGAATGGCCCTTTCTGCACACTGCTAATGTGGCAATGTGGGTAATGGGATGTCATCAGGTTTAAATGCCACCTTCACAGATCTCGCACCGACTGTGCCGTGCAGGCCATTCACTTCCCGAGCTTGTATAAACAGAGAAAGTCCACGCATTGCAAGATCGCTGTGGTAAGGAACCTGGCTTGTATCAGCGATTCCAAAAATGAAAGTCGTCATTCTGAAGCTACGTCCTTTCTCATAAACAGCAGCCAGAAGGGATTGGCTCAGGGGGTGTGGTCCACGCTTTGGGAGGGAAAGAGACATACAAAGAACCATGTGCAGTAACTAACAGTGTTGGTGTCAGTGTTTGAACATCTATTGTCATCCAATAAAATATGACAATGACTTCTACTTTAAATAGTCAGGGGCTGAAGAATGTATTATTTCCTTTTTTGGAAAGAGCTGGTAATGAAATGAAGACTAGCAGTATTTGTGTGTGTGTGTGTGTGTGTGTGTGTGTGTATGTGAGAGAGAGACAGAGAGAGAGACAGAGAGAGAGACAGAGTGTGTGTGTCTCTGTATGTGTAAGTCTGTGTGTGGGTGCATATTTGTGTATGTATGCATATGAACTTGTGTGTGTGTGTGTGTGTGTGTGTGTGTGTGTGTGTGTGTGTGTAGGAGTCTGTCTTCCTGTCTATGGAAAACCTAAGACTGGAAGTTATTCATATTTACTGATGACAGAGGAAAGACAAATGTGAGCATCTCTAGATTATGCTTCTCGAGGTGGTGAAATTTGTTTCTGGGTAGAGCAAGACATGACAATGGTTTTCAGTAAAGAACAGGATTCGCAGTCTATGACGTGTGTACTGAACCTACTCAGCTTCAGCAGTCGGAGACCTCTCACACAGACCTGGGCCAGGCCAGGGGATGCAGCTCTGTGCCTGTCTAGTGTGTAGGATCCTGTGGTTCAATCCTGGGCCTGCATACCTGAAGTGTGGGGCTACAGGCTCGAAATCCTCGCACTAGGCATGCAGAGGCAGGAGGATCCGAAGTTACAAAGCCATCCTTGACTTCAAAACAAGAAACAAACAAACATAGCAAAAGAACCAACAAAACAAAACAAAACAAAACAAAACAAAACAAAACAAAATGAAGTCCAAAGCCAGCCAAGCTATACCAGAGCCTGAGTCAAAAACAAAGAAAAAACAAAAAACAAACAAACAAACAAACAAAAAACAAGCAGGATGGGAAAGAGAGGACAGAGAGGAGGGACTGGGAAGTCAGAGGAGGGAACCATAATCAGAATACAGGAATAATCGGTTTTCAATTAAAAACAAAAGCAAGCAAGAAAAATACCCACAGGCAAAAAGTGGAGCATAAGAAAACCTCCACCCCCTGCCGGGGATTAACGCAGTTTGGGTATCCCACCCCACCCCAAGGTCACAGTTCCCTTCTCTTACAAAACTACAGGAAGGGGTCTCAGAGGACCTGCCTCCTCTCCCACCCCTTGCTCTTTTTCTGTTGCCCTCTGGTTCTCAGGGTTTCCTGGCTGCACTGGTCTTGCCGCCCTATGCCCTGCTGGCTTCCCTCAAGCCAAAGGGATGGATTCACTCTCAGTTCCCTCCATAGTCCTGTCCGAGAATTGTCCTGAAATATTTTCCTGCAATGTGCCACCTGCTTCCTGCTGGACCTCTGGAGACTGAGACTATTCTTCCTCAAATAACATTGCCACGTTGGAATCTGAAGATGCTGCGGTCCACATTACAGAGGCCGGTGAAGCTGGACCGAGTGACATTTTAATCTTGTCCCAGAAGTCTACACAGCCCCAGTTACCAATCTCCCCAGATTATTTTCTCATGACCAATCTTTGGGAACTTCATGCTTAACAGCCCATGTTACCCCAATGGACCAGGATACTGCCAAGCCCATGCCATCCCTTCTAGCCCCTGTTCCATGGAGCTCCAGAAAGTAAAATAATGCCACAACATCAAACAAGTGCAAGAAAACCTAGACTGTTCTTTTGCTTCTTATTTGCTTGTTTGTTTCTGAAACAGGGTTCACCTTGTAGCCCTGGCTGCCGTGAAATTTTCTACATAGAACAAACTATCCTGGAACTCACAGAAATCCTCCTGTCTCTGCCTCCTGAGTGCTAGGGTTAAAGGTGTGTGCGTGCCTGTCACACCTGCCTGTTTTTGATGTTGTTTTGTTTGTTTGTTTGTTTTGTTTTGTTTTTAAAATAACCATGTTGGGGCTTTAAAAAAATCACTCATTTTTCAGGTTAAACTCCCTGTCTTTCTAACTCATTGGTATCTTAAGTGTGTGCTTGGTCTGCTCAAGTGTGTGCTTGATAATTTGGAACTTCTCTAAAGCATGAGGATCAAGTTCTATGGTGTGGAATTGAAGCAACAAAACTAGGCTTAGAGGAGACCAGGGGACCGAGGTGTGGATAAAGGGGTGGGGCAGGACAAAAGGTCACATGATGTGAAGAGAACTACAGGGGAAGAGGGGAGATGAGGAAGAAGATGAAGGGAAAAAACAACACAAACAAATTTTTTAAGTTTTCGTTAAATGAGACCTAACTATTTGCAAGCTATTAAAAATAATAGAAACATCTGGGCAGTAGTGGCACATGCCTTTAATCCCAGCACTTGAGAGGCAGAGATAGGTGGATTTCTGAGTTTGAGGCCAGCCTGGTCTACAGAGTGAGTTCCAGGACAGCCAAGGCTACACAGAGAAACCCTGTCTCAAAAAAAAAAAAGAAAAAAAAAGAAGAAGAAGTAAAGTGTCCACAAACATGAGCCAGCCTTGGTGGCGCACGCCTTTAACCCCACCAGCACTGGGAGGCAAAGTCAGGAAGATGGTAAATTGAATCAAGGCTAGCCTGGACTAAGTAACAGGTCCTTGTCTTAAAAATAAAAAGTGAGACGGAGCGGGGCAGTGAGACTGGCTTTACTCACTGGCCTGGTGTCTATGATGGCGCCTTGGTGGGCCTGTAGATTTCCATTGGTCACTGAATTAAAAGTTATATGAAGGAGGCAAAGTAATAGCAACCCCATGTGGAAATGAAGCACTCTTGTGTTTTACCTACTCTGTGTATTCCCTTAGTCCTAAACCCTAAAGCACACATGTTCACATGCACATGCAACATACATGCACAAGTGCAAGCCATGATTTAGCCCTTGTTTTCACGGGATGTGGAAGGCCCCATTTCTTAGCCACGACCACACCCTCTTCACCAGGCTCTTCAGCTCTGCCATGATTCTCATTCAGTGTCTTCCGAGGCTGCCTCTCAGGAGAGACCCTAACCCTTAGCTCGAAGCCTCTCTTGGAGCACGCCACACTGGTCCCATCTTCTGCTGCTTCTCCACACTGGCAGACCATGAGGACTAAGGGCAAAGATCGTGTCTGTCTCATCTTCCATCTCTTTGGCTTGATGAACTCAACTATTTCAAGTTCTTTACAGCAGATTCTTTTAGAAAGTTATAACCCAAGCGGCAGGAGCCATGCGTCAAAAAAATATTAGAGCCGTTCCAAGCCAAGTTCCAGGAACCTCTAACAGAAAATATCTTCTGGGTTTTTCTAAGCCTGGGTGCATCTCCCATCTCGGATCTTTCTCCTTGGTCACTAAAATTGCTTCTTTCTTTATAGTTCTTGTAGCAAATTCTTCAACCCAGCTCTCTGGCAGTTATTTGATGAGATAGTCTAGTATTCCTGAGTGTGTGTGCAGGAATGACTTACAGCAGTGTAGACAAGCACTCCCAGTGGCTATAATTAATTTCATTTTTATAACGCACATATCAATTTGCATATCAAACCAGTAATTTCATGGCTATCATTACATAGGAAGACAGCAACATTAGAGAAGTGAGCTGGTTTAATTTAAAGGTTCCTCTGGAGAATCTTAACTCATGCCTGTAGTCTCAGCATTTAGGAGGCTAAGGCAGGAGGATTACTGTGAGTATGAGGTAATCTTGTCTTAAAAAAATAACAGTAACGTTAAATAAGAATTAAGGTGGGGGCTAGGGAGATGGCTCAGAGCTTAAGGGTGCTTACTGCTCTCGCAGAGGACCTGTGTTCAGTACCCAGCACCTACATGGCAACACACGATCACCTGTTACTCTACCTCCAGGGGATCTGATGCCTTCTTCTGGCCTCTGTGGACTATTGCATAGATGTGGTGCACATAAGCTCTTATAGGCACACAAACATATGCATAAGATTTTCCAAAAAAGAATATGGGTAACAAATGTAGCTTGTTAAAAGCTCAAATGCCACAATCAATCTGTGTCATTTTGGCAAGGTTACTGTGACATGTCAAGTTTCTCCAGATGAATACAGTATTCCTAAGGCACTTATTCAGTTGGCTTACACGACAGGATCTGGGTGGTCCAGCAATGGCTGTCTATGTGCTCAAGATGCTGAGAACTTGGGAGCTGCTTCGTCAGCAAGTTTGGGATTCCCAGGAATCTCAATTCGGTGCCAAAGGCCTGGAAGATTCCCCAACAGCTACTGAGCTTCAGTTCACATTGAAAGGATGAAGAATCTTGGATCTCATCTCAGTAAAGGTTGGCAGTGGCAGCCACAGCAGGATAGACATCACCATCAAGGAGTGAGGGCAGGTAGGCTACTCTGCTTTGTCTCCATACCACATTGTGTCTAGGCCACCAGCAAGTGCCACCACCTACACTGTGGGTTACCAGAAAGTGCCACCACCCACTCCAGAGTTTATCTCCTCTCAGTTTATCTCTCCTGGACATGCCCTGCCCAGAGGCATGTCCTCATTTGACCCTAGAGACAATCAAGTTAGTAATCAAGATATCACTTCAGCTCTTGTGCCCAGCAAAGCCATTAAATGGTATTCTAAGAGCTACTGTGAAGGTATTTTGAAGCTCCAATTAGTGCAATCTGTTAACAAAGGAGATATTCTTCTCTCATTTGGTTAGATATGGTTTGTCAATGGAAAGACCTTAATAATAGAAATAACATTTCCTTGACAAGGAAGACAATGGTTTCTGCCTTTAGTTCCCAAATGTTTCTTCCTGATGGTCTGAGGTGTGCACACAGGCTTGCCAAGCCAGGTCCTGTGTAGACAGACAGATGGAGCTATAGAGATAGTTAGATAGATAAACAGATGATTGATCAATTTATAGCTAGTTAGCAGGAAAAATAGATGATAAAACATATAGACAAATGATAGATGATAAAGGTGGACAAAAGATGATAGATGAAGTAGATACTAGGTTAGATGTTCTGATTAGTTTAGCTAAACTGACAGGTTGCATGCACACACACACACACCCAAGAGCTATCTGGATTTGTGAATGAAAGACACACACATGCACACACCAGCTAACTTTAATATGCCTTGACTAGCTTAATGCCTGGGTGTTTCCAATCCTTCCCACTGCTAGCAAACACCCCCCTGGTAATCCTGAGTTAACACCTTTTAAAAATCTATATTTCATCTCTGTTACCCCAAAATACAATTGGGGAAGTGGCCTGTGTGGATCACTTTCCCTGCTTCTCACATGTTGGCGGGACTTTAGATCTGGTCTTTCTTCCCCATCATGGCGATCTCTGCTTCCTTCCTCCTAGTCCCTAGCCCATGCAAATCTAAAGGTCTCACCTCAGACTGCCTGTCCAGCCACTGACCGTTGAGTCTTTATTGATTGATCAAAAATCAACTGGGGACAAGGACCTTCAGCATTTGGACACACAGATTCCCAACTTTGGGGGCTGGATTAATTCAAAGCTTTAGAACCAATCCCCAACAATTAGAAAGTTGATATAGATAACAGATGATAGATGAGACAGAAGATAGATTGATATTATAATAGGTTAGATAGATAGATAATATGAATAACAAATGAGAAATGAAATTAAGATTAATATATAGATAGGTGATGCAGGGGAGATAGTGTGGCAATTTGAATGGGAATGGCCCACATAATATAATGTTAGGTAAGAATATAGGTGGGGGCTCATATATTTGTATGATTAGTCCCCAGCTGGTGGAACTGTTTGGGAAGGACTAGATGGTCTGAGGTGTGCACACCTCAGAAGGCATGGTCTTGGAGGAAGATTATCACTGGGGGGTGAGGTGTGACACAATACCCAGTTAGCATTCTCTGCCTCCTTCGTACAGATAAAGATGTAAGTTCTCACTCATTGCTCGTATGCCATGCCTGCCTGATGGTTGCCGTGCTCCCTGCCCTGATGGTCATGAACTCATCAGACCATCTGAAACTGTAAGGCCCAAATAAATTCTTTCTTCTATAAGTTGCCTTGGTCATGGTGTTTTGTCATGGTAATAAAAAAGATAGACAGACAGGAAGACGGACCTCACTGATTGTGTTTCTCTGATGTAACCTTGAATGATTTATCAAATGACAGATGCTTATTTGAAGTTTACACGGGCCGGGGTACCTGAACACCAACCCTAACATTCAGGAAGCAATACTGCAATCACAACTTGACCTTAGTGTTTTATATTCTCGAGAAAAAGAATTGAGATGGTAGCATTCACCTTGAGAAGGCTATCTTCCCCCTTGCTTTTCTTGTGTGTCTCTATTTGCATTAACTGGTAGCTGTGTTCCCTGCCAAGAGTAGTCAGCTGTGATAGCAACAGCAATTTATTTCAGCTGACATAGGCGGCCTGACTCGGTAAAACAGTGTTTGTCCTACTGATATCTATATGTGTCAAAATAGAGGTGCTGCCTAGAATCCTGGGCTTCTAGAATATTCCATCTCCACAGAGCTGCAGACTCAACTGGGGTTGGATTTACTGGAATTTCCTAGACTACCCATCTCTATTCTACTGCATCAGATTATGTGGGGGGTTGTGTATGTGTGTGTGTGTGTTATATGTGTATATGCATATATGTGTGTATTTATGTATATATATATATACATATATATATGTTTGTGTGTAATGTGTGTGTGTGTATGTATGTGTATATGTGTGTGTATGTATGCATTGTTTGTGTGTGTATGTATGTGTGTGTGGTGTGGTGTGTGTATGTGGTATGGTGTGTATGTGTGCATGTACGTGTGTGTGTCTGCCAGTGACTGGTGGCAAGAAGCTGAAATCAAACAAGATCCACCAGAAACAGGGTACTAAGGTAACACTGCAGAAGGACCCTTAACTGGCTTTCTGTGGAGCTTTTATTTGGATGGCTCAACATACAGAGTTCAAAATAGGGACAGAGAAACCATGAAAGTCATACCGAATATTTTATATCACTATCGCCAGATGTGCTCAGGAATCAGAAGTGGCTGCATGGGGATTGTTTGCATAATGCCCTCAAACATGCTAAGCTGCATTGCTAAGGAGGGGAGAGGAAACCTCTTGCCCACTGCATTCCTTGGGCGGGCGGAGACATTCCTCCCAGGGGGGTAAACACATTTCTAGAAGAGCAGAGTTCACATACCAGAGTAGTGTAGAAAAGTTCATTATATGCGTGCTATCTGCATGTGCGCGTAGAGTTGTGGGACAGAGCATATGAGTTTTTGTGTGTTCTTTGCATAATTCTTCAATGCACTCATTAATTGTAGGACCTGACAGATGGTTCTTGCTTTATTTCTTTTAAAATTTGGGCGTATTCTAACATGTTGTATTTGTGAAATCTCTAGTATAGCTTTAAGAATCCCAAAATTTAGTATCCACTGAACTAGTGGACAGATGGTGTGTGTGTGTGTGTGTGTGTGTGTGTGCATATGTGTGCATGAGTGTGTGTGTGCATGTACATAGTCATGCATATTTCTGGAGTCCAGAGGACAGCCTTGAGTATTGTTCATCAGGACCATCTCCATTATTGTTTTTATACAGAGTCTCCATAAGTAGGTCAGAAGCTAGGCTAATTCGGAGCCACATTCACTTTTCCATCTCTTCAGGAATGCCATTACAAGCACATGACACCTCTACACAGGTTGTGGTGATTAAACCTCCAATCCTCATATTTCTCCAGCAAACACTTTACCATCTGAGCCATCACCAGAGTCCTAACTCTCATGCTATGAGATGGGGAGACCGAGAAACAGAGAGTAAGAAGTGAATCTCAGGGCTCCCCCAGCTTGGAGGAAGAATGAACTCAGAAGCAGCTGTCCCATGTGACTCCTCCCAAGCCCGTCTAGCAGGCAGTACCTCCAGGTGGAGACACTTTGGGTATAACATCATGGTTTCTGCCCAGAGAAACACACCATACCATACTCAGCCACAGAGCCCAGCAAGCTCAGAGTGAACACCTTATGCTCTGCAAGCAGAGATGTGCCATCCCTCCCACCGCAACTCCCTTACTTCAAATAACTTCACATGAGCTGCTGAGAAGCAAACAAAAGCCACCGAGTCCCACTTTCTGGAGCATGCATTTTTTATGGCTGGCCATGATGGCTTATATATCCATAGTCTTTACTCACTACACCGAGAGAGCACCTTGCCTATTGGACAATGATCAATGAGCTCTTCATTCCTTTGTGCAATAGTGTCAGCACTCAAACTTACAATCAAACTGGAAAGTGTGATGGTGGCCAAGTGGGATGCCTGATTCTCTGTTATGCAACATACTTCAAATAGAATCTATGTGGCCCTGATAGCCTAAAGCAGAGAGTGGTTCAACCTTTCTAATGCTTCAACCCTTTAATACAGTCCCTCTGGTTGTGGTGACCCCCAACCATAAAATTATTTTTGTTGCTAATTCATAACTGTAATTTTACCTCTGTTCTGAATGTAAGTATCCGTGTTTCCAGATGGTCGTAGGTGACCTTTCTAAAATGGTCATTCAACTCCTTAAAGGGGTTGTGACCCACAAGTTAAGAACCATTGGTCTGAAGGACACATTTTACCACCTGTGCATGCAGTAGAGACTGGAGCTTTGGATTCTCTGTGTTTCTTAGAAACCATATGTGATGGTTGGCTAGTCTTAACTTCAACTTGATAGAACCTGGAACCAATAGGAAGTAAGTCTCTAGACATGCTTGTGGCGCTTCAGCTTGATTATGCTAATTGGCACAGGACTATCCATCTTTATGGCAGGCAGGACCATTTTCTAGGGAAGGAGGTCCTGGACTGTATAAATGGACACAGTGAGCTGAGCAGTGGCCACGTGTGTTCCTTTGTCTCGGCTTCCTGAGTGTGGATACGATCTGATTGGCTATTTCCAGTCCCCGCCCCCTTCACTTTCCCACAGTGACAGACTCTCGCCCGGAACTAAAACCAACCCTTTCTCCCTTGAGCTGCTTTTCTCAGATCGCTTCACCACAGCAACTGGAAAAGAAACTACCAGTGTCTGTGAGTTCAAAGCCAAGACTTCTCCAAAGCCCAGGCATATGGAGGGGCCGGTGGGATTAGCACTGCCTCGTGCTTACATTGTTATTGTTGTTGTTGTTTGGGTTTTTCTTTTTTCTTCATGCTAGATTCAGAAGACAATGTTTTCTTAAAGCTAGAGCGGAAAGATCCACCCAATCGCAGGCCGTTTGGTGCCTGGTCTCATCGCCATGGCCGTGATCCTGTTATCCACCAAGTAGATATTGAAATAATCCAAGTTATTCACTCCACAAAACCAACAGCCCTGGAAAGTTGGCAGGCATGCTTGTTTAAACAAGGCTCCCAAGCTTTCTACTGGCAGGTGTTTCCAGAGTTCTTGGAGCACAATTCTTTGGATAGGATATTTGCCAATATACATAGCAACGGGGGTGGGGTGGGGGGAGCATTTTCCTTTAACACAGTGCAGACACCAAAATGCCTTAAATGCAAAGCTGGATATTTGGTGTACTTACTTATTTTGGCTCTGGGTCACAAAATCAACAATTATAACAATAATAAAACCCTCTGAATCTTAGGACCCAGAGCCCCGATGTGAGACGGTGTGGGACAGATTTGCTTATCTATCTGCACCCCAACATGGCTTCCCCAGACTTCTCCACAGGGTGACTCGTGTTTGGTTCTGCCAGCTTTGACAATTCCACGGTCTCCTGAATGTCCCATTCTCTGACTAATTCTGCTTGAAATTGGGGCTGGAGTTGGTAGGGAAGTTCATAGGATGGACGCAGAGCAGGTAAGGCTCCATTCTCCCCTCTTGAGCCTCAGACATTGATTTCAGTTATTCGTTATTCCTAAATCCTGCTTTCCGAAATTGAAACCTGGGATGGCTTTCGAAGCCCATGGCCAGCTTTATAATTTGCTCCTTGGCAGCCAGACCAATTCATATTTTCTGCCATCAGATCAGTTCCCCCAGCCTTCAATTAAACTTGACATCAGTTCTGGAACCCCACGAAAGAGGAGTAATCCTGTGTCTCCTCCTAAACTAAATGAAAATAAATAGAAGCTTAAGACCGAGAAAGCAGGGGTGTGAGAAGAGGAAACACTAAGCCACCTAAGCATTGGTAGGGAAAGGCTTCGACTCTCCAAAGCAGTGAAAATATTTCTCGCTTAGGCAGGGCTTGTGGTCATTAATGCTGCCCAGTGAAAATAAGGGTTTTCAGCTCTGCCTACAAAATCTTAGAATGTTAGTCGGAACTGAACAGCATTTAAAAATCATCTCTTCTGAAAGGTGTGAGCTATTTCTCTATGTGTGTGTCTTGGTGTTTGTGTCTCTGTCTGTCTTTTTGTCTGTCTGACTCTCTCTCCCTTACCCGCCCCTGTCTGTCTGTCTGTCTGTCTGTCTCTGTCTCTCTTGTCTCTGTCTCTGTCTCTCTTGTCTCTGTCTTTCTCTGTCTCTGTCTCTCTCTGTCCCGCCCCCACCCCGTCTTTGGGAGTCGGATTCCTCCTTTCATCTTCCTATGGCTTAGGATTGTACATCGAGTGTTTTGTCTTGTTTATCTGAAGCTTGGGGACAATTTCATTAGAGTTTAAGATGGGAGGGGGTGGGAGAACTGTGCAGGCAAGCTCTAAATATTGGCAGCTGCCTGGAGAAGAGAGAAAGCCACACTCCTTGCAACACAGGGTAACAAGCAGCTACAAGACAAAAGAAGAAAGGGGTTTTCAGAAAGAGTGAAAAGAGCCTCAAGTGCCAGGAAACCATCCTTAGCCTTTGCCCAGAATTGAGAAGAGGGATAAAAAATCATGTATTTGTTTTCTTTCGAAAGATACCATGATAGTCAAAGTAGGGGTGGTTTTTAGACAAATAAAAGAGGGAGGAAATGTGGTTAAGGTAGAATTTGATTGGAGAGATCTAAGTTCAAATAGCAGTATTACCACCTCCACAGAAGGTATCCGAAAGCAGAGCCTTTCGGTTCAATCGAGGTTGGATTGTGTCGCCTTTTCCTGTAGCCCTGAAACCAACTGGTTAGAATCTCCGGGTTTTGTTTCCTTGATGGTGAAGTGGAGACCCTGTGGCACGTGCATCTATAACCACAGCAGCCAGGAGGCTGAGGCAGGAGCATGAAGTTCAAGGCCTGGGCCACATGAACTTCTGACTTAAAAAAAAAAAAGGCAAATAAAATATTGTTGGAATACATAGTGATATTGCTTGAAAGCAGAATAGCCATTTATTGTGTGAAAAGGGGATTTGGCTAAAATATTGAAATCACTAAACTTTATTTAAAAAAATTATGAGTGTGTATATGAGTGTGTGTGTGTATGTGTGTGTGTGTGTATGTATGTATAAAAGCATGCTTGCCATGACGCACTCTGGGGGTCAGAGGACAACTCTGGAGTCAATTCTCCCTGCCACCTTCTGAGATCTGGATGGAACTCAGGTGGCCTCTGGGCTTGCACACAGCACCTCTACCTGCTGAGCCATCCCGCTTGCCCACAAAATTGGCTCGTGTTTTTGTTCCTTTGTTTTAATTTCTATGTGCTTCACTTCATGAATATTAAATACCTGTTATGGAAAAGTGGGAGAACAGAACTAGGTGAGGAGTAAAGAGATTGAATTGTGAGGGGGCTCATCTGCCTGAAGTCAGCACTGTAGTGAGTTTAATTAAATCCTCCCAGGCTTGCACAGGAGGCAGGGTGCTCTGAGCGAGCTTTCCAAACTCCACCCTGCCTTGCTGAGCGTCCCCTCTGCACTCATGAAATCGAGTGGGGAAGAGATGAGAAATTGATTTCTGTGAGATAAATCCAGAGAAAGGAGACGGAGAAGAGTGGGGGGGGTGGAGCAGAAATGAATTTTTGTTTGTTTTCACAAACAGAGAGATGCTGTGAATTCCAGGCAGTATATTGCTTTCTGCCAGATCACCTTTGGAAGAAGCAATACCCCGAGCCAGCATTTCTCTCAGAAATATCATGGGTGGGAGAGGATTTCTTCTGGGTGGGCTTCAGCAAATATGATGAATCAATATTGTTTCTATTGTTAAGTCCCCAGTGACTGAATCGGAGAAGATGGATGAAGCAATAACTGCTTATGAGTCGTCGTCGTCCCCCCTTCACCTTCCTCCGCAGACAGCCTGGTAAATTTTGCCTGTGTCTGAAGTTAACATTATCACCAAAAGATCAGAATAATGATAGTGGAAAAGATTTTCCTCGAGATCTATTTGATAGCAATATTTTAATCCACCATTAACATTACTTTCATGGTATCTATGTATAATAAACGCAACGACCAGCAGGACTTTGGGTTCTGCCTGTCTGTACTCTCGAACAGTGGAGTCACAGATGCACACAGCACTGCCCAGCCTTCATATGGACGTGGGGACCGGAATTCAGGTTCCCAGGCTTGTGCAGCAGATGCTTTGCCCCCTGGGTCACCTCTCCGGCCCCTACGGCGTTTTTAAGAGGAGGAAAATGTTTGAAACTGAAGCATCATTTGTGTTGTTGTCAAGTTCCAAGGAGGTACCATTTCAGAGCTGGCATCCCCAAGTCAAGGGCTGAGACACCTGAACTCAGTGCACTTTTACTTTAAAACGTTTCCTTACACAATTGTTGTGTAGGCACTTGGAGAAGGGAAGGAGAGAGAGGGTCAGGGAGAGATTTGTTTTTCTGGTTGGTGTAGGGACATGTGTTTCCTTATCGCTGCTGTCCAAAGGGAGACTTTGCCATAGACTCCTTTTACTGACTGTTTCCAATAGAGATTTCAACACCTCTCCAGCAAACAATGGCCACAGGAACCTGGGATGACTAGCCAGAGAGGATGTGTGCTCTCAGCACCTCCGTGGCAGAGGCACTTCCCGGAATAAACTAACAAATAAATCTTCACGGGAAGACACAAGTCCTGTGAACGGATGGCATCTGGAACAGGGCCGTTCACACATGCGTATGGAGTAGGAGTCAAGAGGAGAGGAGCTCGGAGAGAGGAGGATTGGGAGAGCCAGTGCCGTAGACTGCAGAGTTAAATGTCAAGAAAAAGAAGAAGAAAGGAAAGGAAAAAAGAGAAAAGTTTCGTTTTATGGCAACCTCTGTGATTGAAGCACCCTCGAGATAGATACCCAGCTCTGAGCTCCGGACGCTGCATTAGCTTCAGGAGGCAGCTGATTCTCACAGGCTAGAGAGAACCCTGGATAGAAACTTCCCATGGCTTGCTAAATGTTTGCTCTCTCTCTCTTCATCTCTGTCTGTCTCTGTCTCTGTCTGTCTCTATCTCTGTCTCTCTCTCTCCTAACGGTGCTGCTTGAGATATCTAAAATGACACCCATGCCATCGAAGCTTCCGCAAGCCCAGAGCCTGATGATTCCTGTATGACACTCAGGCATGGCAGCCCTGGTGTTTATGTAGGGGCAAAACATGATGAGGGTGCAGCAAATTATTAGCTGTCGTGATTTCCATCTATGGAAAATGCACGCGTGCACACAGACACACTCACACGCATATACAAGCTCATACATGCACTTATCTGCTGTTTCCCTCAGGTCAAGTAGCAGACACTGACCCTTGACATTCTGTTCCGAAGCTCTAAGATATGCAGTCGAGTAAGGCTGGAGAAACGAAGCCAAACCAAGGACAGAGACTTTCCCTTCCCCCTTTCCTAGCAAAGGACAGATTTTCCTACTAGCCTAAGAACTCTGGAACAAAACATAGAAGAAGGCTTTGAGGAACAGTGAACAGTGTAGCCTACTGTACATCTTCTCAGACAATCACCAGAGTTAGAAAACCGTGTTTAACTGGCAGCTTGGCTTTTGTAAACGACACCAAATGATACACAAGACAGGCTCTCTCCTTGACCTGAAACACAACAAGTAGCCTGGCGAGATTAGCTGCCTAATGAGTCCCAGAGATTGTCTGCCTCTGCCTAACCAGCAGTGGCATTATAAATGTGGCCCTAAGTGTGACCTTTTGTGTGTAGGTTCTGGGGATCAAACCAAAGCCCCCCATGCTTGTCCACAAGCACTCAGTCCACTGAGCTATAGCCAAGCCCCTACCACAGGCTTTCCTCATTTGTAATAATGGATGGAAATTTCCCCTCACACATTGTAGTAGGCAGTAGACAAAAATCGCTCATGCTCCTCATATCAGAAGAGAGAAGTGTGTGCAATGATCTATGTGCACGGTGAACCCTAGCCCTGGGAATAGCCATTGCTATTTAATAATCCTTCTGCTCTAAACTAAAGTTGAAAGTCTTGAAGGTCATTAACACATCATCGAATGCAGCTCAGCCCGCTCCTTCATGGGCTTGCTTTCCCTTAGAGATGATGACACCTCTGCTGGCCCCACATCTCCCAGGATGCACTTCTCAAAATCCTTCATTGGCTCCCCCTTCTCCTGATATCTCAGGAGAAGCTTTAACTTTTATTTCAAATTGGATTTCTCTCATTTTATTGATAGAAGGGCATTTTCATGCAAGTATATATTAAATGTTGAATAGGCGGGGAATACCCCCCACACCTGACAGGTACCCTACTCTTCCTTCATCTTCCTGTCTCCCATCAGTTCCTTGGTTCCCCCAGACAGCTTCGCTTCTACTTTCGCATCGTATTGACATCTAGGACTTTCTGTATCCATGTGAGATCCAGGAACCACATAGGGGAATAAACATGACTGCCTGGCCCAGCCTGGCTGAATTTGCTTCCTATGACAGTCTCTAGTTGCATCTATTCTATTCCACAATGGCACCACCTTGTTCTTCACGGTGGGAACAGTTCCATTGTGCACACACACCACCTCGGTGGACACCTGGGTTTGGTCTATGCTTGGATATTGAGAAGTTACTTGTTTTCTTTCTCGCGCCCCCGTAATCTTATCCAATTTGTGTTTTGAGCCTAGCATGTGACTCTCAAAACAACATCACCGACCCTCGCCTTTCTTGTGCTCTCCATTTATCTGGGTAAACTTGGCGTCCTGTGACATCTTATGCACAGCATGCCAAGGATAAAAGCTCGCTCCCTACTTGTTCCTTCCCCATCACACAATTCCATCTCAGAAAGAAGTTCACCATTTCTGCGATGGTTCAGCTCAAAACCCAAACCATCATCCTGGACTCTGCTAATTCTCTAACCTTCCCCAGGCTAAGGCTGTGAATCTTCCTTAGTTAATTCCCCACCTTAGTCATAGAGGCAGAGACTCTCCCTTGAACCCAGAGCTCTCCTGTGTGGCTGGCCTAGCTAGGTAGCTTGCTCTGGGGATGCTCTGTCGCCACTTTCTTTACCTAGAATTATAGGTAGGAGCCCACACCCACCTGACATGTCCTGGGGAGCCACGCTCTAGTCCCTCATGCTCCCGCATATGCAGCATGCGTTTTAACTGCTGAGGTATCTCCTTACCCCATACCATCCTTCCTTACGAGCAGCAAGTTTGTGGTGTATCTACATCCTGAACTTGACCCCATGGGAAAGCACATTTCTCCATACCCATGGAATAACCTTAACTGAGAAAGTTTACCATGGCACTATCTTGGGTCCACAGTGCTAACTATCCAATACGAATCTATGTTGGAGCATGGCTGGGTTTGAAGAGAACATTTCTATTTCAAGCCCCAGACTCTGCCACCTAGAGTTCTGGATAGTCCTAAAAGCTGATGAAAACATGGCTTGGGCCAAGGATTGTGGTTTGTAGGTATCAGCTGCTATCTGGGAATACCAATACTGACTGTCCGGACATTAAGACCATGGGAACAAGGGGATACCACATGGTACCCAGGCAGAAGAGGAAGCCCCTGAGCCCACAACACCTTAACCAATTTTCTCTGTGAAGAAGAGGGTGGTTGAAAAGGCAGCCAAAGCAATGCATATTCTGTGCATCTATTTATCGCAATGGATATCGGGAAATATCAGTTTTGACTTTATATTTAACTCCACCTCTAGCTAAATTCACCCCATCATAAGAATTGTTTCCTACTCAACTGGTCCTCATGTGCCTCATGTGCCTCAGGCGGTGTCACCAGAACAGAAGGCTCGAAGTAAGCACCTTGCTGTTCTGGCCTGAGAACCTGAGTTCCACCCCTAGCATCCATGTGAAAATCTGGGCGTGGCCACGCTGTGTGAACCTGGAACCAGCATTGTGGAAGGCAGAGGTCTGAGGATCCATGCTGGCCACCAGGCTGGCAGGGAGAACAAGCTCCGCTGAGGCAAAGAATGATTGAGCAGGTCACCCAGTACACATACATGCGCATGCACACACACATGTGTACACACACACATGAATGCACACATGTGCACACACGCAAACACTCACAAAGGAAGAAGAGCTTTATAATATTTAATGCAAGAGTTCATAATACTTTAAGGCACTTGGAAAGCACAGAACTGCTTCAGTGCCACAGTTGCTAGGGCTGGGCAGGATTGGGGTTGGGGCTGGGGCTGGTGCTGGTAATGGCCCAGAGGCACAGGCATTTAGTATTTCAGAGGACTGAGCTCAGTTCTTAGCACCTCTGTCAGGCAGCTCACTACAGCTTGTAACTTCTGCTCCAATGAATCCGACACCTCCAAAGGCACGTGGTAGACCCTCACATGTGCGTATAAATAATTTTTTAGAATAGACCAGGTGTGGTGGCACTTACCTTTAGTCCTTCTGCATGTAAAGATGCTGACTGCTTTGATGGTGTAATCTGGTTTTGGAAGACAATTCTCCAAGAGTCTCATCCATAAATCACAAGGAGAGTATGCCAGGTAGCTGGATGAAGGCAATTCAGATCCTGAAGTGAGAGTCAGCAGACCATATTACACCATAAATGACTTTAGTTTCAGAAAAGCAACCAGCATCCCAAAGAGGTTAGGCCAATAAGCCCTGTTCGTATCTCACACTTCTCAAGAGCTCTCTACGTCGGGACTCTGAGTGGTTTCCTGGTCCCATCTGTTACCCGAAGCAGCATCCATTTCTGCTCGATGGAGACTGGGCAGAACATAAGCCCTCCTTCGGACTGGGCTTCCTCTCATAGGCTCAGTGATTCTGCATTCACATTACTCCAAAGGAAGCTGTCTTAGATCATCCAGTCTCAGAATAAAATGGCCATGCCTTGCCAAGAGCCTCATGGTTTGTTACTTTATGGCAAATAAAGCTGTCACACTTCAGGGAAGGGGGTGACTACAGAAAAAAAAAGAGATCTGTAAACTCCAGGTTCCAAGGAAGCACCGCGTGTCTCTTGCGTGCAGGGATGCCTGAGTGGAAAGGTGGAGAAGGGCAGTTACAAGCTCTGTCTGCAGTCCTCAGGGGCTCTGCTTGTAAAGGGCTTGCCATATAAGCATGGGGACCTTGAATTTGGTCCCTAAGTAGTGGTTTGTGCTTATAACCTCAGGGCTGGGGAAGTGGAGACAGGTGGATTCCTGAAAGGCCAGCCTGGCCAGGTGAGCAAGCCCCAGACCAGCAGAGAGACTTGGTCTCAGAAAGACAAGCTGAACGGTGCCTGAGAAGTACCATTTAAGGTTGCCCTCTGGCCTGTCTTCTCTGTCTCTGTCTCTTTGCCTCTCTGTCTGTCTCTGTCTCTGTCTCTGTCTCTGTCTCTGTCTCTGTCTCTGTCTCTGTCTGTCTGTCTGTCTGTCTGTCTGTCTCTCTCTCTCTCTCTCTCTCTCTCTCTCTCTCTCACACACACACACACACACACACACACTCACACATGTACACTGCCAGCAGCTCCTTTTATGCCATTGTTTTTACCAAAATTGTACTTCAGCTGTGTGAATGCGTCTATCCACTTTGTCCCTGGGTTTTTTTGTTGTGAGATGTTTAAGACAACAGAGGGTGTCCTCTCTCTGAGGACTCAGAGAAAGTTCTCGTCTCCTAGCCAGGTGGAACTGCTCCTCAGTTGAGTGATTAGGCAGTTTTAGCATTGAAAGTGGTGTGAGTCACCTACTCACCTAACTCCTCCTTCTGCTGTGGGGAAACAGAGATCCTGCCCGGGCGCACCTCTAACAAATATGGATGATGTCATTGCCGGGCTCCTGTGTTCTCTCCACCTCCGCTTCCCCTGAGTTTTCCTGACTCACCTCTCCTCATCAGCAACTTCACCCACCTCTTGCTAAGTTGCTTTAAGCACTTTCTGGAATGAGGATGAAAGATTTTAGTTAACAAGTAGCAGGCAATTTGCTAAATCCAACTTATCAATGCCATACCTTAAGAGCAAAGAATATCTGGGGCTGAAAAGATGGCTTAGTGGTTGAGAGCACTGACTGCTCTTTCAGAGGTCCTGAGTTCAATTCCCAACAACCACATGGTGGCTCACAACCATCTGTAATGGGATCCGATGCCCTTATCTGAAGACAGCTACAGTGTACTCATATACGTAAAATAAATAAGTAAATCTTAAAAAAAATATCTGTTTTTAGGGTGCCCCGGGGAGATCAGACTCCATATGTAATAAAGTTATAAACAATTAGTTGAATGATATGTCAATTCCGTTGGTTTGTTTTCAAATTGGGTTTTTTTTCCAGGGGGTGGCGTTTGTTTGTTTGTTTGTTTGTTTGTTTTGGTGTTGTTGTTGTTGTTGTTTTTAAGCCATGCCTCACTGTGTTTCTCAGACTGGTCTGGCCTTACACTCCAGATCTCCAGATCCCCATGCCTCAGCAAGCATGCGTACCCCGGACTGAGACTGTGTAGTCATGTGCCCCTACACCTGCCACCTAGAATCACAAGTTCTGAGAGCAAAGTTAATGCTTGACAGCCATCAGCTATAGACTGAGCCAATATCATTCTGTGACCTTGTATCAGAGGACGATGGAAAAATGAACGTCCAAAGACTTGCATATATATGCCCAAAGAATCTTGGGGGTGGGGAAGGGGGCAGGTTCAGAAAAATGCCCCACAGCAGTTACTCCCTTCTTTTTGCCCTTCATCTTGCTTACTTATGAATACTCAGGCAAGAAATACACACACACACACACACACACACACACACACACACACACACACACATATATCACATATATGTTGTATTTTATATATGGGCTTCAAATATGTTATATATATATATATATATATATGGGCTTCAAAACTCCAGGGCTGGATGTCAGTCTGTCTGGTACTCTTAGGCATTTAAACAGAACAAATTCTCCTTGCTCAGTTGGCATTCCTGTGATGCTATGGGGCAAGGGGACTCCTAACAAATGTGGTCATGGTCCCGTTCACCTGGGGAAGGTAACGGTCAAACCGAGACGCTTCAGAGGTTTGGAGTTACCGTGCTGTGTAGAGCTGGGCATTCCTGAGCAGAAATTACCTCGGAGAAAGGAAGGGAATTGGTGTTGGCCACTTCCCCGCACTGTACATGGCCTCTGAGTCAGCTGTAATGAGCTCACACTTCTCACGACCTAGGAGGGGGGGAGCAAGTCTTAAAGCAGCCCCCACCGGGTTCCTGAAACAGCCCTGGCAGCATGCTAACAACACTAGCCACTGCCTTTAATAACAGGAAAAATGGAGCTGCGAGGAACCCGTGGAGCTGTTAAAGACCCTGACTCAGAAGAACTAGCTGGGGGCTCAGTGGATAACGGCTTCCGTTGCTAAGATTGATAATCTGACTTGGATACCCTAAACCCACAGGGTTGAAGGGGACAGCCAGCTCCTGAAAGTTGTCCTCTGACCTCTAGACATGTGCTGTGGCATATATACACCGCCCCCCATACATACACACACTGACACACAAATAAAAAATGTGATAAAAACTATTTAAACCTAGGCAATTATTTGCACAGTGACAGTGAGTAATATGGAGCGTGGCCATTGAGAACTATCTGACCTCATGTTGTGTTGGGTGAAACCCTGGCCCTAATGATTACTAAGAGGCAACAGGCGATCCTCCGCATAGTGTTTCTGTCCCTCAGTCTCTCTTTCTGTAAAGTTACTGTGCTAAAGAATTGCTTGAAGGATTGAAGGAGTTACCTTTAGAAAATTCTTGGACCTAGAAAATGATGTAGCTTTACTCTCCAGGTTGTGCCCTGACTCACAGACTTACCTACATTGCTAGTTACAGTACTTGACAAGAAGAATGGCCTGAGAGAAGTCATTATTAATATCCACCGTTGCCTTGGAGACTGCAGGATGCTATGATGTGGGGGAGATGAGGAAGAGCTGCCTTGCTCACACACGCGATTCCTTGTCCATTTAGGATGGCAGTGAATGTCAACCCTCAGCAGGATCAATGCAGATCAAACTGGACCTGCTGGCCAAAGGGCCACATGCAACCCTATGTCTGTCAAGGAAGATCGGACTCCAGCATGTATTCAGCCTTGTGTTCGGTGGTTTCCACACCCGCCAAAACCCTGGGTGGCTTGTAAATCTAGGATACTCAGAATCTGCTCCCTGCCCCCAAGAGAAACGATTTGTCATCCCCTCATTATGGTAATACTTAAAAAGCATGACAGTATCTAGCAAAAGGTTTTTGATCTTTGCCTTTACAGTCAGTCTTGGTCACCAATGTCTTTTTTCATGGCAGTTTTCATTTGGAGCCTTTTCGGGGGGCAGTCTATCTGTGATGAGCAGCTTCTGCGTTCAACCTGATTGAATTAAGAGAGATGATGTGGCAGGTATTGCATGAAATATTTTAAAAATCTGCCAAGTCCCCATGCTCTATCCAGCTACCCTTTGCCCTCCAATTCTGCTGCCTCCTCGGCTAGCCCCATACAGTGACCGATTGCGGTCTTCCCAGCTCTGGTTCACTGCCTCAGTGCTGCCTTTACTCTCTCATCCATAAACCCTGTGGTCAGCAGTCCCACATTCCAGTAACCCCGTAAAACAAAACTCTAGAAGCTTATAATTAACCAGTCAGATTTATATATCAATAAATTCTCAATTCACAAGATGCCCACACAATAATTTCAGGGCCAATTGATAATGGTACAAGTTGTCCACCTAGATCAAACAAGTTATCCTGATTATTCTATCCCTATATGATATTCATAACTACCTGAAGCTATTTAAAACCACGTGGGATCAAGATCTTCTTCCTGTCTGTCTGCCATTTTGCTCCTTCCTCTCTCTCCTGAATTGTGCTCTCTATCTGCAACTCTTAGCTCCGCCTCCCTTTTCCTTGTCCAATCACAGGCCTCCTGTTGCACTAATATTTTAATGTAATTGGACAGGGGAAATTCTGCCACAGCAGGCATATTACTAGGTGTTTGTGAGGCCATTTCCGGAGAGAACTAACTGAGCAAGATGTCTACAAGCAGCCATACTCTTTCATGGCCTGCCTGCTGCCATGACTTCCCCAGACACAGTGGACCGCATTTTCTAAAGACTACACCAAAGTAAACCCCGCCTTCTTTAAATAGAGTCCTCTTGGGCTTTTGATAACAACAACACGCAAAGAACTAACACACAAAACCTGCTAATTTGCACGTGAGCCGTGCTGAAATCCCCCATTTCTCCCGTTACTTAAAAGTTTATGTGTGTGTGATTTCAGCCATATGGAGTTCTGTTGGGGGAGATCATGCCTAGTTTGAACATGTGGAAATTATTTTAACTTAAATGTATTAAAAACTAACAGATGATTTCATTTCTTCTACGTGCAAGATCCTGCCTTTGGGTGCCAGAGCACATGAATTAAACAGGTTTTAAAATCACTAATGTTGAGCACAGAAAGGGAAGCAGAAGTGAGATTTAATTAAATGCAGTATTAATGGTTGTCACATATGAAAATTAAGAATGTACCAGAATAGCAAAACTCAAGAAAGGCTCATGGATTCCGTGACCTGTTTTTCCATTCCCTTAAGTCACATGATTAAACTGTTTAAGTTTCAAAACCAAAGTCCTGTGGCATGTTAGAAGACAAGTATTAGCTTAACGTGTGCTCAGAGTTTGGAGAAAAGAAAATCCCCCTGGAGCTTCAGTAATTTCATATACTTAATTAAATATTTGGGAACTTGATATGCAAATAAAGTAGACTGAGTTAACATGTCAAAAGGTGGGGCTGCAGAAATGATTCATGGGGTAAAGAGCTTGCTGTGCAAGCTTAAGGACCTGAAACCAAATCTGCAGCACCGGCCTAAAGACCAGGAGCAACAGTGTCTGTCTGTGAGCCCAGTTCTGGGAACAGAGACAAATAGACCCTGGAGGAGGGTTAGCTGAAGGCTCAGTGAAAGAACTGTCTGAAATATGAGAGAGAACGCAATTAAGGAAAGCACCCCCCCCACACACACACACAGTGACACAAAGATACACACACATCACAGACAGACACACAGACATACAGACACACACACACACAGAGAGAGAGAGAGAGAGAGAGAGAGCCATGCATACCCATATATACACACAAAATAGCAATACTAAAACATTGACCTGTAAGTAAAAGTGAGGCCAGCCCAGCCCAGCCTTGTTAGCTCTGGCTGGGATGGGAAGGAAATGACCTCATCAGAGAACCTGAGCTGCATTGTGCTCCATCCTTGCCATTCTCTGGGGGACACAGATGTTCATGCCTCACCGAGTCTTGGGCGTGCTTACCCAGGGCAGATCTGAAGCAGTTTTGGATTGTTTTCAGTGCTTGGCTGGCTCCTGTCCTGGCCTGGTTACCTTCCCACCAAGTATTTCCCTTTGTGCCAGTGCCAGGTTTAAGATGATGCAGCGTTCCACACCTCTGCTATCCATGGTGACAGCCCCCAGCCACAGGCATCTGCAGAGCCTGTGGAATTTGGCTCATGCTGCCGAGGAAGTGAATTCTACATTTTGTTTGGTTTAGTTAGATTAAAATGAAATGCAAGTTGGGTGTGGTAGCTCAGCACTTTGTGAATCTGAGGTGGGGTGATCACCAGAAGTTGGAGGCAAGCCTGGGATATAGTGTGAGACTCTGATCCAGAAACAAACTAACAAAAAATTAAGTTGTCACAGGAGGCAAGGATTTATCATATAGGACATCACAGGCTCCAACTGAGCTGGTTTCAGACTCTCTGTACTATTTAATTATTCGGTTATCATTCATTGTTTTGGTGAGACAGGATCCAGCTGTGTAGTCTAAGTTTATTTTCAACTCCCAAAGTAGCTGAAGCTGACTTCCAACTTGGGATGCTCCTGCCTCAGCTCCAACGTGCTAAGCTAGGCTCACAGGGGAGCAATCGCCATGATGTCCTTGAGATTACAGAGAGCAAAAGAAAATGTAGAGTTTGTTTCTACAAATGACACTGACTCTTTTTTATAAAATTATCTCTTGTGTGTATGTGTGTATGTGTACACGTGTTCAGATATCCAGGGAGTAGAAGGAGGCCTCGGATTCCCTGGAGCTGGAGTTACAGGTGGTTGTGAGCTACCTATGTAAGTGCTGAAAGGCAAGCACAGGTCCTCTGTGAAAGCAGTATATCCCTCACTGTGAAATTGACTCCTTTTTGTTTTTTAAAGTTTTAATGTTTTATGTTGTATATGTATCTAGCTGTTTTACTTTCATGCATGTCTGTGTAACATTTGTGTACATGGTGCCCATAGATGTCAGAAGAGGATATTCAATCCCCAGGAACTGGACTTTAAACCACCATTTTGCATGCTGGGAATTGAACCTGGGTCCTCTGAAAAAGTAGTCAATGCTCTTCACTCCCGAGCCATTTTTCTAGCCCTAATAGTGACTTTCCAGTGAAGGGCTGACTGTATAAGTGTTAGATTTGACCCATGCCAATGTACCTTAGACTACACTCTCTTCATACTACGTTTACCGACTGTGCCTGTGTCTTGTTTCTGAAGGTCTCTCCGTTCTCTCATGCTCCATTGATAACTCAGTGAAAGAGCCAGGGACACATTCAATGCAGAGACTCTACTGTGGCTTTTTTTGGTTACTGTCTTAGTTAGAGTTTTACTGCTATGAATAGATACCATGACCAAGGCAACTCTGATAAAGGACAACATTTAATTGGGGCTGGCTTACAGTTTCAGAGGTTGATTCCATTATCATCAAGGCATGGTGCAGGAGGAGCTGAGAGTTCTACATCTTCATCTGAAGGCTGCTAGCAGAATATTGACTTCCAGGCAGCTAGGATGAGGGACTTAAAGCCCACTCCCTAGGCTGAGCATGCACAAACCATCCCAGTTACATTGAACCATTCCACATCTGAAGCCTGGGGCAGTAGATTCGTGGACAGCCTCTGTATGTTCCTTCTACCATTACTTCAAACCTAGTTTTACCAGACAAAAGCTCATTGTCTAGTAAGAACGAACTAACACATCAGTCGGGTTAAAGCTGAGAAGCACGTTTAGGAACTGAGAAGTCCTCAGAATGCAGAAGTTTGTAAGGACACGTCCGTGCTGCAAGGTTTAAATGGGATGCGGGTTTATACAATGATTAGATTTATGTGTGTGTACAATGTTCAGAGGCACACAATTTTTGAGATGGCCAACCTGTTTATAAAAGTAGATAAAACTGACTTTACAACAGAGAGAATTTCCAGAAAAAAATATAAGATGGTGAGTAGACCCATAACCTAGATCTGTTCGTTGAGCGTTCATCTTGTCTATGTGGTGAGGCACTTGTTAAAGTTCTGTCAACGCCACGCATGGCTGATGTAACCACATTCCTCAAAGCAGCTCTGTTACTGTCTTTTCACCAAGCTTGCTCACAATGAGGCCGGGAAGTTGTTTTCTTGCTCTGAGCTTCAGTTCCCCATTTCAAATAGGGAGACGGAACACCTGAGAGACCTATCACCCGTGACTTAGGCATGCTGCCCCTGCTGGCCTTCACCGGGCAGTTGTAAGCAGGAAGGAAATGTGATTTTAAGAGGTTTTTTTTTTTTTAAAGATTACAACGTGCTTCATATGATATTAATTCTTACTTAAAATGTAATTCTACATTTTAGAGCGATCACCCTAGGGAATGAAGCCACCGATTGCTGCCTGTAGCCCACCCTCTTCTGCTCGCTTGTTAACCATATCACTGTTTACTGCAGAATTGACCCTACATAAGTGTGTCTTGAGTCAGGATAGAGAGAGAGAGAAAACAGGAAGGAGACAGGGAAGGGAAAGGAACTTCTCACTCCAACAGGCGGAGGGTTGAGGCCTTTCGCCAGCTGAAAATCAAGAGTTCCATGGAGCCTGAGAGGTGTGTCCGGGGTTGACAGCATTTGCTTCTCTAGCAAAGGATTCCAGGTTGGTTTTTCAGCATCCATGTTGGGCAGCTCACAACTGCCTGTAATTGCACTTTTAGGGAACCTGAAACTTTCCTTTGACCTCCAGGGAAACACACACACACACACACACACACACACACACACACATGCACGAAGATAGATAGCCATAAAGTATAAAAAGTACATATGTGTGTATACTCAAGCGTACATGTCAGAGCCTGGGAGTCAGGGAACAACTCTCAGGAGGTGGCTCTCTTCTTCCACTGTGTAGTGCTGGGGAATTGAATTCAGGTTGTCAGGCGTGCTGACAATTGTCCTTACCCCACCCCCTCCCAAGGCATCTCAGTAGCCCAAATTTTTTTAAATGAAATTCATAGGAAAATGAGAGCCTAGGAGAATATTCAAGTGGACACATGTGAAGGTCATTTCTAGTACTCCAGGGACAACGGTGGCAATTACGATGAAGTGGTCGAGGCTATGGATTATTAGTAACCTGCTTATTGAGAAAACTACAGAGCCGGAGTTCAAGCCCCAGCAGCTGTATGAAATCCAGGTGTGGAGTTAAGCCTGTAATCACACGGCTGGCGGTGCAATCAGGCCGATCAAGGAAATGCCTCCTGAAACAGCAAGTCCCAGGCCCAGTGGGAGGCCCTGTTTCTAAAAGGTGGAGAGAGTGACTTAAGAAGACACCTGAGGGAGGTCACCTGCTCCTGGACAGGTGAGAAAGTGAGAGGTGGAGGGAAGTGTTTCAGTTCATTCTCTCTTCTTGGAGTTTCTCAAGAAAATGATTAACATAGACATAAGCCCAGCATTAGAAGAGAGAGATGATAGACAGATGACTGATGAAAGATAGATTAGATAGATAGATAGATAGATAGATAGATGATAAATAGAAAGATGGTAGATGACAGATAGATAGGTAGATAGATAGATGATAGATTGATGATAAATAGATAGATGATAGATAGATAGATAGATAGATGGATAGTTGATAAATAAATAGATGACAGATAAATAGATGATAGATAGATAGATAGATAGATAGATAGATAGATAGATAGATAGATGATAAATAGAAAGATGGTAGATGATAGATAAATAGATAGATGATAAATGATAGATAGATAGATAGATAGAAAGATAGATAGATAGATTGATTGATTGAAGAAAGGGTTAGTCCATACTCCCAAGGCATCAGTATGGACTTCTCAACAGAGAAAGCTATGAAGGGAAGACCCAACACATTTGCTATAACAAAGAAATGTAATTCGGTAAAAGTTGATGCTTTCATAGCGAATCGCATGCTTACAAACTCTTTGAAGTGACCCAAGAAAAGAAAGAAGTGAGAAGACCTAATACACTGCATTTTAGAACAGGCAATCAGGTTAGGCCTGAGGCTTCAGTTCCCACAAGGACAGTCCAGGCTTCTCAGAAACAAAACAAAACAAAACAAAACAGACACCACACAGACAAAGGGCAGCCAATCAGCAACTGCTCCAACATCTGGCCAGGGCCTCACAACGAATATCAAAAAGTCCCTGTAAAGTAACCCTCTCTCCCTCGAGGTATGAACCAATCAGAAGTATACAATATCCTATACCATAAGCTCAACCAATACTGATGAAGGTGACCCAACCACAACTGGAAAACCCTAATTGGCTTTTAAAAAGGCCTGTGAGCTCCAAGGTCACCATTTCGTTTGGATGGTTGGCTTCCCTCAAGCTAGCTGTTTCTGCAGAATAAAGTCTCTTTGTCTTTACATACTATTGAGTCTGAGATCTTCTTCCAGTGATTCTCAGAACCCTTACAGAAGCACAATTCTTTCCCAGGTAGCAACAGAAGACATGAAAGAGAGAGCTAGCTAGGAAGGAGAAGAGACCAATGCTTCAAAGACCCAAACCACAGTAGGTCACACGGCAGCATCTCCAGCTGCCAGCAGGATGTATCTCGTCAGTGACACCGGAAGGAGACCCCTGCTCTGCTGTCCTATGTGTAAAAGTGTTTTTTTTTTTCTGTATACATGTCTGTATGCCACATATATGCGGCCAGAAGATCGTGACCGATTCCCTGCAGTGGGAATTAGAGACAGTTGTGAGCTGCTGTTTGGGCTCTGGGAATTTAACCCAGAACCTCTGCAAGAGCAGTCAGAGCTGTCTCTCCAGGCCTTTATCCTTTCTAAGGAAGCTGGAAAAAGACCTTACAGAAAAACAAGCTCCCAAGGAAAGGCCTCTGGGCTTTCCACACAGACTGGGGGCTTGGGAGGGACGTTTCAAAACAGGGGCCAAGAGGAATAGAAGAGTTAGGGGGGTGGGGAGGGGTGCTGGGAAATGCTCACTTGTGGGGATGACCTGGCCATTGCACACTGGACCCTACAGAAGCCAAGGTCAAAGTGTTAAATTTTCCAGCGGGGAGTAAGGGTTCCTGAGGCCCCACTCCCTGCTGAGAAGTTGCTGGCTAGGGGTGAGGGAAGGGAGTCACTATGCTTTGAGGTGTGGCCACTGGTGGGTTGCTCATGTTCAAGTGGATGCTACCCCCATCCATTCACACATGGACAACACTAACTGGACTCAGTGGATTAATTAATTGATTGATTGATTGATTGATTAATAATTGTAACTAGAGATCATAAAGTTGGGAGGCGTGGCAGAAGGGAATGCAGGGGAGATTTGGAGATAAGAGTATGGGGTTGAATATGATTGAGGTGACTTGTATGCATTTAGAAAAATTTCAAAGAATAAACAAAAAAATGTTATTTAAAAAAAATGCTGAAGAGGTGAGATCTAGTGAGCGGCAGGCACGAAATGAACCTAGAACTGTCTCCTCAAGGCATGTTCTGGGCCCTTCTTCCCAGCTGCTGCCTGCCAGAAGAGCTGCTCTGCGGAGAGCTCGAGGAGGAAGGCTTTGGAATGTGCTCTCTGAAGCAGTTGCCAACACCTCCCTGCATTTGTGTCTTTGTCCAGGGACAGGAACAGCAGAATGGCCCCTAACGCAGCAGAACAATGACCCATTTATTCTGATATCCTGTCTCCTGCACAGGCTTTTGAGAAAGGGCTAAACACCACAAGAGCTCCCTATTGTGTGCCACTTGCCAGACTCTAGAGTTGGGGGACCTTGGGGAGTGTGGGAAGGGTGGCTTTCTTCCTGAAACATATAGGATGTGTAAACAATAGCCAGGCACTTGTCCCCTCCATTTGGAGAGATTTGTGAGCAGTGGAAAGTGGGCTGTGGATAGAAACAGCACACAGGCACGAACACACACACACACACACACACACACACACACACACTCCCATGCACATAGGCACTCAGGCATGCACAACATGCACTAGCACCATTATCTTTTATTTTTTAACTTGTGTGCATGTGCGCATGCGCGTGCACTCACATGTATATGTGACATATGTGTGGAGATGTGCCCATACCACAGCACATGTGTGGAGCTCAAAGAACAATTTCTGAAGCTACTCTTCTCCACCCATCTCTTGGAGCCAGGGTTTTTCTCCCTGGGGCCGCTGTGCTGTGCACTCCTGGGTAGACAGCCCAGGTGACTCTCCTGCCCTGCCTCCTCCCTTCCACAGGATTAGAGAAGCTCACTGCTTCTCATCTCAGGCCTGCAGGAGAAGGGTTTGTTTCCACCTCATCTGAGCTTAATCATTCAACCCCCAGTAATTCTCACACACTCAGTCTCCACCCCTACATGGTGAGCTCAATGCACACGGATAACACACCGGAACAATAGGCGCTGTCTAATTTTAGCTGAAGGATAGGGCATTTTTTTTCCTGGTGACTTGATATCAATTTATCATCCATCCCTGGGGTGGGTTGGGGGGAAGATTAAAAACAAACAAACAAACAAGACAACACTATAAAGCAAAGTACCCAGCAAGTAGCGGGAGACTTATCAATCTATGTTCTTGAAGATTCAACAGGGCTGAGTGTGAAATTGGAGCATTGTGTTTATAGAGAGCAGGAACGTTGCAAATTGAGAGCTAAAATTATCTTGGTCTATCTTAAGTCTTCCCAATACTCATTCCTCGCCCGCTTCTGTGTGTGATCTAACATCCTGTCAACTGTCAGGTATAACTGAGCAAACCGCTGCTTTCTAGTGGCCCTCGAGCTGCGAATGTCATCAGATAGCGTGAGACCACAGCACAGGTTCTCTGTTTCAACCCTCCTACCTACATTACTGCTTCCCCACTGTCCGTCCGATCTGCTAAGTGCCTGGATTCATGACGTTCTTTCATTCTGTAGCCACAAAAAGTTCAAGTCCCGTTGAGGTGAGAGATATGGTTTCATTTTTACATTTTTGTGTATTTTGTGTACATTCGTATGGGCAGGGAGGGCAGGGGTATGTATGCAGCACGTGTCAGGGCCAGAATGTGGAAGTCCAAGAACACTGTGTGTGGGACACAGGGTTATGCTTTGACCAGTAGGTCCTGGGGATTGAACTCAGGTTGCCAGGCTAGACAGCAAGCACTTTTACCCACTGACCCATCCTGCCGACCCACAGTTATGTTTTGTGCTATCAGCAACTGACTAAAGAATTTCAAGTAGTGTTACTTGACAGTATCATGTTATAAATGTTGCAAGCTGCTCATGTAGCACAGAGTAGACAGAAAGAGAACATGGCCGTGAAATCTGTAGATTTTGTTTTGAGATATACAATAGAGGAGATGAAGAATTAAAATTTGCACCTTAATTATTTACCTACATTATACTGACATTGAACAAATACTTCATGCTCCACAGGCTACATAGTCTATTATAGTCTCCCAACTCAGCCCCTGGAACACCAAAACAGCCAGAGACAATAGGAGGTGACTGTGTGCCTGTGTTCTAATAAAACTTTATTTAGAGGGGCTCGGATGTGGGGGACATGTAAAATGAATGTTAATGTTTTAGTGTCTGATAGTCACTCGTTTGTTTACAGACTTAGATTTTATACTTATCGTTCTTCTCTTTTATTTGTATTTTACTTTTACATTAGCTCTTTACGATCTGCTACAACGTAGCTGCCATTCAAACACAGTATCAAGGGATTAGAATGACCAGGATGGTGCCTGACCAGCTGCAGGTCAGGTAAAGCCCCATTTTACTTGCATCTCTGTGCCTCACCTTTCCAGATGCATCCTTCCTCGCCCAGGAATGTCTCAGCCCCTTCACATCCCACGGGTGTCCTTCCCCTCTACCCTCATTGGGTTTCTATTGCTGTGGTAAGACAGCATAAGCAATAGCAGCTTGGGGTAGGACAGGGTTTACTTCATGCTCCAACTCTAAGATCACACTTTGTCACTGAGGGAATGCAGAGGCCATGGAGGAGTGCTGCTTACTGTCTTGCTCCCCGTGGCTTGCTCAGCCTGTTTTTGTATAGCACCCAGGACCACCTTCCAGAGGCAGCACCACCCACAGTGGGCTGGGCCCTCCCACACCAATCACTAATTAAGAAAATGCCACACAGACTTGCCCACAGGCAAATCCTATGGAGGCATTTTGTTTTTCAACTGAGAACCTCTTCTCGGATGTTCTAGTCTGTGCCAAACTAACATAAAGCAAGCCAGGAGCCTTCTTTACCTGCCCCTACCCTTAAAGTTTCTTTTTGTTCCTCTTGAGCCTCTTTCCAGTTTCCTGGCCCCTACACATAGGTACCCTCACCTCAAGACACACAACATATAATGTAGGAAATACCAGTTAGATATATAGATGTCTAGAACTCTTCAAAGGCGGCTCCAGTAAGCCGAGCTTATCTGTTGAAACCCTCTACCTGCTCTGCTAATCTCCCCAACCTAATTTCTAGACTGCTTGTCCAAAATGTTATTCATTAAAAGATCTTTTGGGGAGGCCTGGAGACCAGAAAAACATCCAAGAGAAGGAGTGGTAGGGGCCTAAGGGGAGGAATGGTTTTTATTTGTTTGCAGCTCAGGTTGGCTTTGAACTCTCAACCCTCCTGCCTCAGCGGCCTGTGTGCTGGAATTACAGCTGTGCACCATGAGGTCTGGCCTCAAAAGCAAACTGAAAACTTGCTCCATGTATAAAACGGTCTGCTCTTGTCTCATCCCCCTCCCTCAAGCGGGCAAGGATTTATCCCCTGAGGTTTCAGATCCTATACTAACAGGCTGCCTCAGGTGTAACTTACTATACACGAGTCTTCTTCCTCCTTGGAAAGCATGAGGGCATCGTGCCTGTTTTACTCAAACAATAAAGTAGATTGCATTCTTGATGGTCTTTAAACACACATTAAAATAAAATAAATTGATTTCTTTTGGGAACTGATTTTTTTCATGGTTTTATGGGGTGCCACTTAAAAAAAAAATTCACTCACACAACTACATGCCAAGAAAGCAGTGCCCTAAAGCCATGAGAGAGGCGTGTGTGGCAGCCTCTTGGCTCAGGACCACGATCCTAGCCCACACTTTGTATTTTAACAAGCAGATATACCACCCACTGCTTAATAATTATACTCTAATTTTCTGATGCTATGCAACTCATAGCAAGAAACTCCGAGACTCCAAGCACCTTGTCCTTTATGAAAAAGAAAAAAAGATTAACTGCAAACTATTTTTTTAAGTTGTTTAAACAAATGCTATGCAGTGTACATTTTTTTCCTACTGAGCCTGTGGGGGAGGGAAGAGAGAGCACAGGTGAAACTAGGCTGTCTGGGAACTTAGGACTAAAATATTTCCGGAAAAATACCTAGTAACGTCATTTTGGACAAAAAGTATAACTGGCTTGAACTTGGCCTTCACTCTCAGTTAATGCATATTGTTTCCTGTAGAGGATGAAAATATATAAAGGAATAAAAATAGAAGATAGAAGATAGCTAAGATACAGATAGATGATACATGGCAGAGATGCTAAAGATAGATTAGATAGACAATTGATAAAAAGATAGATAGATAGATAGATAGATAGATAGATAGATAGATAGATAGATAGATAGAGAGAGAGAGAGAGAGAGAGGTAGGTAGGTAGGTAGGTAGGTAGATAGATAGGTGATAAATGATTAATGGTAAATAATAGAGTTAGGCAGATAGATAGATAGATAGATAGATAGATAGATAGATAGATAGATAGATAGATAGATGCATAATTGAGATGTATGACAGACAAGTAGAGATGACAGATAGCTAATAACTACAGTTGGGACCCCAGGGTCTAGGCTCAGAGGCCCAATTTGTGTGTACTCTGCCGTGTCATACAAAAGAAAACCATTGGTAGAATGGAAGAATTGGTCAGGACAGACAGATTCAACTCCCTACCCTCTTCTACCCATAACCCCCTCCTTGGGTGATGAGTTTTATCCTTCTGTAATTTCTTCCATGGACTTCTTCAAGGCCATAGGCAGTAGGTCTCCCTCTGTGAAGTCAGTTGTGTTGTAGTGCCATTTCTAAATTCACTGACATTTAAAAACACAGGTCTAGTCCTTCCTCATGTTATGTGGAAACTTCAACACAGACAGGCTGGGGGTCTGTTCCACACAGGGAAATGCTAATAAGAGAGGAACTGGTGTAAGTGTGCCATGCTCTGAGAAACTCACACTCCATTGGCCATAAGGTCAAGTTCAAAGTCAAGAGCAGCATCTGGGCAATGCTTGCCTTTCTCCTAGGAGGGACAGAAAGAACTTGGGGATGTGTGGGTAAGCACTTCTCCATAGGAAGATGGGGTAAATGATTAACAACAACAACAGCTAGAATGCCGGCTCCTTGCCAGCAGGTCCAGGTGAGAAGAGAGAGGTCTTGGTCCTGCCGGGGTCTCTCTGGGACTGAGCAGGATGGCGAGTGTGATGGTCCAAAAGAAAAACATGCAGGTCGGGAGTCTGTCAAAGCAGGAACTCAACTTTACGACATCAGCCTCTCGCTTATATAAGTTTGGAACATAGGGAGGGGGATTTTTGGTGGGATAAAATGATGTAGGAGGCGTGGAAGGGTGACAGAGGGTATGGAGTGACGAACAGAACCAATGGCAAAGCTCTACATCAGCAACGGCAGGGCAGAGGCAGGGCCAAACAGGTCTTGCTGAGTCACCCCGATACGGAAATGACTGATAGAGATCTCAAAACTCAGGCACGGGTTTGTCCTCAAGGCCCAAACCAGGGCCAAAATGGGGCCCAACACTAGAGCATCGGCAACCAAGTTATGTCAGAACAAAGGCCGATTATCTAGAATTTCGTGAACAGCAAACTACTTCTAAGCCTCATGATAAGGCCTTAGTCATGCAAAGGGATTGCCTTCCTCTCGTGGGACAAAGGTGGCAGGGTGAGCTGGGACACTGTCATACAAAACATAGCTTACCCTTAATTTTCTCCATCATCCACTCGGGCAACATCTACCACAGACGTGGGAGTTACAGGCTCCGTCTCAAACCCATGCATATTTGCTAGACAGAAATGAAGGTGAAGGAGCAGAGAGGAAAGAAACTCAGCAGCTGCCTCCTCCTTTCAGGGATGATAAAGGAGTGCCCCTCCTCCAGCACCTCTGAGACACCGCTCCCATCTCAGTGCTCAAGATGGGCTCACTGAGTCTGGACTGCAAAGAAACTAGGGTTAAGCTCTTTTTTTATACTTGAATTATTGTTTGTTTGTTTTAATAATGAGCTAGAAAAAAGGTGCAAAGCTGTAAGGATCATATCAAAAGTTCCACTTAGTATTTAGGTGATGTCCTTCAAGGACAGCACCTTAGCTAACTGCTGGGATTAGTGAGACTGAGAAGTTTTTCTCGATCGCAATTAGCTGGACTGAACCATTAGGATTTCACAAGTTCAAACATTTTTTTTTTATGTGTGTGAGTGTTTCTCCTGATGCCTTGGAACTGGAGTGAATGACAGTTATGAGCCTTTAGGTAGGTGCAGGCAACCACAGTCAGGTCTTCCACAAGGGCAGCAAATGCTCTTCACCACTAACTCCTCTCTGGTTTCAGCAGGTCTATCATAGATTTACTCCCAGATGTTTATATCTGCATGCCTAGAGCTTCTGCTATTTGATCCCACTGGGAGTCATAGAATTTGAGCTGAAATTGTTCCTCCACTACAGAAGAATTCCAGAATATGTGTGTGTGTGTGTGTCCAGATGTGTGTGTTATATACACTGAAGCTCTGAACAAAATCAAGGATGCTGCTAGGAAGGAAGGAGGGGAAATGGATTTGGGGTAGGAAAAGAACAGTATCTGCCACAAAGAACTGTTGCTTCAATTTAGAGGGAATTTCCCATGATCCTTGAGGCAAGAGTTGATTCAAGCAACCCCCATCCTTTCTTCTACCACACATATTCCTCTCGTTCTTCAGAAATCTCTCAAATAAATACTATATGGCTATGGCGTGGTTTATCTCATGTTGCAAGGTTGTAATGGCCCCATTGAGATATGGGCTTTATGGTCTCAAGCAATAACAAATCTATGTGTGAGTTCAATGCCACTGAAAGCACCCAAGAGACCTATGAAAGAACAAAGAGGTTTTGTTGTTATTGTTCTAGTGAGAATAACTCCTTGCCACAGAACCAAAAGGCAGCAATGTATGGGGGAAATGGAAATCCCAGAGGGTCTCAAAGCGTATGGTATTTGAACAAGGCAATGGGGATTAGAATAGCCTCTTAAGAGCAAGCCAGTTGCCATTTGCAGACCAGTTCCACAGTTCCCTGAACAAAATCCAGCAGTGTGCTTAAGGTGGGACCCTGGAACATCCCATCTCATCCATCTCATTGATTAACATGAAATTCTCAGAACCTATAATGAGAAGGAGCAAATGAAGGGACATTTAGAGAGTATTAATAAAGCAGTGTGTGTGTGTGTGTGTGTGTGTGTGTGTGTGTGTGTGTGTGACTAGAAAGTACAAATGCATCTTAAAAATAGCATCACTTATTAAGTGCATTTGTTCTATCCAAACAAGGGCAAGCATGATAGGGTTGATTGATTGGCAAGTAATAAGGGCAATCTCATTATACTGTAATAAGTTATAGAAGATTGGTTCTCCCTACAATTATTAGCTAATGATGAGTCTAAGGCAAGCAGAGATATTATAATCGGCTGTTCAGACCCCGAGATAATGACACCAGCCTGAGCAGCAGCCGATAATATTACCTGCACACATTTGCTGAATATCGTTATCCTGCTGCATCGTGGAACTGCAGAAGGATCACTGTCTTCCCAGTGATGTAATGGCTGGGAGTCTTGGCTGAACTGGACTGAAAATGACAGTGAGCCCTTCATCCTCTTCCTATTGAGAGTGAGGTAGAGTCAAGTTCTCTTCGACTTGAAACTATGCTGACCACAGTAGAGAAAAGTATGTTCTAGAACTCCCAAGGCCAGACCTTTGGATACTTTGCTGGTCCCACTCAGGTCTCTTAGGAAAACAGAGTTTCTGTGTGTGAAGCTTGAGGCATAGAGGCTGTGTGCTGGTTTGTTCAATAGTCAATAGATGCTTCACATTTTAGTTTAGTCTTTTCTGAGCCTAGATGCCCAGCCAGATACCAGACGTGTGAATAACGCTATCTTGGTCCCATCAGCCCAGACCAGCCACTGGCTAATTACCACTGAAGGACCCTCTTCAGTGCTGTGTGGCAGAACTCATCCACATGCAGCAGGTCCTATTCTGACCCACACAGTTGTGCAGAGAAGAACTCACACTGCTCAAAGCCACTCAATCCAGTCCCATTAACAAATCAGTATTGAACCCTGAATGGCTTGTTCTTAGAGCAAACCCCAGGTAGACATGGATGGCTCTATCCTGGGGAACAAACACATTTGTAGCATTTTCTATGAGCTCAGCACCATCTGAACCAGGAGGTGTGCTTCTTAGAATACTCTCCAAGCCAGCTCCTGTTGCAGTCATGTCTCTGAGGAGGGCACAGCAGAACTGTGTGGCTTGATGTTCACCCAGGTAAGAAGTGACAGGGCTGGGCTCCAGAGCCAGTCCTGACTCCACAGCCTGTGCTCCTAACATTCTCACTAACAACCACAACAGCTGATTATATCATCAAATTTCATAGTCTGGTGTGGTAGAACATGTCCATAACCCCAGCACTTGGGTGGTGGGTGCAGAAGGATCAGAGTTCAAGGCTAGGCTTGGCTACATAGTGAGTCTGAACTTAGCCTGGGTTAGATGAGATCCTGTCTCAAAAGTGGGTTCCGTAGTCAGATGACTGTTATGGCTCACATCTGCTCTGTCCCTTTCTTCATCAGGGACAAAGTTCATGAGGTTCTTGGGGGACCAGATGTCCTGCAGGTGACAGAGGAAGAGACTCAGATCCCACCATATAATAGTTTCTTTATAAAGATCCCTAGGAGCAGGGGGAAAAGGCAAACTCTTTCCTGAGCTCCGGATCAGAATCGGCTACAGTAGCTCTGAACCGATTTGCTCCGGGTGTTAGAAGCCTCAGTCTGAGCACAAACACTCTGCCGTGCTCCTGGGCATCTCAGCTTGTGCTTTCTACTTTCCTTCACGAAAACCCTTTCGTGTTCCAAATTTTGCATTTTAGTTTGACTTTGTTCTAATTATCCCAGTACAATTTGTCTGTTACTTTGTGAAGTCCTGTCACTTTTTCTAAATACACATTAGAGTCAAGCAAGGTATATAATAATCTATTAATAAGATGGTGTTTGGGCTTGCTGCCAAGCCTGACGACCTTAGCCTGACCCTTAGAACCTACATGGTAGAAGGAGAGAATGACTTCCCTATGTGTGACTTCCATCCAACATGCATTGGTGTGCTTTTGCAAGTGTGTTCTGGTGCATACAAGCATACACACATACACACACACACACACACTAAATAAACAGACAGATAACAGATCTTTAAAAGTAAATGAAAATGAAACGATGCCTGGTCTTTGAACTTACTTCAGTGCTAGAACTCTTGCTAAAGATCCACAAAACAAAGCTCAGTATTCCGTGTGCAGCACTGAAATAAATAAAATAAAACACACCTACTGAGAAGAGTCTCAAAGGGTGGTGTGAGCCAGCAAATAATTCTAGCAGGCAGGAGAAAGAGACAGAGGAGTATAAGGCCAAAGCCACCTGAGTTATAGAAAGAGATCCAAAAATATAAAACATAAATAATAATATTAAGGGCCGAGAGTGTGACTCAGTGGTTGAGCACCTCTAAATTATGTGTTAGGTTCTGGGTTTGAGCCCATAGTACAGGATATTAAAAGACAGTTTTGAGTATTTGCACAAGCTACATAGCTTATCTTTAGGTATTATTGTGTTGAGTCTCTGAATGTGTATATAAATTGTGAATACATGTGTATGTATTCAGATTGTGTGTATGTGTATGTATATTGTATCAAAATTATACCCACTTAGAAAACAAATCACATTTCAGAATGGTAGAGTACTTTAAAGCATTCATAGCTGAGTGGTGGTATACACACCCAAATCCCAGCACTGGGGAGGTGGGGACAGTAGGGGACCAGAAGTCATGTCATCCTAGGCTACTTAGTCCTATGCCAGCTGAGGCTACATATCACCCTGCCTCAAAAACTAAAAGAAGAATAGGAAAATATTCTACTAAGAAAAGGTGACCACAAAACAGGTCTCAACAGGTACAAGAAGACTGAAATAACCCCATGCATCCTATCAGATCACCACGGACTAAGATTGGTCTTCAATAGCATCAAAAACAACAGAAAGCACACATACACATGGAAGCTGAACAACCCCCTACTCAATGATAAGTTGGTCAAGGAAGAAATAAAGAAACTAAAGACTTTTTAGAATTTAATGTAAATGAAGGCACAACATACCCAAATTTATGGGACACAATGAAAGCAGTGCTAAAAGGAAAACTCATAGCTCTGAGTGCCTCCAAAAAGAAACTGGAGAGAGCACACACTACCAGCTTAACAGCAAACCTGAAAGCTCTAGAACAAAAAGAAGCAAATACACCCAAGAGGAGTAGACAACAGGAAATAATCAAACTCAGGGCTGAAACCAACCAAGTAGAAACAAAAAAGAACTATACAAAGAATCAACAAAACAGGAGCTGGTTCTTTGAGAAAAATCAACAAAATAGATGAACCCTTAGCCAGACTAACAAGAGAACACAGAGACAGTATCCAAATTATTAAAATCAGATGTGAAAAGGGAGCTATAACAACAGAAACTGAAGAAGTTCAAAAAACATCAGATCCTACTACAAAAGCCTATATTCAACAAAACTGGAAAAGCTGGATGAAATGGACAATTTTCTAGACAGATACCAAATACCTAAGTTAAATCAGGGTCAGATAAACCATCTAAACAGTCCCATAACCCCTAAAGAAATAGAAGCAGTCATTAAAAGTCTCCCAACCCATTCTAAGAAGGAATGAAGTATCCACATTTTGGTCTTCCTTCTTGAGTTTCATGTGTTTTGTAAATTGTATCTGGGGTAGTCTAAGTTTCTGGGCTAATATCCGCTTATCAGTGAGTACATACCATGTGTTCTCTTTTGTGATTGGGTTACCTCACTCAGGATGATGCCCTCCAGGTCCATCCATTTGCCTAAGAGTTTCATAAATTCATTGTTTTTAATTGCTGAGTAGTACTCCATTGTGTAAATGTACCACATTTTCTGTATCCATTCCTCTGTTGAGGGATATCTGGGTTCTTTCCAGCTTCTGGCTATTATAAATAAGGCTGCTATGAACATAGTGGGGCATGTGTCCTTATTACCAGTTGGAACATCTTCTGGGTATATGCCCAGGAGAGGTATTTCTTACACGCGTTCACGACCGGCCAGGAAGAACGCAAAAAACCGGAATCTTCTGCGGCAAAGCTTTATTGCTTACATCTTCAGGAGCCAGAGAGCAAGAGAGCAAGAGCAAGAGCTCTATTGCTTACATCTTTAGGAGCCAGAGCGCAAGAGAGCAAGAGCAAGAACTCTATTGCTTACATCTTTAGGAGCCAGAGCGCAAGAGAGCAAGAGCAAGAGCAAGAGCTCTATTGCTTACATCTTTAGGAGCCAGAGCGCAAGAGAGCAAGAGCAAGAGAGAGAATGGTGAAACCCCGTCCCTTTTAAGGAGAATTATCCTCCGCCTAGGACGTGTCACTCCCTGATTGGCTGCAGCCCATCGGCCGAGTTGTCGTCACGGGGAAGGCAGAGCACATGGGGTGGAGAACTACCCTTGGCACATGCGCAGATTATTTGTTTACCACTTAGAACACAGGATGTCAGCGCCATCTTGCAACGGCGAATGTGAGGGTGGCTTCCTACAGGTATTGCTGGATCTTCCCATAGTACTATATCCAATTTTCTGAGGAACCGCCAGACTGATTTCCAGAGTGGTTGTACAATCTTGCAATCCAACCAGCAATGGAGGAGTGTTCCTCTTTCTCCACATTCTCACCAACATCTGCTGTCACCTTAATTTTTGATCTTAGCCATTCTGACTGGTGTAGGAGTTACAGAGACAAAGTTCAGAACTGAGACAGAAGAAAGGACCATCCAGAGACTGCCACACCTGGGGATTCATCCTATATACAACACCAAACCCAGACACTATTGAATATGCCAGCAAGATTTTGCTGACAGGACCCTGATATAGCTATCTCTGGTGAGGCTATGCCAGTTCCTGGCAAATACAGAAGTGGATGCTCACAGTCATCTATTGGATGGAACACAGAGACCCTGGAGCTGGAGAAAGTAACCAAGGAGCTAAAGGGGTCGGCAATACTATAGGAGGATCAACAATATGAACTAACCAGTACCCCACAGAACTGTGTCTCTAGTTGTATACGTAGCAGAAGATGGCCTAGTCAGACATCAATGGGAGGAGAGGCCCTTGGTCTTGTGAAGATCATATGCCCCAGTACAGGGGAATGCCAGGGCCAGGAAGTGGGAGTGGGTGGGTTGGGGAGCAGGGTGGAGGGAGGGTTTGGGGACTTTGGGGATAACATTTGAAATGTAAATGAAGAAAATATCTAATAAAAACTGAATTAAAAAAAAAAAAGTCTCAAGCTGGGCGTGGTGGCACACACCTTTAATCCCAGCACTTGGGAGGCAGAGGCAGGCAGATTTCTGAGTTTGAGGCCAGCCTGGTCTACAAAGTGAGTTCCAGGACAGCCAGGGCTATACAGAGAAACCCTGTCTCGAAAAACCAAAAAAAAAAAAAAAGTCTCCCAACCAAAAAAGTCCAGGACCAGATGGATTTAGTGCAGAATTCTATCAGACCTTCAAAGAAGACCTAATACCAATACTCTTCAAACTATTCCACAAAATAGAAACAGAAGGAACACTACCCAATTCATTCTATGAAGCCACAGTTCCACTGTGTATTCTCCCTTGGAGGGGGAACAGTTTCTGTCTAATCAGGAACCTGTCACAATTTCCTTTCATAGAGGATTCCATAAGAGATTTTTTTGTTCTTCTATCATGTTTAATGTTCCAAATATATTTTAAAAATTGGTAGAGTGCATATTACTTTTAGGTTTAGAAGACATTACATATATTTAAGAGGCATTTAACTACTATAAATTATTTTGATGACTTTAAAAAAAAGTCAGTACTGAGTTGTATATTTTAAAATAAATTTTATTAGCTTAATATAAAGAAAGAAGGAAAAGGAGACCAGATAACTAAGACACATGTTTTTAAAAACGGCATTAGTTAGTGTTCTCTTAGGTGAGTTGTGAGGAGTGGGTGTGGCAGCAGTCCCAAGAAGGCGCCTGGGACTGCAGCTAAGTCTTATGACTTGCACCTGACTTCCTCATACACCTGAAAATAAGCCACAACCATCATGAGAGCTGCGCAGGTGCACCAGGATACTGGCGAATCCATTTTGGTGGAGACATGCCCTTGCTGCCCTGATTAGCTGAAGCTGCGTGCCTGGTGAGGTGATGTGGCCTGCCGGGAGTGGATGAGGGCTGAGAGTATATAAGAGTGAGAGGCCCGTGTTAGAGAGAGAAAAAGTTGAAGCGAGAGAGATGAAGATGGAAGTTTGCTGAATAAACTGCTGTTAGAAGGACTGGTGGTCGTGTCGTTCTTGCTGGTCGAGAGAGGACTCGATGGTGAGCAAGCAGAACACAGATCCTATCGGAACCGCCGATCCTCCCTCAGCTCCACCGTGCTCGTCACACTCTTGTTCGTTGCCTGGATGGACACTAAGATGAACTGTCAGTCCCTTATGAGCCGCTGTCAGCTGCAGAAAGGAGGGGCAAGCAGCTCACAGGACAAAAGCTCACTTCTGTCACAGAGGAAAACTCCTTCCCACACAGACTCCGAGGGCTTCCTGCAGAGCAGACCCCTGAGTGCTGTGCTCTATGGCTAGGCCAACACAACCCGTTCTGCCCTAAAAGTATATCAGGGTCAATAGCTAGGGATAAGAGCAAAGTTCAGGATAGAAGGACCAGGAGCCAGGAGCTGTTCAGTGGTTACAGGAACATTATCTCATACCTGATGGCTAGAGTCTGAGTGTTGGTCTCCATGTGGTAGAAAATGGCTGTCAAGTTGTCCTCTTACCTCCACACACATGCACCAGGGTAGGTGATATTTTTCCCCCTTTGGTTTTTCGAGACAGGGTTTCTCTGTATAGCCTTGGCTGTCCTGGAACTCACTTTATACACCAGGCTGGCCTTGAACTCAGAAATCCGCCTGCCTCTGCCTCCGGAGTGCTGGGATTAAAGACGTGCGCCACCACGCCCGGCTGCACCAGGGTAGGTGTGCCGCCCCGTACCCACCATAAATGAAATGAATTCAATAAAAATTAAATAATTTATTTTCATTATGTTAAATAATATATGTGTGCCTACACATGGGTATGTGTATGTGAGTGCGGCACCTCCAGAGGAGGCCCTGGAAGCCCTGGAGTCATAGTTACAGGAAATCATGAGCTTCTATGTGGGGGCTGGAAACTGAACTCACCTCCTCTAGACGTTCCGTAAATGCTCGCCACTGCTGAGCCATCTCTCCAGCCCCTAAAAAAAGCGACTATTTTTGAAGCTACAAGGATGAGTATTTCTTGGTTCTCCCAAGCTATGCTTTTCTCTGCCCCTTAAGCCCTTCACGGTCATGTCCGAAAGTTTCATTCCATCTCTGAAGCTGCATTCCGGTTTCTCTTGGCTCGTGTCCATGTGTGGAAGTAAAAGTCCAGATAGGCATTGAAAGTGTGATGTATAAATTACCTCATGGCCCCTGCCAGGAAGCTTTCCGTCCTTCCGTCGATGAGGAAATAGTTTGTAATTGTTCTGACTACCTGGTGCGGGCTCCCATCCAATGAGGAGTTAAATAAAAGCAGGCAAACAAAGAAGGCCAGGGCTTTGCAAACAGTTGGAATTCAGGTTTTCCTTGGCTACCCTGTATGGCCAACTGTCTTCCCAGTCTGAGGACTTTTAGCATAGTCCTGTGACTTCAGAGCATCTGGGGACATTCTTCTGTAGTAATAATCTCTCTCAGGTAATGAGATTGTTTCTAGAAATTAAACCAGGAAGTTCTTACAAAAATTATAGCTCCTTTTCATTTATCACAGTAATAAGAAAAAAACCTGCAGATTAATTAAACATGTGTGCATTTGTTTCTGGGTGGTATTGATTTCAGCTCAGAATTCAAACCTATCTTCTCCCAGGAAAAAGCCTGCTCGTGAGCTGGTTTGAAATCCTCTTCTGAAAGGGTTTAATTCATTATGTTATGTAGTCCCCGCTCACCCCCAGTTTTAATTGTTCTTAACAAACAAAGCAAATGTGTCTTGTCACGCTTGGCAGACTAGAACTAGAGAACTCTCAGCCGTGGACTCCCAGCGTGTTTTTGTAATTTCTCCTGAGACTTCATTATTCGTGACAAAGTCCCCTCTCTGTTACAGTGCGATCATGGACCCATAGCATAAGACCCTGGGTTTCCTTCATAGGGGGAATTCCCTAGTTCCTATCACGGTAATCAAAGGAATGTTGTATTAAAAATTTTATGACATTTATTTATGTGTATGAGCACACGTGTACTCATGGCATGCATAAAGAAGTCAGAGAGCAGCTTGCTAGAGTTGTTCTCTTTCCACCCTGAGGGTCCAGCACGCAATTCAGATGGCCGGGCTTGACAGCAGCAAGCTCCTTTACACTGGACCACCTCACCGGCCCAAGAGGAACAGTTTGAATGACCAAACAAAAATAAGACTTTCCTTCTGGCTCTCAAGCTTCTCGATGTCAACTCTGGGTCCCCAATTTCTTCATCTTCTTAATGGAATTACTTTTCATTTCTTACTAATATTTAAAATCTTTTTGCAGAGTCCCCAGCAGATATGATTTTGAGTGTCTCAGAAGAATACTAAGGCAATCAATAAAGGAAGAACTAGAGTGGGCTCAGAGGTAATCGCCATCCAGGTAAAAACAAAATATTACCAACTAACCAAGCTAATTAAACTGGAAGTCTCAGCACCAAAAGTCGCCCCCCCCCAAAATGCCAACGCCCGAGGTTCTCTATACCTTGATTCCCACCAATGCCCGTGGCTCTCTGCGCCTTGATTCCTCTGTGAACATAAAAATCAATCTGCCTATTACCTTGCCCGAGTTCTGCATTATTTGTTGTCACCCCACTTCTGTCCGGTTTGGGGATTTCCATTTGTTTCATTTCCACTTCTAATTCCTGTTTATGTCTTAACAGAATATATATATATATACACACACACACATATATATATATATATATATATATATATATATATCAAGCTAATCCTAAGCGGGTCGCAAAGTCATGCCGGGAGTGGAGACAGTTGATAAAGATAATCCCCTTTGCTCCCAGCCTGCTGCTGGAAGGCTGAGTGGATTAAGCAGATTTGAACCAAACCAACAATGGTTATGGAAAGGCCAAGCCTGTCCTCAGGGAAAAAAACACTCTAGATCCTCTGCCTGAGGCAGGGAGTCTCAATCTCTCTCTCTCTATCTCTCTCTCTCTGTCTCTCTGTCTCTCTGTCTCTCTCTCTCTCTCTCTCTCTCTCTCTCTCTCTCTCTCTCTCTCTCTCAGCAATGATCAAATCTCTTAGAACACCTTACAATTAGTCAGGCCTGATGCTCCACACCTGTAAGCCCAGAACTCAGGGATGGAGGCCTAAGGATCAGGAGTCCCCTGGCCTGGAACTCACTAAGGTTACCAAGGTTCCGCTGGCTGGCTGGTGACCCGCACAGATTCTCCCTTCCCCTCAACAGTGCTGGCACAGCACAGGTGACATCATGTCCAGTTTTTAAGTTTAGGTTCTGGGGGCAGGACTGAGACCTACCGAGTGGTCTCCCCAGTCCTGAACTGCCTTAAAATTTTTTTTCCAATAACCAGATCTGTAGTGGCGTTGATCTTCACACCATGTCAGCTCACCCGTGATTGCATTCACACATATGTGTGCGGGAGCCGCTCACATTCAAACCACAGCAATAGATACATAGCTAATTAGAGTCATTTTCTACTTAAGTGTATTTTGTATTCTTCAAGAAAGTTCCCAGGCAGACCACCTGACCCAAAACATCTCAACACAGCTCCATGAAGTGGTTTTGAGAAGTCTGGGGCTCATGAGAATTCAGAAAATCCCTGTCCCCAAATCCTGCTGAACTGTGTTCTCCTAGGATCAAAATAAACAATGTTGATAACACATGATTTTGCAGACAGAATGCAGTACTCAAATGACTTCAGTCTGGCACCCCACAATTGTTTTGTTTTATTTTATTTTATGTGTATGGGGGGTTTGCCTGCGTATGTATGTATCCGTATGTATGCAGGACCTGCAGAAGCCAGAAGGGGGCACTGGATGCCCTAGGACTGGAGTTACAGATGGTTGGGTTTTGAACCAATATATAGGTGCTGGGAATTGAACCCAGATCCTTTAGAAGAGCAACCAGTGTTCTTAATTGTAGGCTCCTCAGCCTGCTGAGACATCCCATAATGCTCTCACGTCTGTTTATATTTCTTTCCACATTCTCCCATTTGCAGAGCTGTGGGATGAACCATGAACTTGTCATGTGTTAGGCCAGGGCTCTGTCATTGGGCTGTAGCCAGCCCAGGCATAGTACGTTTTCAACAACCCTACATCTGACTAAGCGTTGTGCCCACTAAGTGTTTATAACAGAATTCCCTGCATTGTGAAGTTTTCCTGGTATCCCCGACTCCTGGACATCTAGAGTAGTTCCTACCTGGCCCCTTAGCACTTACACTTATGTCTTGATTGAGTGTTTAGATGACAGTCTTTCCTAGTAGACATAAGTTCCTGTAACACAGGGAATGTACCATAAGTGATTAATTTCTGCAATGTTTGGATACTCCATAAGTTTCATTCAATGAATGATTAGGATGCTGTTCTCAGCAAACAACACTTCTTAAACACAAAAGGCATGCCATACTGTTACTTTGAATAAAAAAAATGCTTATACCATTGATAGCACTTTAGAATCTCACCTGTGTGACTATCAGGAAATAGGAACAAAGTCTTTGGAAATCGTAAAATAAGCAGCCAATGGCACAGAAGAGTCTCCTGTCATCGGCACCCTCACCACACTGCACACTTCTCTACCTCTCATCTATCTGTGTAATTACTCTGGTGGTCTAGTTTCATTCTGTCACAGTTGTAAAGTACCCTAGAAAAAAATCAGTGTGTGTGTGGGGGGGGGAGGATTTAGCTAAGGATCTCAGGTGACAGTCCTTCATTGCAGAGAAGTCACAGTGGCAGGAGCTGGAAGCTGTGCATTCATGTCATCGGCATAGTAAAGGTGAGAGAAATGCGTGCGCTTAGCAGCCTGCTTGATGGCTCTGCTCAGCTGGCTTTCCTGGCTCTCACACAGGGCACTGCTCAGCCCTGAAACGGTGCCACCTAGGTTCAGAGTAAGGCTTCCCATCTCCCTGAATTATCTACACACTCCCAACAGACCTTCCCACCAGCCACCCCGATCCAGGCAACGCCTCCTTGAGACTGTTTTCACAGTTGATACTAAGCTGCAGCAAGCTAACATCATGGCTGCCTTGTCACCAAGCTACATCCCCAGCCCTAATAACCTGTTGGCCACTCACACAACAAAATGATCCCATTTATCTCAAAGAGACATGTCACAACAACTGCATGCATGTAAAAATAAATACGCAAAATACAGTGTGTGAGTGGGCGTCTCAAACCACGGATCAGTTTCTTAACACCCAAGAAAGAGCTCTCTGGGCTTCCAGGTCTCTGCATTTAGTGCAATTGAGGAGTAATTGCTTTTCATTCAAAGTGCTCATAGATTGAATGGCTCACTGCTTAAGCTAATACATCTTTGTTTTCTTTTTTCCTCTCCAGTTCTCTATCTCTCTCCAGTTCTCTCTCTCCAGTTCTCTCTCTCTCTCCAGTTCTCTCTCTCTCCAGTTCTGTCTCTTTCTCTCTCTCTCTCTCTCTCTCTCTCTCTCTCTCTCTCTCTGAGTGTGTGTATGTGTGTGTGTGTAGGCTATAGAATAACCTTGACTTCTATTCTTCAGCAACATTCATTACTTTTTTATTTTGAAACAAAGTCTCTCACTGGGACCAGGGGCCTTCTGGATAATCCAGGCTGGTCACCCAGCTAGCCTCAGGAATCCGGGCTCTGCCACCCAGCGCTTACACGACACACATGCACGTCCACGTCCAGCTGTTTAATTTTGTAATTTTGAGTAGGTTCTGAGGATCAAGCTTCATGCATTCAGTTTACAGACTGAGCTATCTTTTAACCTCTTCTTTTAACTCTCAGAGTGAGAATGTGTAGAGCAAAGTTCACTGTGAAAATGGAAACACCTTTCCGTTGGGATTTCAAGAGAGGGTTTCCAAGTTCAAACAGGCTTTAGCTGAAGTCCTCTTAACCCTTGTATGGAATGGCTAACCCAGCTCCTTAAAAGGGTGTACTGTTCCGGTCTCCTGTCCCCCAGGAGGCACCCACTTGGGTTGATGGTGTTATTAGAGGCCTGTATGCTCAGAGAGAAAGGAGGTCAGCGGCAGGAGCAGACATCAGTCTCTGGGATCTAAAAAACCAACAAGAATCTTAGTAAACATTTTTTTTCCAGAGAAAGAAAATAAGTACTTGGAGTTTGGATTGTGCATGGAAGTCCCCAAAGCATTTAGTCACAATGTCAAAAGAGAACCATAGCTATGAGGGGTTCCTTGATGTCCACACAGCAGATACCCTTCAGAAACACACACAGGCAAGCACTGGCTTCTCCTGCCTCTTCAGCCTGTGTGCTCAGCCCGCAGACCACACACTTCTGCCGGAGGTCAGCCACTGCCACGGGCAGAAGAAGGGAGAAGAAGGCCTTGGTAAATCTTACTTCTCATCCTGGCTCTGCTATCAGCAATGGTAACGCTGAAATTATTCAGGTTCTCTGACTCATCAACAAAAATTAAGATTATGTAACACTTTGTTGAGGCAGGCAGGGACCATGCTCTTTTTATTGATTATTATACAACAAACCATTCCAGAATTGGGCAGAGCATGCCTGTGTTACTATGTTTGTGTGTGTGTGTGTGTGTGTGTGTGTGTGTGTGTGTGTGTGTGTGTGTCTGTGTGTTGACAGTTCAGGAAGCATAGCTGCTATAGCTTGCCTGAATTCTGCTGTGTCAGAAACTCAGCTGAGAACTCAAACCCTGAGTGGCAGAAAGCCAAAATCACCCAGACCCCTGTTCCTTTGTGTCTGGCACCTGAGCCTAAATGGCACTGCTGACTCCAGTGTGACTTAACAGCTTCACCATGGGGTCTCATCCAGGTCTCACAAAAGTGGTGGCCTGTAGGTGAATGGACTTCTCTCATAGCAACAGGAATGCTCTGCCCTGCCCTGCCCTGCCCTGCCCTGCCCTGCCCTGCCCTGCCCTGCCCTGCCCTGCCCTCAGCACCCCTCCCACCGCTGGAGTATTATCTCAACATAGGCAACTGAGGAGAAACCCAACCTTGCTGCAGCCCACCCAAAATTATGTATTCTACTGTGCCCTGGAAGCCCTGAAAATGTGTTTCTATCACAGAGCACACTAGACCATCTTCTTACCAGAGGACAAAACTGGTTTCGGGATGGTGAAGGGTACCCCATGGGATCGGGCAGAAGCTCATGCTAGCTGGCCCCATGTCTCTGGTAGCTTTCTCACCTTGCACATACTGTCCCCCTAAGTCCCTTTCTGCTGGGAGTTCTTTCGCTATTAGTCATGTGGTCATACTCCTTGGTGACCCCACCTGGGAAAATCCCTGAATGTATCATGAGCCGCAGGTGGTGCCTTCCTAGCTCTGCTCTTTGAACCATGAACTCTGGGACAATTCCGGGGGCTCACGGGAAGTCCAAGTGAAGTTGGATTGTTGTTTGTAATCTGAAGGCTCCTAAGAAATCCTACAGAAGTCATTGGGTGCTCCCTGGGAAAGGTGCGTGAGAAAAGTTCTAATACATGACCTACGTACAATGGCTTGGATTGCTAGCCTAAGACAGAGTAAAGGGTAGTGAGGGACCAGGTGCGCTTCTGATACAGCTACTAATGACAATCTGCTAAGTGTGTGATGACTCACTGGTTAGAGTGTCTACTGCTCTTGCAGAGGACCTGGCTGGATTCAGTTCCCAGCACCCCCATGGTCATGGCCATTTGAACTTCAGTTCCCTGGGATCCACGGCTTCTTCGGAGTTCTGCCGACTCCTGCACAAACATGGTGCACTGCATTCATACATACACAGAAAATAAAAATTTTAAAGGAAATTAAAAGCACAAAACTAACCAAACCAAAAAAAAAAAATCGAAGACTTACTATAAAGAAAACATACTGAAGCATTATTTGAATACTTTAAGTGAGCTAGTACTATTTAAAAATCAGTCTTGATTTAACACTTATAACATGGCTATTAGAGATGGCAAATAAGATGCTGGTGACCTCTTGAGCTCACCCTTTCATAATCCTTTGCTCACTTGTGACCCACTGCCTGATCAAAAGCAATATAAGGAAGGAAGCGTATGTTTGGACTCATAGTCTAAGATGATGCCGTCCATAACAGCCAGGAAGGATTGGCAGCTAGCTGCTGGAGGCAGCTGCCGAGGTTACAGACGTTACACCTGCAGTCAGGAAACAGAGAAGACAGGAAATGGACGGGGCTGTAAGACCCCCAGGTCCGACCTTCTACACACTTCCTACAGTAGGGCTCTAATTCTTAAAGAATCCATGGGCTGGAGAGGCGGTGTCATGCTGAGGAAAGTTGGCCACTCTTGCAGAGGATCTGAGTTTGAATCCAGCCTCCCACACTGGTAAGCTCACAGCCATCAGTGGCCATAGCTCTCCGGGATCTGACCCATCTTCCACCCTGTCTCTGTCAGCTTCGGCACGTGTATGACACAGGTACGAACATACACATAAAACCACTCACATACTCACACACACTCTTCCATAATAGATTCCTCAGCTGGATATCCTGAATCTAGAGCACAGTGCCTATAGAGGACACTTCCCATTCAATGACCTCTTTATTCTTCCTCTGTCCTAGGCCCAGGTATGATAGCTAGGACTCAATCCCAGGAGCCCATGACATCAGAGAGCAGCCAGACTGACCCTGGCAGGTGACATTTGAAAGTTTGTTTCATGAGAGGAAATGTTTTAACCTTCAAATATCCTTAATAAAGGCAAATGACAACTCAAAGCCTTGAAGATCCTGGATCTATGACAAGGGAGGCGTCCCTTGATTGGTGACAACAGACAACAAAACAGGGAACGAGGTCAGAGGAGAGTGAGTAAGAAGTCAGGAAGGGGCCATTTCTTCAACACCTGTCCCAACCTCCACCAAGGAGCAAGCCAGTCTGACATCCGCTGCTCTCTCTTGCTCAGCGGCCCTTCAGTGGTACTGTATTAATCAGGATTTTTTTTCTATCCCTATAACAAACAATAACCATCACTATAAACAGAAATATTTTTTGCTTTTGGAAGTTCATGGTCAGTGAAGCTCCACAGCTAGCTTTTGGTCATGTGTTTGTCACAGCAATACATTAACCCTTTATACCACATGACCTTTGGATGGCCTTCAAGATGTAAATGATAACTGACATCCTGAAGATTACGCAAGGAGACAAACGTCCTTCATGAGCAGACCTCTGTACCAATCTGTCTTGTTTTCTCTCATTCTCCCTTCAACCTCTTGTTTTACCATTGTTCTTGAGTAGTGGTTTGGTTTTGGTTTTTGAGAAAGTCTCTCTCTCTCTCTCTCTCTCTCTCTCTCTCTCTCTCTCTCTCTCTCTTTCTCTCTTTCTCCCCCCCCCCCTTCTTTCTCTGTCTCTCCATCTCCATAGTCGTAGCTGCCCTGGAATTTGCTGTGTAAACCATTCTGGCCTTGAACTCATAGAGCTCCTCCTGCTTCTGACTGTCCAATGCTGAGATTAAAAGGGTGTGTGCCACCATTCGCTGACAAACCTACCATTGTTTTTGAATATGTATGCAGACACCCACCTTTCTGGCCATGCCAGAGTAAAGTGGAGCAATCACAGATCAAAGCACATTGGTTGCAATAAAGTCATTTACCTGTTGCATGAGCAAGCCCAAGCCTAGGGTAAAGCTTTGATTACAGAGGCCGCTTGGCTACAGGAAGAGTCCAGCCAAGGTCTTATGAGGGCTGGAGAGGCTGTGGGCATCACTTCATGGCGCAGATCCTCTAGACCAGTCTCATGGGTGTTGACTCACTTCCAACATCACAGGCTTCTCACTGTTGTCCATCAAGATGCCGACTTTGAACACCACATGCCTTGTGAATTCAAGTTTTTCAGTCAGAATATAGCAGTTACATCTCTACTTCTTCTTCAGAGCATACCTCACATTCTCCACACCAGCGCCCCACCTCTAGAATGAATTTCAGGTTTCCTTGATTCTTGAGATCTCTCCAGAACTTTGCCAGACATCTTGCCTGGATTCATTTATTCATCCACCCATTCATTTCACAACTGCAATATCAAGATCTTAAGAGCTCACCCTTCCAGTCAGGGGTGGTGGCTTGTGCTTTTATTCTCAGCACATGGGAGGCAGACGTAGATTAGTACTTATTCTAACTGAATCTCAAGAGTTGTATGGGTCAAGTTCCCAGGATAGATTGGACGGTCAGGAAGCTAGAATCCCAGCCTTACCTTATAAGACACTTATGTGTCTCAATCTGGGAGATTTATCTATGTCCCATGATGCTTTGATTGATAGTTATGAGAGAACACAACATTGCTATATCTGTTTAGTGTAGGCTAGTGTTAATTTGTGTAGAAGAGCAGTGTGTGCTTTCATGAGGAACGGACGTTAACGTGAGGTTAGAGTAGACTAGCCACTCTATGTGATAGAAAACCCAGCCAGGTTAACATCATTAGAATGTGTTGATTCACGCAGCTAGGATGATCATAAGCTGAGCAGTCTTTAGGTCTGATCCAAAAGCCCCTGGCATCTTCAAGTCTCATTTTGCTATAGATTTCTGAGTTTCTCTCGTTTGTGGTTTGTCCTCATCCCCAGGCTGGTTTCCCTCATGAAGCTAGGCAGGACCTCTGCGGGGGTGGGGGTGAAGGGGAAGTCCGTACCTCCTTCTTTACTTCAAGGTAGAGGAGATTACTTTTATACCAAATTTCAATGAACCCCCAAAGTTCCCCTGTGATTCTTAGTGTCTGGCACATCATCACCTCTAAATCAGAAGAAAGGTGGGCTATCCTAACATGAGCCTGATAGCCCATTTCCAGAGAGGGAAGGTTAAACAAATGCTTGAGGGCCACCAGAATGTCACTGCCAAGAAGAGCAAGCAGTCTGTTTGAGTTGTATTGCATGCTCACCCTGGTTGTCCTATGAGACCTTGGCAACAGTGTGCACTGGAAGGGAGGAATTCACAGGTTGGGTGGAATGAATTTACCCACGAGATAATTATAGTCTGGGAATGGAACCCGGTAAGTGACCAATAAAAGTAATATTGTGTGATAAATCAGTATCGAGAAAAACAGAAATGTGGGGCTTGGAAGGACCTGGGCTTGCATCCAAGTTCTGCAACGCACCAGTTGTGGAGCCTTAGACACGATTCGCTGGTAGTGGATGCCTATAAAAGCACTTCATAATCATGGCCAATTCAGCTACACATAAAACAAAACCAGCCTGGAAACAGTCCAACTATGAGATAGTCATTTACCTCATGTTAGAGAACTCAGAGCGGACACGGAAAGGTTCTTGACATTGTTGAGAACCAAGACGACTCTTCTGATGCTGGTGTCCTTTTCTACCTTTTCATGGCCTAGCTCTTCATGTTTGCTTGCTGGTTAGAGCATCATTACCTCTACATGCAGACACGCTCAGAACCCTGAAGAGGAAGCCCTACTTGTGTTACGAAGAGCAGTGAGACTGTCATAAACTACTTTTGTCTTGTCTGCCTACCCACCCCACAGCCTCGGCAAATTTCCTGTTTGGCTAGAACAGTACCACATGCCCACGTCTTGAACTTTAGACCGCAAGCTAGTAAAACAGCAAGGCGGACACAGAGGAATAGATGTTCCTTCTCTTGATGTTGCAGGGAGAATGCTTTCTTTCCTGAGGGTTATATGTGTGATTGTACAAAGGAGGCCTGCAAACAGGATCCAAAAAGGATCTGGGACAGATGGTTTATAAAGTGTGCATGGCCTTTTTGTGACATCATCCTGTAAAGACCCAGATATGAGAACCACCCACTTTATAGCACTTTACAGCAAGGTGAGATTATCTTCTTTCTGTGTGGCTCTTCCTGGTTGCTTTCCTGGTGTCGTTTTAGAACAAATGTCTCCTGTATCCTCTAAGGTGATGTTTATACAACCATCAAAAGCAACCATGAATCTTTCTATCCGCAGCCACTCACCCATACAGCCACATCCACATCCCAGATCTATTGTGCAAGCATCTGAAGAAGAGACAGGTGGTCCATACCATCACCCTATATTGGCTGGTTTTGTGTGTCAACTTGACACAAGCTGGAGTTATCACAGAGAAAGGAGCCTCCCTTGAAAAAATGCCTCCATGAGATCCAGCTGTAAAGCATTTTCTCAATTAGTGGTCAAGGGTGGGGGGCCTATTGTGGGTGGTGCCATCCCTGGGCTGGTAGTTCTGGGTCCCATAAGAAAGAAAGCTGAGCAAGTCAGTAAGTAACATCTCTCAATTGCTTCTGCATCAGCTCCTGCTTCCAGACCTGTGTGAGTTCCAGTCCCGACCTCCTTTGGTGATGAACAGCAATATGGGAGTGTAAGCTGAATAAATCCTTTCCTTCCCAATTTGCCTCTTGGTCATGATGTTTGTGCGGGAATAGAAACCCTGACTAAGACATACGCCCTACACAGGCTTCCCAAAGGGAAACTCTTATAAAGATGCCGCCGACCAGGATCATACCTTAGAGTGACTCCATAATTGAAGACAAATAACTAGTATGTCCTTCTGTGTCCTGCAGGGTGTGTGTGTGTGTGTGTGTGTGTGTGTGTGTGTGTGTGTGTGTGTGTGTATGTGTGTGTATGTGTGTTTGGTGTATGTAAGAGAGGTGAGGGGTATGGCTCATGAGCCCATTCATGTGCAGAGGCCATCAGGCATCCTGATCACTACTCTCCACATAATTCCCTTGAGACAGGATCTCTCACTGGGTGTAGGCACTGACCTGTCTGAGAGTTCTAGAGATCTTCTTGCCTCCATATCCCACCCATCCATTCGCTGGTATTTCAGGGACTCCTACACCCACACCAATGCTCTTACACAGTGCTCAGGTCTAAGTGCAGGTGCTCATACATGCAATGTGCATGCTCTTACCCACCAAGTCATATTCTCAGCATCAAGGAAAATACCTTAAAGGGCGTGGCTGTTATCATGAGAGAAGTGAATGCATTTCACTGGGGGCAGAGATGAAGAAAGAGTGGCATAGTACAGGCATCCGTGAAACAAGTCACATAGAACATTACCCAGTAAGTGCAAATAGCATGCTGTTGTAATGTCTTTCAAAACATTGTTTGATGTGTGGAGGCAGTGTGATAAGGAGAGACGTCAAAGGTGACTTTCCCAAGCAACTTCCTCTAGACTCTCAGAGGCTGGTAGGATCTGATAGCCCGTTAGGTACAGAACGATTAACTGGGAGAGGTTGGGTGGCTTTTATTATAACGTGGAGGTAAGTATTTACAGTAGCAATTCTAAGCACTAAGCAATGGGTTCATTGTCAACTTCAGAAAGAGGCAGCCTTTGAAATGCCCGAAGGCCCAAGTGGCACATGCCTGTCAGTGAGCCTGCAGGTTAATCATTGCTATCCCCTTGAGACATGCACAAGTCCTTACGAAAGAACAGGAATCCCGCTGTACCTTCTTCACCCCTGACACACCAACGCCCAAGTGTTTCATTTCCAAATAGTCCTTGCAGTTGCTCTCAGCATATAGAGAGCTATTTGGCACCAAGCAAAGCCAAGGTCAGCTTGCCATGAAGCGTATGATTGGGTATGGTGAGTGGGAGATGCTAAAAATGAAGGACTAGAGGTCTCTCTAAATTGTGCTGCCAGGCAACATCTAGAGGGCAAAGTCTCAGATGGAATTTGGCCACATGTGTCAGTGTTTATTGATAAGCCAGCACTGAAACAACCTCTGCTATAAACAAAATTGAAGACCCACGCTTGCCCATTGCGCATGCCCTGACTCACTCTTGCCCATTGCGCATGCTCTGACCCACTCTTGCTCATCGCGCATGCACGGACCCACTCTTGCCATTGTACCTTCTGGCAGGAGCTACGCAAAGCCTGACACTGTTTTAGCCTTTTGCTAAACAGTGTTTGTTTCTTTCTTTTTTATTGATATGTCCCGATGTGTAGCACTGTTTATTTGAAGTACACATTAAATATGGTGCTTTAAAAGGTTATTATCATCATTTATGTCAAGACTTAAGTCACCCCAGAGACAAATCTCTGGGTGTGTCTGTGAGGACTGTCTTGACTAGGTTTACAGAGATGTGGGTGGCACTATTCTCTGGTCGGGGGCCCTGGACTGTGTACAGATGTTGAACAGAGCACCGGCGTTCATCACTGTCTACCTCTGGATGGTGGATGCCATATGACCAACCTCTTCAGGCTCCTGCTGCCATGCCCTTCCTGAGGTGATGAACCATCCTCAGATGGTTAGACAAAAAAAAAAAAAAAAAAAAAAACACTTGCTTCCTTCAGTTCATCACCAGGTCATTTATCATAGCAAATTAACAGTAATTAATACAGTTACTACTCTTATTTATCTGATATCAACTGAAGTTATCTGTCTTGATAAAGACTTTTAAGTCCACACATTTGTATATTTGGCTTTGTATTTTGCAAAATCAAAAGTTACAATGGTTTGTTGTGATTCAATTGATAACTGGTGACTGATTAAATATTTGACTTCTGAGGTTTGTAATGTAGTTCAGTTGATAAATCCTCCTAATGTTCAAAGGAGAATGAAATCCACTCTTCCTATGAGTTGGAAAAATAAAGCTTTTGTCTTGGAATTGTTTTTAGGGGTTAAGAATAAGAGATGGATGTTTTTACAGCATGAAACTTATTCTCTACAAACAGATGAACTCAGCTTGTACCGTCCTTACTCTCCATACACAGCTTCAGTTTCAGTATTTCAGCAACAAGTTCCTGGTGCTAGGTACACTCCAGGCCAATATTACCACCCTCATTTGATAACCAGGTTCGGTGGCTTCATTTCCAAAATCCACCGCCTTTAGAGATAAGAGTTTCCACTCCTGACTGTTAAAATGTTTTACAGATCGAACCAACCTAGATGGGGACTTACTAAGTTCAGACACAAGAAACTAAAGATCTAATAGACACAGTCCCTGCCACAGATGGGCTGAGATGGCTCAGTCAGTAAATGTGCCCTAAAAACACAGGGCCTGAGTTCAAGCCCCAGTTCATACCCAAAGCCAGATGTGGTGGTGCCTTTCTGTAGTCCCAACACTGAGGAGGTGAAGACAGAGAGATCCCTGGGGCTCTCTGAACAGACATCCTACTTGATGAGTTCCAGACCAGTATGAGACTGTAAAATAACCAGAGAACAAGCCAAAGTTAAAAGTAAGAAAGGAAGGAATAAGGGAAGGAGGGAAAGAAGGAGGGAAAGAAGGCAAGCAGGCAGGACGAAAGGCAAGAAGGAGGGAAGGAGAGAAGGGAGGAGGGAGGGAAGAAGGAAGAAGAAAGGATAGAAGGAAAGAAGGAAAAAAAGGGGGAGAAAGAAAAGAAGAAAGGAAGGGCGATGTCTCCAAAGAAGCACTGAAGTTGTCCTCTGGCCTGGATACATATGTGCACACATGTGCACATGTACTCCCACACTCACCTGCACACAGACAGACACATAAAGGCTGTCACAGATGAGTGAGGAAGACCACACTGTGGCTGGGGTGGTGTAGCAGATGGCAGAGTTATTTGGAGCCTGAGCCACAGTGCTGGCGCTGCCTTTATCCAGTTTCCTATGAGTCAGTTCCCTTGCTGATGTAGTGGCTCGTGTGTTTGAACATGTAGTTGCCAGATGATGGCACAATTTGGGGTTGGTGGGAGGATGTTGGCAAAGGTACTGCCTACTGAAGGCAATGTCACCAAGGTCACACGCTCCACTTCCAGGTGGCCGTATCTGCTTGGTGTTTGCAGTTAAGGACGTGATCTCTTGGCTTCCCACCTGCTACCATGCCTCCTCCATCTTGATGGACTCTGCCTCCCAACCACCCCGGAACTAAAAGCCCCAACAAACGCTTCCTCCATACTTGCATTGGCCATGTGTCATATCAGAAACAGAACAGTAACTATGACAGTATTTGGTCGTAGATCACTGGTAACAATACTTATCATCATCTGCGGGACCCTTTGGAGGTTGTCTTCTGCAATATGTCCCCTCTGTCACCCCACATCTCAGATGCCAGATTCTCCCAGACTGAGTGTCATACCTCCTGTTCACTTCAGTTGAGAAGTCTGTTGTCTTTCCTGGTTCATACAGTAGGACTTTGGCCTACACATGGTCCTCATTTCTTTTCTTACTTTATTTTATTTTGTTTTGTTTTGAGTTTCTCTGTGTAGCCCTGGCTGTCCTGAAACTCATTCTGTAGACCAAGCTGGCCTTGAACTCACAGAGATCTGTCTGTTTCTGTCTCCAGAGTGCTGGGGTTAAAGGTATGTGCCATCACTTGTTTGCTTAACAGGATCTTATTTCCTCAGATGCACATTTCAGACTTCCTCTTTGCTTGTTTAATTTTTATTTGTGTGTGTGTGTGTGTGTGTGTGTGTGTGTGTGTGTGTGTATGTGTGTGTTACCCAGAGAGGCCTGAAGAGGGTGTCAGACTTCTGGAGCTTGCGTTGAAGATGGCTGTGAGTGGAATGATGTGGGTACTGGAAACTGATTTCTGATGCTCTGTAGGAGCAGCCCATGCTCTTAAAGCCGCACCATCTCTCCAGCCTCCCACGTCTCAGACTTCCTGATGACGGGTCTGGTCATCTACCTGCTCATTTCCAATTGATCAAAATCCCTGTCAGGTACTTTCATTCACTTAAAAAACAAAAACAAAAACAAAAACAAAACAAAACAGCAAAACAAACAAACAGACAGACAGACATTGAGACCATTCTTAGGTGTTAGGATTTTCATAGAAGGGCTGGAGAGATGGCTCAGCTGTTACCGTTGCCTCGTGCTCTTCTAGGGAACCCGCCTTCAGTCCTCAGCACACTTATCACCTGTAAGTCGAGCCCCATGAGATCTGGTGCTTTCTTCTGACCTCCATGGACACCTGCACTCACACAGAATAGCCCTCTACACACATCACACTTAAATAAAAATAAATCTTAAAAAAACTGGTAGGTCACAGCATGTACATGTTTGTGCATTTACACAGTAACAATGTAAGAATGAGCAGACAATGTTCTCTCAGTTTTATTTGGGTTTCTTTACTTCAGGTAGAACTAACAGCTCATATATTAGTCATGCCTCTCATAATCTGTGACCTGAACTGTGACTATCTAGCTGTTCCCCTTCCTTCTGGTAATTTCTGGGCCTACAAAGTTCAATGTGGCGTCTTTCCTCATGCCCCACAAGTCTTAATTTACTTTCTGTTGCTGACAAAACATCAAACAAAGTCAACTTGGGGATATAAGTTTCATTTGGCTTAACGTCCCAATTATAGTCCATCATTGGAGGAAGTCAGCCTAGGAACTGAAGTTAGGGTAGAGACAAGAGCCACAGAGAAACACTGCTTTGGCTTGCTCAGCTTACCTTCTTATGAAAGCTAGTACTACATGCCTAGGGCTGGCACTGCACATGGCAGCATACCAAACATTAGTCAAGAAAATTCCCGGCAGACGTGGCCACATATCAATCAGATGGGAGCGATTCCTCAGACGAAGTTCCTTCTTCCAAAAGTGACTCTAGTTTGGGTCAAACTGACAAACACTAAGGGGAACAATGCAGGGGAAATGAGTTGGCTGCTCAGTGTGCTCACCCAGTTCTCAGCTTGGACTGTGTCTGAATCGGGTGGTCTCAGGATATTTAGAATTCATACCTGGTGATTGGTTTCTGGTCGAGAAGATCTCTTACAGACAGGTGAAAAGCCAGCCCACCTAGAGTAATGGATGGTCAACATGACTGTGTCAAGAAGCACTCAGCTATGAACGAAAAATAAATATGTTCTCCTTTTAAATCATCTGTCCTTCAGGTAGTCTGTCACAGCAATGAGAATGCAGTCAACAAACCCAGAGTCAAGAAGAGAGAAAACAGAAAACTAGGCTTCCTCCCATCTGGCCTTGTGAGAGCCACTATCTCAGGAAATTAAGAAATTAAGAAAGGATGAACTAATGTCCCTTTAAGAAGGAGTTGACAAACTCCTGTGATATCCACAGTGAGATAAGTGTTGGCTTCCACACAGTGTTGTTAAATGTGACCTTTTGGGGTTTCATTCTTGAAGGGAGGATGCAATATCTCTAATTGTCCTATCCTCCTCTGAGTGTGTTTCACGGTTGGTACAGAAGGGCTAGGAGCAAATGATACCTTTTGTTTTGTTTTGTTTTGTTTTGTTTTGTTTTGTTTTGAGATGGTGTCATTGTGTATCATAGGCTAGCTTCAAAATCATATCCTTCTGCCGCTGGGATTATAGGCCAAGGCCATGACACCTGGCCAAGCTGGAGGGAAGTCATGGCAGAGGGGAAGTGAAGCCATTGGTCACTTGGCATCCACAGTCAGGAAGCAGAGAGAGATGAAGGTTGATGCTAGCTAGCCCAGCTTCTCCTTTTCTTCAGTCTAGGCCTCCAGCTCACTTACATTTAAGGCCTCTTCACTGAAGTGCTCTGGCAACATCCTCCCAGATACACCCAGAGGCCATCCCAACTCCCACCGAGGTGATATTGAAGAATAGCCATCCAACAAGAGCAGCCACATTATCGGTCAAGGAGACAAGATTGAAAGACTCCTCAAGCAACAGAGACACCATGGGAATCCACAGTGGAGGGTGATGCCATTGGATGATGGGTGGGAGTCTTCCCTGTTGCTAAGATAAAATATCATGACCAAGGGCTGCAAAGGAACCATGGCTGCAACCTGAGAGCATGGTTGCAGGAGCAGGAAGCTGAGAGCTCTCATCTTAACCCATGCACAGGAAGAATAGAGAGGAAGCTGGAAATAGCTTGAGGCTTTTAGCCTCAAAACCTGTCCTCATTGATGCGCTTCCTAAACGTCTTTAAACCGCCAACTGTGGACCTAGTGTTCAATTGCCAGAGACCGTAGAGGGCATTCTCAACCAAACCACCCTAACCAGTGACACACAGGAAGTAGCAAGAGGAGAGGACAGCTTTGATCACTCTGGTGGTGTTTTAAAATCATATAGCTACTAGTCCTGAGTCAAGAATGGAATCTGAGAATGCAATGACCACGTCTACTGAGTAACACCCAAGTTATGGCAGGAAAGCTGTTTGAACTTCACCAGTGGCACCAGGGCAACAAAGGAAAGATGCCTGAGCACTTGGAGCCCAGATGGCGTGTGACAGGAGCCTGGTACCCTCTTGAAGAGGAGGGGATGGCAACTGGAGTGTCACCTGGAGGGGCATCCACGGTATTGAGAAAAGATGAATGAGGTCTTAGGACACACCTTAGTGTGCAGTGCGGGGTGCCGTGGTGTGTCAAGCTCTAGTCTCTTTCCTTGAGATACAGTTAGTCTTTCTGGGTAGATGAGACTCTAGAGGGAGCTTCTTCTCAAGGCCGTCTAAAGGCAGATAAGTGGGATCCAGGAAAGCCTTGCCTGCATTTGTGTTTTTGGGGATCTTCAACTCAGCAAGGGGTAAACCAAAGCCATGTACTTTGGGGTGCCCTTCCCTGAACTTTCTGAGTAGATTTTGAGAGCACGGTATCCAGAGCCAGGGAGGCTCGGTTTGGGCCTGGACTCTATCCTACTGGCTATGCCAAGCGTTTAATCTCACTAATCCTCAAATTCTTCATCTGTAACAGGAAGATTAGCCTAGCACTTGCTTGCAAATGTTAGCCATGATTTTCTGTCAGGTTAGAGCTAGGTTCATCTTTAGTTTTTTCTGTAAGGCTTATCTGCAGTTTCCATTTTCCTACAATTAACATACACTGTGTTTGTAGAGTGTTATGCTTTTCCAAAAAGAATATGCTAATACTTTATGTAAACATGCACAACTGCAGCCTATTAATAGCTGAGAAGAAGGGCAAACAAGACGATGGATTGGGACAATAGATACAGCCATTTTCCCTCCAGTAAAAACAGAAGACATACACCGGGGGACACAAAGTAGAAATCTAAGGGGGAAAAGAATGTTTTGTGATTTCTCAAAAGTAAATGAAGATCTTAAGGCAGTCCTTGTTAGGATGGGTCAAAAATAGGAAATACATGAAATGCAGGCAAGGTGGCTCAGTGGAGTCGGGGGAGCTTGCTGCCAAGGCTGGAGACCTGAGTTCAATCCCTTGGCAGAAAGGGTTGGAGAGAGACCTGACTCTACTAGGCTTTCTCTCTCTCACACACACATGGACACACATGCCCATGCTCACACAACACACATACACACTTGAGCACATGTACACACTGTCATACACACACACTAAATTAAATAATTAATTAAAATAAACATAAAGCCACAAACTACTTTTGAAAAAAAAAAAACAAAACCACCCAACCCTGATGTCCACTTTTATTCTTTCTCTCCTTCCTCCTTGGGGAGAGCATGCATGTCTCATGGTGCAAGTTGTGGATGCCAAAGGACAACTTGCAGAGTCAGTTGTCTCCCACCACCATGGTGGGCACCAGGGATTGAACTCAGGTCTCCAGGCTTAGCTCCAGGCCCCTCTACTCTCTGAGCCATCTTGCCAGCCCCATAATTTACACATAATTTAGATTATTTATTATTTTGGGCACAAAAATTACGATAACCAAAGTTTAAAATGGTATGAAACAGTGCCCCCTTTCCCCCTTTTTGGTATTTTGAGATAAGAGTCTCATTCTGTAACCTAGGCTGGCCTGGATCAGGTTGCCTCAAATGTGCTACCATCCTAGCATCTTAGTGTCTCCAGTTGTGGGAGTAACTGACAAGAACCACCACACCCAGCTCACATAAAATCTCTGTTGAGGCCATCAGACTTGCCTTTTGTAAGCATCCCAGAGAAAGGGCAGACTCCTTGCAAGTTTTAAGTCTTTTCAATATTGAACATTGTTTCAGAGAATCTGCTTGCCATGCACATGGGGTTAAGATGCTGTGATCTCGCTGTGAATTTTAGATATTGTTTGCATTTCCCGATGCCGAGTAGAGCCCCCTTCCTTTCCAGGGCTGACTGGGTTAGATCAGCAGTGTGAAAGGCCAACACAGATGCTGTCAGTTTAGAAGTGTGATATGAGACTTGGTGCTCCACTAAGGCACTAGATGCTTGGACTTAGCCTCGAGTACAAAGCATGTTGTTAGCACAGCTGTAGTCTTTGTGTGTGTGTGTGTGTGTGTGTGTGTGTGTGTTAGACAAGTTCTCCAGTGGCTGGTCTGAGACTTACCAAGTGGGCTAGCTTGGAGAGCCAGCAAGCCCCAGGGTCTGTTTGCCTCCTTCTTCTCCTAGAGCTAGAATTCCGAGCTGGTGCCTAAAGGCCTGGCTTCATTCCTGTAGCGTCTGGGCTCAGCTCAGGCTTTCCTGCTTGCAAGGCAAATACTTCATCGTAGATGGTCTTTGCTATTTTGTGGGTTCCTTTTTTTCTATCATTTATCCACGCCCCCAATTTTACCCCCTATCAGTAGGATAGAAGAGAGGGGAATTTATGAATCTAATTTCTTTCTTCTTTTTTTCTTCTTTGTTTGTAACTGGTCTTTGCTACTTTGTGAATTATTTTTCCCACCCTTCCCTTCCCCCACTTCACCCCTGTAACTAGATAAGAGAGAAAGAAGGATGAGAGAGAGAGAGAGAGAGAGAGAGAGAGAGAGAGAGAGGAAGAGAGGAGGGAGGGGAAGAGGAAGGGAGGGAGGGAGGGAGGGGGAGAGAGGGAGGAAGGGAGGGAGGGAAGGGGAGAGAGAGAGAGACAGAGAGAGAGAGACAGAGAGGGAGAGGGAGAGGGGAGGAGGGAGGGGAAGAGGGAGAGAGGGAGGGGAAGAGGAAGGGAGAGAGAGAGAGAGAGAGGGAGAGAGAGAGAGAGAGAGAGAAAGAGAGAGAGAGAGAGAGATCTGAATCTAATTTCTTTCTTCTTGTTTCTTCTTTGAGCACAGCTACTCACAGACCTCAACCAACCTCCTGAAGGATCACCAACCACCAACCACACCTCTTCGGACTCTAGCATTTATATATCCTATGAAAAGTTCCCAGAATTCCAAACATCATTCAATTGCAGAAACTATAGGCAGCTACCAAAACCACACGCCTCTGCTAGAGCACAAGGCAAATCATAGTCAGCTGCTGTGGACAGTCCCAACTCCCCACATCTGGGATTAAAACAAAAACATATTCTTATAATATTTCTGTGTTTATTTCAATAAACCAAATCTCCAGAATTCTCACTACACTTTATCAACTGTGCTGTCGCTCCAGGCTCCTTGGGATGGTTGGGACCTTTACTTGTTTTAGCACACACAGAGAAGACAGCACATCTGTCACAGATAGAGAACTTGGACAAACTTAGGGGAAATTAAGAAGACAGAAGGCAGCAGGTTCATTTCTCCTTTCTCAGAAAGGGAAGCAGCACTGGCAGAAAGCTCATCTATTCATATCTCTGTCGGGTTACATAATGCTCTCCTCAGAATTATGAAATCACTAGGTCCCTGAGGTCACTCGTCCTCTGAGTCCTTGTTACCTCATGTGCTCACTTAGCCAACACATGCCTGACTGCAGACCTGAGACCTGTTTAGTACATGGATTCAGTAGTAAGGAAAGATAGGTGTATAGTGCCTGCCCTCAAGATCTTTGAAGTTGAAGGAGACATGAGATTGGGAGTCAGTGAGAAACATTATGAAACCCAGATATCATAAATGTTGTAAAAGGTCTCGACATGGTGGATGAACACCTGTAACCTCAGCAGTTGGGAGACTTAGGCAGGAGCGTCCAGAGTTCAAAGCCAGCCTCGGCTACCTGGCAAGTTTGAGGTCAGCAATGTACATGAGACTCCATCTGAAACAAACAAACAGACAGAATGAAAAACAGGCATAACATGAAATAAGCACCTAGGGACAATCATATGGAGCCATGCTTACATGTGTACATGCAGCACACACACACACAAACACTAACACATGCACGCACGCACGCGCACATGCACACAAACAGCTGGTACAGATGTGTCTGAAACCCCAGAGCTGAGAAGGCAGAGACAGGAGGATCTTTGGGGTTTGCTGGTCACCCAGTCTAGGTAATCTTGCATCCCCAGGATCAGTGGGAGACTCAAAATCTACTCTACACAGATCTACTCAGACAGGTGAGTCAATCAGGCCAGAGGAGGTCACGGGGGGGGGGGGGGGGGGGAGTCGGGGCTCTACAGGGGCAGGCCCTGGGAATGCAGAACAGGCTCTGAGCAGAGCAGGGCTGTGTGGGGATGGGGACTCTGGAGCAGGTGCAAGGGTTTGCTTCCTACTAGCTCCTCGAGCTCGGTGATGCTATTCAATGATAGTGACAGAGCTTGCACTTTAAAAATGCCTTCAGCTCAGATCTCAGGCACTGAGTGGAAGCACCCAGAGTGACCCTGCCTGTGGATGAGTGACCTGCAAGACAAATGCTCAAGGGATGGCAGTAGCCTGAGAGAAGACCACCCCAGAAGGAAGATGGGGAATCCGACTTTGAACTCAGCCTGTCTCCCTCACTAACACGGTATAAGTGCACGACTGCATGTGCGCTGAGCAGCGCGCACCCTCCTACTGTCTATCCATGCATTCTCTCACCAGATGCACGAGACAAGAACTCTTTGGATAAAAGATGACCTTTTCCTAGAAGGTGCATCCAGAAGCAGTGTTTGGTGCTGAATCAAAAACTCAGAAATCCAATTTTAACAAATTTACCCTCAGCATATGTGCATGAGCTCACACTCAGATGTGCACATACATATACACACACCCCCACACATACATACAGAGCTGGCACAGATGCATCTGAACCCCCAGTACTGGTGAAGCAGAGACAGGAGGATGTCTGGGTTGGTGACTAGCTGGTCTAGCTCATCTTCCATCTCCAGGATCAGTGGGAAGCTCATTTGAGGCAGGGAACTAGAGAGGCCGCTCTGAGATGCAGAACATGTGCAGTTTCTACAGAGACCCAGAGTCAGTTCCCGGCACTCACATAGTCACCTCCTGGATGCGTGGCTTGTGCCGCCTTGGGTGACCCGAGTTCCAGAAGGTTCTATGTCCTTTTATAGCTTCTGCAACAGGCATGCACATGATGCACATACAGACATGAAAGCAAGGTACTCACACATACAGTAAAATGAACCCTTAAAAACAAATCAGGCAGCTAGGCAGTGGTGGCACACGCCTTTAATCCCAGCACTTGGAAGGCAGAGGCAGGCAGGCAGATTTCTGAGTTCGAGGCCAGCCTAGTCTACAGAGTGAGTTCCAGGACAGCCAGGTCTATACAGAGAAACCCTGTCTCAAAAACCAAAAAAACAAAAAAACAAAAACAAAAAAACAGGCCGTGCTGCACACAGACAGGCGCACGCGCGCACGCACACACACACACTGTAGAGATTGTCTCTGGAAAACATGGTCACCCCAGAAAGAATGGAAATTTTGATGGGTCTTCCTACTGATAGCCTTTCTACCTCCAGCCAAGTATTTTCTCTCCTTACTCGAATTATCTTATCGAAGAGCGATCATTGAAAAGCAGACTCCACCACCAAAGACACTTTTTTTTGTTGTTTTTTGGGTTTTTGTTTGTTTGTTTGTTTGTTTTCCCAGACAGTATAGCTTTGGCTGCCCTGGAACTCACTCTGTATAATAGGCTGGCCCTGAACTCACAGAGACCCGCCCACGTGTGCCATCATCGTCTGGCCCCAAACATACTTTAATTTCTTTAGTTTCTTAGAGGCAACACCCTGAAAATATCAGCCCTACCTTGATCACAGAGCTTCACCCAGCAAACCACGCCCAGGAAACGGTCCTTCCAATGGGAGGCTCTACCCAGGTGCTCATTAGACATGCAGACACTCTGGGTTCAGACCTACTGAACCAGAACCTGCAGGTTAGCTAAATTCACAACCCAACGTGATTAATACGCACATTAAACTCTGAGACAAACTCCTGGATTTTGTTCCACAGTAAAAAACAGTCCTTTACAACGTGATCACACATGCATGTACATAAAACTGAAACTAAGCTCTAGTGAAGAAGTGCTTACCTTTATTTTATTAGGGGAAGCAACGTGTTCGGGACTCTGAAGCTACATTTCAGAGCTCTCTCCTGGGTCTCAATGGAATTATGAAGCCCCTGGGAGTAATGCCTAGAAGGTGTGGGGGTGCCTGGAGGTGTATCAAGGAAAGTGGTTTACACCACTTTCGAGCTTGTTTTGCGAAAAGTGCGCTTAGTCACTTCTGAGTTTGAACTTGGAGCCCAGACTTGGCGGGGTGGGGGTTGCGTGGGAGCGCTGGGAGTGGGCAGCTAAAAGTTTGTAGAGTCCAGGCAAGGTCCAATCCAGCGGCCTTGATTGGCGGCCGGAGGAAGGCGAGGGCTGGAAGCTGGAGGAGAGGGCCGGAGCTGGAAGGCTCTCCGGCGGCGAGAGGTCCTGCCCAGCTGTTGGCGAGGAGTTTCCTGTTTCCCTCTCGGCGCCCGGGTAAAGTTGATGAGTGAGTCACTCGCGCGCACCGACCGACGACACCCCCCGCGCGCGCACACGCTCGCCTGGGGGACGGAGCCCCAGCCTCCTGCTCAGCTCTCCTCGGCCGCCGGGGGCCTCCTCCGGGCCTCCGAGCTCCGGGGATCGCCGGCCACATCTGGCCCGCATCCTGAGAGGGCGAGGAGTAAAGGCGCAGCCCGGGGTCCCCGAGGCTCGGTTCGTGGCGCACCAGGGGCCGGTCTATGACGAGCGACGGGGGCTGCCATGGGTCGGGGGCTGCTCCGGGGCCTGTGGCCGCTGCATATCGTCCTGTGGACGCGCATCGCCAGCACGATCCCGCCGCACGTTCCCAAGTCGGGTGAGTGAGTGGCCAGGGCGCGACCCTGGGGGTTCACTGGGGCTCCCCGCTCCTCCTCCAGCCCCCAGGGCAGCGATTGACAGTCGGCCGCGGGACCCGGTGCGAGAGCGGAAACGGGAAGTTTGTAGCGGCCCGAGTCGGTTCAGGCCCGCGGGGATCCGGGCAAGATCTCTCGCAAAAGAGCAGGACAGTCCACTTGCAGGGGACTTGGGGACGCTCCTGACCCCCTTTGTGCGCGCACGAAAGGCCAGGTCGGCCGCGAGGGGCCTGGAGCCCCGGAAAGGGAAGTTTAAGAAGTTGGAACTTGGAGGAGCATCGGCAGGGGACTGGACGCCCAGCTGCTGCACACCTGGGCCGCTTACTGCCCTAGACACCGCGACTGAGCCAGACTCTCAGTCCTCAGCTTTGCCATCTCGGGAGGGATTCTGGGCCGTGACTCACTGGATACAAGTTAGAGAAGAGAACTGATCTCTATCCTCGCTGATTCCTGGCCTGCCGGGATGAGGACCCAGTGAGGGTGGTCAGGTTGATGGCTGAGAAAAATCTAGTGCATGCCTACTAAGTGATGGACTATAGGGATGCTGCCTGGAATGAAAGATCTCAGCAGCTACTATTCAATGGAAACACCTAACCCAGGTTGTCCTCCAGGTCCCATCGCAGGGGTTAGTTAAGGGAGAAAAGCAGGCTCTAGGGCTCCTTCCTAAGGGTTTGCTTGGAAAGTTTAAAATCTGGCATTTTAACTCTAAAGTTAGAGTTAGGGCCACGATCTGGGCAAGTCACATGACTCTGGGCCTCAGTTTTCCCTACTGTACAATGCAGTGGTTCAGTTTGTGAAAGTTTACACTCTTTTCATCACTGGCTTTCCATGACCTTCCCTAGTAACTAAGAGGATGGCCAGGGTCGATTTGGGGTGAAATGCAGAGATTGCGGTGGCCGTGTGTGTGTGTGTGTGTGTGTGTGTGTGTGTGTGTGTGTGTGTGTTGGGGAGCGCGGAAGTAGGGTGCAAGAGAGCTCGTTGCAGACATCGGTAGTTGAGGTGATTTAAGAGTTTTGGATCGTGTTGCAAACAGCAGTGGACCATTTCAGAAGGGAAGAGCCACACAAAGGGAAACAGCAAAAATCCTAACAGGTTTTAGTCCTGTTGCTTCATAAAGTCCGCGTTCGTGTCGTTGGTTTCCATTGAAGTGCAGTTCCAGAAAGGTCAACTGTCTCTCATGTTAACCCAGGCCCTTAAAGCTGGCTTGGGAGATTTAGCTCAGTGGCTAAGAGTGTTTGCTGTGCAAGCTTGAGGACGTGAGTTCAAATCCCGAGGGCCCATATGCAAAGTTGGGTGTGGTTCTTTGCCAGCCCAGCACTAGTGAGAGAAGACTGGAAACCCTTTGGAAATTGCTCGATGCCAGGTTAGCTCTAGGTTCGGAGAGAGACTCAAAGAGAGTGATAGAGACTCATGGAGAGTGACAGAGGACCCCTGGTCTCCTCCTCTGCCCCTTCCTGTGCTCACAAACCCTACCCCAAGCACATATAGACACACACAAGAAAAAAAAATTAAAAGAAAAAAAAAACCCTGCTGGGTTTTGCTGAAGACCATCAGAAAGAATATCCTTCCCTTTGTGTACATAAAACGTTTGCTTTAGCTCGAGAAGAACCGAAGTCCAGAGGCCCCAGTTTGAGTTTTGTTTACAAGATTAAGATTTGTGATTTTCGAATTCCAGGCTTTGTAGCTTGTGAGTCATATTTATGCACAGTTTTAAACAATTAGCTGACTGACTTGGTGGATCTTTTTAATTTGGGCTTTAAATAGTTTTATAAGACGGAGAGGGCTTTTTTTTTTTTTTTTTAACATTTTATGGAATTGCCATTCCAGGATGTTTGGACAGTTCGTTTTGAGTTGTACCTATGTGGTCAAAGTTTTTAAAGATGGTTTTAAGTGGGAAGACAGCTCCTAGGGAAAGGGCGCGTGGAAGGACACTTGGAATTCCACTGGCCTTCTCAGTTTCCACAGAGGGGAAAGGTGTAGAGATTTGTCCTGACAGAGTGGTAAATTGTGAGGCAGTTTCTCAAGATACCTTAATGCAATAGACAAAGGGAAGGAACAAGATTCTTTACAAAGTCCCAGTCAGTCCAAGACAAACACATGTCTTATGCGTACCAGCCTGACAGATGAGCAAGCGATTTCAGCGTAAGAGAAATTTACACTAAAAAAAAAAAAATTATTTTAAACTTTTGTCCTCATGTTTCTCTGGGGGTTCTGTGCATGAGCCACGCAATAGGGTGGGCGTACACTTGGGTGCTCATGAGCCCTGTAATACGGTGGGCGTACACTTGGGTGCTCAAGAGTGTGGAGGTCAGAGATGACATTGGGTGCTCATGGGTGTGGAGGGAGAAGGTTGGCATTGGGTGTCTTCTTCAGTTGCCCCACTTCATTTACCAAGGCAGGCTTCTTAGATGGTGCCGGGATTCTAGCTGAACCCAGGATGCACTGTGTGGGTTTGTCCTGCTAGCTAGCTTGCCGTGTAGACCCCCCCAGTGTCTGCCTCCTGGGTGCTGGCACTAGAGGAGACCAGTACATCCTCCTGGCTACTTATGTGGGTGCTGGGATCTGATTCCAGGTCCCTACACATGCATGGCAAGTGAGCTGAGACGTCTCCTCAGCTGACAAGAAATATACTTAGACAACTTCTAATTTAAAGATTGATTGATTGATTGTGTGTGTGTGTATGCATGTGTGTGTGTGTGTGTGCGCGCAAGATCCTGTGTGGAAGAAATCAAGGGAAAACTATGGTACTATGGTAGTTGGTCCTCTTCCTCTGCCATGCGACACCCAAAGACTCTGCTCTTGGAGCTTACCTGCTGAGTCCTCCTGCAGGCCTCGCAAATTAAAATACTTGTTTTTGATGTAGCATGTTCACGCTTCTAAGTGCTCAAGGATAAGGAGTGAGTCTGAGGGGAAAATGTACTCTGGATGCATCAGACTTCAAAAAATATGATTTTGACTTTTTAGATGCCTACGGAAGAGTCCTCACAGAGGACTAGACCTTGGCCCTAGTGTCACAGGGACCACGGAGCCCTATAGGTTCTTTAAGGATGTCCTTACACCTATCCAGGTCCTGGACCAAAAATCTTTAGTCCTTTAATCCTTTGGACCTACTCTCCCCTCCCCCACATAAGGTGCATTTTCAGCCCCAGGGCACTTCCTTTAATGACATCTTGTTTTTAACAAGTGGATTATGCAGAAAATGCTAACCAGGGCTACAATTTTCGGCCTCTGTTTTGATATAGCACCCCACATTGAGGACTCCTTTTTAAATGCCCACCTTCCCCAGGTCCTCAGTGGCCTCCCTACCTCCTGTTTCATTCAGTTTCTGCCCTAAACCGGACTTTACAGTTTTCCTTACATTGATGAATAACTATTTAAAAATTTAGGTTTTATTTATTTCATTGTGTGGCAGCTGTGGATGTATGTAGGAGACTGTCGCGTGTGCAGGGACCTGAGCAGGCTGGAAAGCGTTGGATCCTCTGGAGCTGGGGTCACAGATGGTTGTAAGCAACCCAGTGTAGATAGATGTTGGGAACCGAATTCAGGTCCTCTGCCCCTGGGAACAATTCTATTTTCCCAATCAATAACGGAAACTTCTGAATGCTATCTCCCAAACTGCCTTACTATTCTTCCTTCTCAAGGGTATTTACTAAATGGGGATGTATAGACTGAGAGGAAGCTACCCCAGATGAGTGCAGCAGAGTTGTTGTCACTTTGTTTCTTTGAGCTCCCGAATCGTGTCACAGACAGAGCACAGGACACGCTGGGGATTCGAACACTGTTAGGTCCTGTTTGGTTGCTCTAGTCCCGTCGCCCCCCCCCATACCCTAACCCCATGCTTTGCTGAATGCACAAGAGGGGGTTCACATTGGATGTTTCCTTCTCAGTGCCTCTGCGTGAGTTTCTCCTTGCTGAGTTCTTACCTTGCCATCTCTGCCTGGTTGTATTTCAGCCCTAGACGATCCACAGTTCTCCTTCACTCTTCTTATGCAAACTGGACCAAAGCGTGTCCAGCCCGTCTTTCTGTTGGATGGGCCAGGGTAGAGTGAGAGCCACACACTGAAGATCAGGGTGTCTTGGATTACAGTCCCACCTCTCCCTCGCTGGCTGGGCAGCCTAGAATTCCTTGGCTCTCACTGGATAATGTGTGGGAAGACAGAATAAAGTAATGCCTTCAGGTGCCTCATCCCAGGCCCCACAGGCGGCTCTGGATGTCTCTCTCAGTCACACCTGACAAACCTCCTCACCTATACCATTCTTTCTGACTTTGTGTCTTACCAAGGCTGAGAGCAGCAGTTCTCAAGCTGTGAGTGGAGAACCCGCCTGGCCAGAGACGTGGATCTTATATCCTGCATTGTCAGATATTTACTGATTCATATCAGTGGCAAATTTACAATTAAGAAGTAGCAATGGAATACTTTTATGGTGTGTATGTGTGTGTGTCGGGGGGGGGGGGGTCACCATAGCACGAGGAACTGTATTAAAGGGTCACAGCATTAGGATGTTGTCAACCACTAGGGCCTCCCGGGCCTCAATTCAGGAAGCTGGTCCTCTCTGGAACCTCTCTCTGGATCACCTATCTGACTAATTTTTCTCATCTTTAAAGACCTTCCTTGGGCCTCGTAAGGAAACCTGCTTTGAACATGTCAGGTGAGCCAAGCGCCCCCTCCTCTGTCCTCTCTCAGCTCCGAGCACAGCAAGCAGTGATTTTTGTGTGATTCCCGAGTTCATTGAGCCTCGTTAGCTGCTCCAGGGCAAGCAGGATCTGTCAGTCAGAGGCTGGTCTCCAGGGCTGCCCCGGGACGACAGCTCATTCTCCGAGCTGTACCAGCTCCCTTCATCCTGCTGGGGCTAGTGTGAGTGTGACTGCTGCACAGGCTTACATACCCAGGAGGGCCCCTGCTGTGTTGGGTATTTGGTCCTGAGTGGTCAGAGCATCTGAATTAACTTGGCTATTGGTTTGCTCTTGCAGCACCTGCGGTTGGACTCAGGCCTTGGTATATCTCCATCTCTCTCTTACTTTTGTAGCAGGACTTAAGTCCCCTGGGGCAAAGCTGCCCTCAGCCTGCACTGCTTTTGCCTCAGCCTTTAATAGCCAGGCCTTGGGGTCTGTACCTGTGCCTCGGGGTCCCGCTTTGGCTATTTCTATGCTATGACATTGATGCCTATATTCTGACCAAAGATAGAAAAAGATGTTTTGACTTTAGCGAGGTTTTCACCTACAAAATTACCCTGCAAATGCTAGCGCTCTCTCTCTCTCTCTCTCTCTCTCTCTCTCTCATCTTCCTCCTTTCCCCCTCCTCCTCCTCCATTTTCTCAAACATTGTAGAAAGGAAACAATAATTACAAAATACAATGTTGAATTTATACACAGGTTTTGTCACGTTTTGCTGTTTGTTTGTTTGTTCGTTTGCTTTTGAAGAACATAGAATCAACAAGGTTTTATTCTGTGATCTAGAATATAGACCAGGCTGGCCTCACACTTGTAGTAATCCTCCTGCCTTAGCCTCTCAAGTTCTGCTCCTCCAGCATGAGCCACCACACCCATCTTGAATCGAATGTTTATGTTTCCTACCCACCTAGGCTTTATGTTTTGGTTTCTGAGCAGTGCATCTAAGGGAAGTATGTGCATCCGAAATTGGCTGTCTATCACAGAGCATCCTGGGGATTATTTAGGTCAGATGCAAACCACCAAGGCATTTCAAAATAGGCTATGCGAAACTGTACTTCCTGACCCTGGCTCGGCATATTCAGCCAAGTGCTATATAAAAGTTTAACCCTGACCCTCTGCAAGGTTTTGCATTCTGCTCCTGTGGATCTTTGGATGGCGGACGCTATAGTTTTCAGAACCAGCCCAGAGATGAGCAGTAACCGCCTGGTGTTCACAGCTTGTCCTTCCTCCCACAGGAGCGTGTCACCTCACCTCCGACAGGACAAGAGAGTGATTGGTCACCGTATTTCTGGGTGGGGTTTGCTGAGGGGTTTAGGAAGCTGCAGGAATGCCTGGGCTTATCCTGAGTGCAGTTAGGAAGAAGGGTGACATTACTTATTTAATCATAGAAAGAGACCTAGAAGATAATTCTTATAATTCTCTATCTCATAAATAGGTGGAGGCTATGTGTGTGTGTGTGTGTGTGTGTGTGAGTGTGTGTGAGTGAGTGTGTGTGAGTGTGTATGAGTGTGTGTGAGTGAGTGAGTGTGTGAGAGTGTGTGTGTGAGTGTGTGTGTGTGTGTGTGTGTGTGTGTGTGTAAGTGGGTCTTCATAGAGAAGCTGAAGGGTTAAAGACACGTCATATTTGAGAGTGGAGGAAACTTCACCCTTCAGATGTCTGCAGTGGGTCACCCCTGGTTGGTTTATGTGCTTTGTATGATCTGCTATGGATTTATTGCATTTTGTATTTCTCCTTATGCATATTCACTGTACATATTACTCTCTGCTAAAGGGATGTTTTTCATGGAAATGTGCATTGTGTCTCTTGATGGTCTTCGTGCCACAGAAAATCAAGACAGGAACAGGGAGTGTTTTGCCCGTGGGTGATCTACAGTTCCCAGCCTGACAGTGATATCACGGTCATGAGAACCAGGGTAGCCTAGGCATTGGTATTGCTAGCAATTCAGCTGCATCACGTTCAATACAATACAATAAACATGTGTTTATTGTAAAACTGCACAATGTATTGTATAGTGCAGTGAAGTCTATTGTAAAATTCAAATTCCAAGCATACAGGACCATCACATAGGTCTGGGGCTCAGACAACTGCTGGTGGTTTAAAGCAGAATAGATTTGACCTGACTTTATGAAGATGAAAAATTTTACCTTTGAGGTCCAGCTAATTTGAAAGCCTGTACCTGGGGAGGACTCTGTTTTACATTGAAGCCTGGTGGATCCGGACTCATTCTGGACCAGGTCTTTCTCTTTCCCCTTTTCCTCCTGTGTCAGTAGCCCTTGAAGCCCAGGCTGTCCTCAAACTCACTATGTAGCTAAGGTTAACCTTGAACTCCTGATCATCCTGCCTCTACCTTTCCAGCACTGAGATTGCAGTTATGTGACACTACGCCTGGTTTATATGGTTTGGGGATAGAACCCAGGGCTCTGTGTACTCTGAACAAGCATTCTACCAACTAAGTGAGAATCTAGATGCCCACTGTAGAACAACTACCCCCTTGGCTGCAGTTGACCCAGTCTCTGGCTTCCTGCCTAAGTTTTGAAGGGGGACCTGGCATCTGAGGGCTGAGGCTGTAAACCGTCAAAAGGAATTAGCTGTAGGGCAAGAGCCTGTGATCCATGGTGAGATAGTATTCGGGGGGAAGTCAGGCATCTAGGCCCTCCCTCTCTTTATCTGATGAAATATTTTCTTCCAAATACTTTCAGCATTGCGACTAAAATATGAGCTTGGTATATGAGCATGTCCTGGGCTTTCAAGGGCATCCTACTCAGGCATGCCTGTGGGGTGGGGACACGCTTCAGATTTCTAATCCTTGTTCTGCTCCCTTCATGACCATGTTTTGGGTAGCTGGATTGCCAGAACTTTCTGCCCTAAACCCACATCTTCTATCGGCAAGCATGCTTGGGCCATCTTGCAAAGGCCTTCCTAGCCTCTAGTTGGACACCTTACACTCTAGTGGTTCTCAAGCTGTTTGCTGTGACCCCTCGGGATCGAGATTCAGATACCCTGCATATCCGATATTAAACGATTTCAGCATTAGGAAGGCTGGGGACCACTGCTTTAGAGGGTATACAGTATGAGAGCGGAGGAAGGGAGAGGAGGGGAGGGAAGAAGGAGGGGTGAAAAGAGGAAAGAGAACTCTTTAGAAGATGCAATTCTCCATTTCAGTGTCTTGCTTTTAAATTTTTATTTTTATTAATGTGTACATATATACATCTGCATCATAGTATTTCTATGTGGAATGCATTTGCCTGTGGGAGCCAGGAGAGGGTGTCAGATGCCCTGAAGCTGGCTGTGGGTGCTGAGATCCATGGGCATAGCCTGTGCTCTAACTTCTGAACCCTGTCTTCATTTCCTCATGATGAAACAGGCCACAGAGAGGTAGACAAGAATGTCAACCAGGGCTCCCATTTCCCGGGGAAGGTTCTTGAGCATGGAAGGACTTCTGCAGTTCAACCAGGCCTTCCGAATACTGAGGGTTTTGTATTTGTCAACCAAGGCACAAGGGTTCATTTAGCCCAGCATCGCATTGGTTTGGTTTGTGACTTGTACCTGTTTTGGCCCATGGCATTCTCTTCCTGGGCCTTCCAGTGTTTGGGTGGGCTAGGCATGAGCCACATTCCTCTGCAGAATTGGGCAAAGGTTGCATCTGCTGACTGCATCCTGTTTTCCCTGGAGCAGAGAGCATGCCCATTAATGAAAGCCAGGACCCTGGCCATCTTCTAGGGTGAGGAAAACCCCGGTTGGTACAGTGGCAGTTTTGTTGAGGGAATGAGAGCTCCGTCCGCTGAGCTTGCTCGGAGGCAGCAGCTTCCAGAGTTTCCAAAGCCTTGGTTTCATTTCCTCTGCATAGCGAGATGATTAGCACAGGGTGAATGCATTTCTCTGGTGCCATGAATATTTCATTGGAGCAATCCATGGCTTCTCAAGTGTTCTTTTAAAATGGGAATTTTAGGACAGTTTAGGGAAGTTAAACCCTTTCCTCAGCTCTAAGGCACAGGACTAGTAAAAGTATGCTCTTTGGAGAACTGCAGGTTTGGCTGAACACACAGTTTTTTGCCGGAAAATAAGGGCTGGTGCATCTTTCCAACCTATGCCACAGTGGCTCTTCATCTGGTAAAGCTCTACGCTGTTTTAAAAGATGGATTTACTTTGAGGTGGATCACTCACTGATGTCTGGGGATGATCACTTACATCCCCCAAGCTTTGTAAGCCTCTTCCACACAGAGAGATGCTGGCTGTTGTTTCTGGGCACCTGGTAGTAGAGGGATCTGGGATCTTTTTGGACACAGTTAACCATGGCAGGAGCTCTTGATGAGTGAGATCATCTCATGGCCTGGGCATGTTGAGCCCCTACTGTGTGTTAGGGAATACTCGAGACACCTCTCTCAAAGTGGGTTTTCTCATCCTAGTGTCTTAGGTCTCTGTGGCTGTGATAAACACCGTGACCATAGGAGCTGCTGAAGGAAAACACCTGTATGTCACAGCTCATGACTGAGGGAAGTCGGGGCAGAAACTCAAGGCTTTTAGGGGCCTGGAATCAGGAGCCGATGCAGAAGCTATGGAGCAGTGCTGCTTATTGGCTTGCTCCTCATGGCTTGCTCAGCCTCATTTCTGATAGCACCCAGAATCACCAGCCCAGGGTCGACAAGGCTCACAGTGAGCCGAACCCTGCCACATCAAGGACATGCACCATAGGCTTGCCACAGGGCACGATGGTGAGGGCATTTTCTCAACCGAGGCCACTTTTTCCAAAAGACTCTAGTTTGTGTCCGGTTGACATAAGAACTAGGCAGCACATGTGTTAAGTCTTTTAAAGGATTTGGTTTGGGGATCTAAACCTACAGTTCTTAGATGTGCTGAGTCTAGATTGTCTTAGTCAATATAAGGGGAGACTCTAGGAGTTAAGAGAAATAATGGTATATGCGATATGCTTCTGCTGCAACAGCATTTCAAGTATATTTTCCTGTTTAATTTCCCTAGTGAACTAAAATCAGACCTGATCCATGTACGTTGTACATCATGCCTGATGAACAGTGGCCTCAAGGTGAAAATGTAGTGGCCTGCAAATCATGAATTCTCAGCTGAATGGTGGAGGAGTTACACCCAGGGACATTGGGTAGCTTTAGTGAGACAGGTGCCATATTGGGAAGACCTGGAGAAGTTCAAGTCTGCAGCCTGTAGTCGAGGATACATAAGGTGGATCGTGGTGTGGAAGATTTGCGATGAAGCATTTGGAAGTTAACTTCCAAGACCTCCCTAGTAGAAGCACAGCTCCTGGTCTTGCGCCGTGGCTAATGAGTATCATCAATGCAAACAGTATTTAAGAAGCCCTGCAAGGCCCTTTGCTTTCCTACTGAACGTTTTCCTAAGCCTGGGGGCAAACCAGAATACTTATATGGCACCACCTAGAATGAATTATGAAGACAGTTTTAAAAATGGGGTTGAAGACATGGCTCCAAGATTGCTCTTCCAGAGCACCCGAGCTCAGTTCCCAGTACATACTTCCAAGAGCTGACAATCGACTGTAACTGCAGCTCTAGGGAAATCTCACACCCTTCCTTGGCTTCCACAGGTTCTGCATCCCCAGGTACATACCCAGGCAAACACACATACCTAAACATAAATAAAAGTGAAAATAAACTTGGAAAAAAATAAACGATAAATTTTGATTAGGTCTTAGAGGAAAGATGGAAGATTCTTTTTTTTTTCTAACAACAGAAGGTATTACAAGATCATTGGAAAGGATGATTTAAAAGCATGCAAAAAAAAAAAAAGGAAAAATATTCAGAGAAGTTTGTCAAGCTACAAGTAGACACAACAGTTTGTTTTTCTATAAGGGTTTTTATTTGTGGCATTTATAATTTTTATAGTACCGTGCTGATAATTCTAAGTAAGCATTCGCTCTCATAGCCAAGTTCCTGTTCTTAATCATGCATTAGTTTCTCAACAGAGTGCCTCTAAAATGTCTAAACATCACCTTCCTCAAGACCTAAAGCTGTGCCTAATGGTAGGGTTCACTCTCTGGCGTAGGAGATAGAGTTAAGAATGCCTTCTCCTCCTTCCCCCTAGCTGTAAACAGAGACTGAAGTCTGCACTGTGGCGTCACTAGAGTCACTAAACAGAAACCTTCCCTTACTCCCCTCCTTCAGGCTCAGCTAAAAACCGTTCATCAGTTGCCTCCCTGTGCCAATGAGGAAGGACCTTGATCTTAAATGAAAGGTACCTCAGAACAGACCCTTATTTTAAGATCAGAGAAACAGACAGCAGTGGGGACTCAGGCACCAGGCACAGGAAGGCGTTTGGGGACCGGCTTGAATGTTGGCTCAGCGGGGCTTGTTTTTATTTGTGATGAGACTTGGACTAGAAGAGATTTTTTGCTTTGTTGCTTTCTCTCTCTCTCTCTCTCTCTCTCTCTCTCTCTCTCTCTCTCTCTTTCTGTGTGTGTGTGTGTGTGTGTGTATGCATGGATGCAGGTGCCCAGGGATCAGGTTCCCAGGGAGCTGTGTTTACAGGTAATTGTGATCCACCCAACCATGGTGCTGGGGATCAAACTCAGGTCCTCTGCAAGAACGATACGCTCTTAATTACTAAGCCATCTCTCTTTTCTATATGGCTTCTGGGAATACAAACTCAGGTTCTCCTGTTGTGTTCCTTCCCCGCTGAGCTACCTCCCTGGCCCTCTGAAACATGTAATTCTTTATGCTAATAGAGAAAATTACCAAGGTTGACTCAGAAACCATGTATTAAATCCCAAACTAATCTGAATAGAAAACAACCCAAATCCTCAAAGGTCGGACCCACAGTTTCCCTGGGATTTTTAACTCACTATTACTAAAGAAAAATTAAGAATGTATCGCCATGGTCACTCTGAGAATTCCCTGCTGCAGGCGTGTGAGTGATAGACTGTGGTCATAGTAGGTTTGCCTCAGCCAGAAGTCATGCCTGGCTCAGGGCAGCCGCACTTGGTTTGGTGGTGAGGCCATTTTTCTTCGGTCACTGACAGTGTTTGGTTCTGATCCTCCCTTGAATGGGTGAGATGTTCAGGAAGGGTTTTCCCAAGGTAGAGAAATCAAGAAGGACTTCAGTCTACTCAAAGATGACGCGCCGCAAGGACTGTCTGTGTGCCTTGGGGGAGGAAAGCAAGCCTGTGGGTATAATTAGTGTCCTGCTGCCTTCCAGAGATTGCACCACCACTTTCCTTAAAATACTCTTAGAGGCGACAGACATTGCCAGGGTCTGGCAGCTTCTAGACTTCTCTTAAGGCAGGGGAGGAGCTGCTGAGACCTGTAATTGTATTTCTGTTTAGTTTACAGACTCTTGTTAGACATAGGGTAGAAATATTTTGGGGTGTGAGTGTGTGTGTATGTGTGTGTAAATCTGTATGTAGGTGCACATATACTTGTGTGCAAAGGTAGGGACATCTTGGTTTCCATTCTGCAGACATCATTTACCTCGTGTGTTTGAGGCAGGGTCTCTCACTATCCTGGTTGGCCAGGTGCCCACCAGTCTCTACCATCTGTGCATCATGAATGCATACCACCTAATGGCTTCTGGGGGTAGAGAGGATCCATTTTCTTCAAGGGTGTGGCTCTTGGTAGTTCACTCACAGCCCAGTGGATGCTCTACACCCCAAAGTATATAAAAAAATGTTAAGAAGAGAACATGTAGTTGGGGGATGAAGAGGAGGGGCAGCTATAGGAGGAGCTAAGGAAATGCGATCAAAATACATTGTCAGCAAATTAATAACAATAGTGATTTGGTAAAGGAAAGAAACAAAGAATGAACAAAAAAGACCAAGAGAAGAATGCACCCACAATGCACCCCGCATGTTCAGCGTTTTACATGGTGCTGAGACACAACTCGGGTCCTCATGATTTCTAGACAAGCCCCTAGCCACACAGCCATCTCTCATCTCCAAGGGTAGGGATGGCTCTCAGTGTTTCTCTTGTGACACATATATCCTATTCACATTTTAGTCTCTGGAACCACTATACTCGGAGGAAACGGTCATTTGATATCATTCCCTTCACAAAATATGTAAAAGGAAAAATCAAACCACAGCATTTGACTGACAGTCTGGAACCTCTCAGGTTATGTGGCTCTGAACTGAATGCAGCAACCCTCTCGACCCGTGCTGGGCACTTGTATTTTTATCATGACCATTGTTAGGAAGACTTCTGTGGTTGTTGTCCACATGGCCGTTCTCAATACCATCTCCTTCCCTTTGGTGAGCAAGGGGCCATGTAGGCTTTAATCCACACTGGTCCCTTTGTACCTTGGCATCTCTTAAATCGCCCTCCACACTCAGGGCTGAGTGTGTGCACACCTAACACGTTCACAAATTAATGGTAGTTGTTTGGGGAGTTAGTTCTCAAATTTTCAATATTGCTGCCTGTTAAATGATTCATTTATTTACATAATTTACACGGTAAATATATTTTTTTCTTCTTTAAACATCCATTTGTTTATTTTGCTTACATGTAGAAGAGGAGAACATGGGATGGCAAACGTGCGGAGGCAGGAGTGTAATTCATTCCAGAGAGTTCTCTGTTTCCATTGTGTGGGCCCCTGAGACCAAAATCAGGGCCTTATGCTTGGATGGCAAGCACTTCAGCCACTGAAGCCCCTCCTTGGCCTATCCCCTATCTTTTCCCAATTTTGTTACCTTTTTTTTGAGAAGCTTAATTTGCCAAAGCTCAGGAAGAACTCCCTAGATGTTGCCCAGCTCTCTGGACATTGACTTTAACCTTCCCCGAGTGGACCAGACCACTGCTCGCTGGCCTCTGTACTTTACCCAATCCTAAGGCAGCTTTAAACCCTGCCTATTTCCATGCTCCAGCATTCTCAGTTCCTGTCTGTGATAAACACATTAAGTAATGTTGTCACCATAAATAGTTCTCAGGACTAAGTTTCTGACCTTTCCAATAATTTTTTTCTCATTTAAAAAAAAAAAAAACCTTTGCCATCAGAACTGTATATGATAAAAGAAAGAAGAATGAAAAAAATGCCCACTGCCTGTTTCATGCTGCTTCCTGTTGTATCAAATCTCAACAGCGTCATCAGGCTGACCTGCAATCCTTGGGGTGTTTACAGCAGAGCCCTGTTGGGTGAACTGCAGAGCTGCTTGGTGTTAGCTTTACTCTTCAGTTAAGCAACCACAGCACCAACTTTCTCTCGAAGACTCTCCAGGCTTCTCCGTGGTCACCCTTGACTTTAATCAGTCTGTACATATTTCTGTCGGTTGAATTTCCCTTGGCTCGGTCTTCTGTGGGTTTTCGCCCTGAGACCTTGAGGACCACATAGCTTTCCTTCCCCATTGAGGTCAGAGTCCTCTGTGTGCCTCATCCACACACTAGACAATGCCTCGCAGATCCATTTCATGAGAACATGCCTAGGTCAGACGGAGTCTCCTCTCTTTTTCTGCTATTGCATATGTCATGCCCTGACTCCTAATTAGTTAATCAATTAATTATTAATGATTTATTTTGGGTGTGTGTTTATGGTTTCTGTTAGGATATACATTTGTGTGTATACTCATGGGATGTGTGGAAGTGGGGACTGGGTGTGTCTATGGTACACGGTAAGGGTTACCATAGACACACCCACCCACCTGCCATTGGTCACCTTTTAAAACTGGTAAAAACATTTCTCTCCCAAGATTTTAATGATGATGTTAGTGAGGGTGCTTGTGGTCATTACATAACCAGTTATACCGTTCAGGGTGTTGCTAGGCATTGTCACAAACTTAAGAGTATCGATCGCCTCTCACCCACTTATTAATGGAAGGACTAGGATGTCTCTAGGGCACAGAAGAACTCCCAGTTTCTTCCTAAGGAGGATTGATTTTGTTATTTGACAGTTCTGTGATGCACATCACGTATTCTGACTGCTTCCTCTTCACAGTCTCTCTTATCTCCCCGCCAGAACCCCCATCCTTCCCCTACCCAGGCAGTACATGACTTTTGGGTTTATGACCCATTTTGATAAGCAGGGCCACACGTGTGACAGTTGAGTTGGCTGCATACACTTCCAGCTTCTTAACAGCTCAATGGTATCTTCTTGAATCACAGCTACAACTTTAACTCCCATCAACTAAGTCCATTGGTTTGGTCTCTGCTGATGTGCAATAACAACTTCCCACTTCCACCTCTTTTTTCCCTCTTGGCATACATATGCATGTATTGCATATATGTGTATATAGTTCCTCTGTGTGTGTGTGTGTGTCTGTGTAAGCATGTTGAGAACAGAGGTTAATGTTAAGTGTCTCTTTCTATTGTTCTGTATGTTGTTGTTGTTGTTGTTGTTGTTGTTGTTGTTGTTGACAGAACCTCTCGTTGAACCTGGAGCTCATCAACTCCATTAGACTTCCTGGTCAGCAAGTCCAGGATCCTTCTGTCTCTACCCACACAGCAATAGGACTGTATGTAAACACTGTTATGTCCAGCTTTTGTCTCTGGCTGTTGTGCATCCAAACTCATGTCCTCTTGGGTACATGGCAGACACTTTACAGAGCCATCTCTCATCCCCTGAGGCTCCTTGTATGTAAAGAACAACTGCCTAGGTATCCGATGTCTATGTGAGTCATGTTTTGTCGATCAAAACAGCACAGGACTTCTCTACTTATTTAGATATTCATCGTTTACAAGTTCTGGGAAGGGAGAGGAGAGATGATGTACAACCTCTGATACAAGGCTAGTGGTTCATCAGTGCTGTAGCAGGGTTTATCAGCAGGTGGGCCTGGGAAGCTTGGCCGAGTGTCATTGAGGGTGTCATTTCTAGTAAATCTTTCACTGTGGTTTCGCCAGGGTGTCTACTACTTGGCACTATGCTCGCTGAATGGAAGGGTCCTAAAGTTAGAAGGAAATGGACAGGTCAGAAGGCACAAGTGCACTGGCTGCAAGCAGAGCTTGGACCACATTCCCTGAGGGCTGTGCGTACTCTGTTGGAATAGCCAAGGACGAGGCAGGGCCACAATGTTAGTGAGCTTCGAATCTCTGTTGATTACTCTTCTCCCTGGTGGGACGAAATGCCCGAGGAAAGCAACTTAAGGAAGGCAGGCTTAGTTTGGCTCACAGTTTGGGCTCCTGTCAATGCTGGTGGTGAAGACATGGGCTCCGCCCCCTGCCCCCCCCCCCAGTAGTCAGAAAGCAGAGAGAAATACAAGCTGACATTTGCTTGACTTTGCCTTTTCCTTCAGTTTGAGGCCTCAGCTCATGAAATACCGCCTTTTACAGACAAGATGGGTCTTCTCTCTCCAGTGACATCTCTCTGGGAACACCCTCACAAACACACCCTGAGTTGCGTTTTCCTGACAATTCTAAATCCAACCCAGCTGACCGTCAAGTCGAATCACTCCAGTGCTGTGTCCTTCTCTGTTCCATAAATCTCGGAACACATTTAATGCCTTTCACTGTTAGAACAGATACGAAATGAATATTAAAACGAAATGAATCTTTAAAATGAACATTAAAACGAAATGATGCATTTTAAAAACAAAGTTGTTGTGCGGACTGGGAATCGAGCTCAGTAGTGGAACACCGGCCTAGCATCTGGGGGGCCTGGGCTTCAATTCCCAACACCACACGAACTTCCAGATGATTATCCCGCTTCTCCAGGCAGATGGGAAAGTAGCGCCAGGAAAATGGGGCAGAGAACCAACTTGAATTACTTTATTCTCAGCGAAGTAGGCAAAGACTGGCAGCCAGACTTGGAGGCTATGGTCAGACAAGTTTGAAGACAACCTATTGATTATACCCATCTCTAGTATTCTGTATCTAATCTTTTACAAGAATGCAAGACGTTGTTAATTGGAAAATGTGTTAATTTGCATTGCTATTTTAAATCTTGAAACAGCCCTCTGAGAGGGTATAACTCTCCATCCCATTTTACAGATGTGGAAATGGAAGCCCAGAAAGATGCATCCATCCACCTAAGCTGTAATAGGACCATCCATCCACTGAAACATTGTAATGTATTCTCGATTTGTCTTTTCGTATGTCTTTTGTTTGTAGTTATGATGTTCTTTCACCGCATATAATTAAGTCTAAGATAAAAACCTAAGGTCATAGGGCTGGAGAGATGGCTCGGTAGCTAAGAGTGCAGGCTGCTTTTACAGAGCATCTGAGTCCAGTTCCTCGCACCCACATAGGGCAGATTGTAATCACCAGTAACTCCTGCTCCAGAGGACCCAGCCCCCTCTTCTGGCCTCTGTGTGCACTGTACTGGTGTGTGCACAATCCCATTCTCAGACCTACACTTGTGCACATAATATAAACATGTTTATGCCCAGGTCTATTGTATTTTTCACACACTTGTAGCTAAATGGTGGATGCGGTGGACTGTTTTGCTTTTAAAGTTAGAATGCCAGGGACTGTCTTCTTTCAGGTCACACTTTTCTCAGGGTTTTGCCCCTCCATTCTCATCTTAGTGGGGCTCAGACTGTGCAGTCATGTTCTTTTCTTTGGCTTGTGGGACAGCCTCTCTTCCAGGCCTAGTGGGGTCTGCTCTGTGAGGTTGTATTGCGGTTGGCAGGAGACACACATTGGCACTTACAGAAGGCTGTGTGTGCCACACTGAGTGGTGTTGGGACAATCTTAGAACCCCGGCACTTGGCACATGGAGGAAAAGAGGGTTGAGAGTTCAAGTTCAAATTCCTGGCCAGCCTGAGTTACAGGAGCCCTGCCTCAAAATACCAAAATAAGTAAGTAAGTAAATGAAAATATGTAACAGTCTGCTAGTTGCTTTTTTTCTTTTTCTGTGATTCCCCACTTTCTCAGAGCTTCAGGGGCCCAGCATACCAGGGAACATAAATATCTCCAGCTCTTCACCTTGTAGACCCAGAAGGCAATTATTAACTCGGTCTGCTCTTGTAGCTGCTTAAACTTGAATCTCTGAATAAAGATATGAAGAATATAAAAAAGGTAGCTCAGAGGTATAACATGAGTGAGAGAGATACCTAGAGTATCATCACATTGCTTAGAGAGGAAACAAGATGGCATTGGAGAGGTAGAATGGCCTGTGTTCAGCTGTGCTATTTCCAAAGGACATGGGATAAAGAATGACCCAAGGGACTGCGAGGTGGCTCAGTGGTTAAGAGTGCTTGCTGCTCTTGGGGACATGTGTTCAGTTCCCAGCACTCATGTCCAGTGGCTCACAAACAGCAGTAACTCTAGCTCTAGAGGATCTCATGGCCTCTTCTGGCCTCCCTGAGTGCTTGCATGCATGTTATAATTAAATACATAAATAAAATTAATAAAAGAAATCTCTTAACAAAAAAGAGTAACCTTGTCTAGTAGACAGTGCGTGGCTTACCAGTTTATCGGGCTAATTGGCACTGCTGATTTTCTATGGATTGCTTTGCAGAAGTGTTATTTTTTTTTAAAAAGGGAGAAGTTGAGTCATGATATTTTATTTAGTTTTGGTCAAAAACATGAATTAAACAAGCTTTGGTGACAGTGGCTCCATTCTCTCGGTTTCCACCAGTCGTCAGCAGGGTGAGCTTCCTGCGGCTTGAGTGAGCTGGAGGGGCCTCAAGATCTTCCTTCCTGCTGGAGATTTTCCATTAAGGTCGAGCTTCGTCAAGCAATGACTAGATTAATGGGCTGGGCTTATGTTAGAATTGGCCAAGTTTTCCTCAAACTCTTAGGGATTTCATTGTTACTTACTTCCTTCTTAAAAAATGATTGCATATTTTTTAAATCTTCTGGGATAATCCTTTTTATATAATCCTTAAAAACTGTCATTTTTACATAACAATTTTTGTATTAAGGAAGAAGCCACTGTACAAACAACAACACCAATTTGAACATTTCAGAAAGGAGCCCTTCAATGGTTAAGGGGTTCAAAGTCAATACAAAGGCAAAGGGAGAAAGTTAAATCACAGGGAGGTGGTAACTTAAAATGTATCATGTTTATGTTATGACGGTGTAGCCTTGTGCTTCTTCAGAACAACAATTTTTGACCTGAGGAACCATTTTCTGTTGGATCATAGGAAGGTAGCAGTAGACTCCATGACCATCATGATGGGAACATAGCATCAGGCAGGTAGGCATGATTCTGGAGCAGTAGCTGAGAGCCTGTGTCTTCAGACAGCAACCATCAGGCAGAGAAATAGATAGATAGATAGATAGATAGATAGATAGATAGATAGATAGACAGACAGACAGACAGATGGAATCTGACTGACAATGGTGTAGAGATAATCTCTTGTGCACTTTGTAAAAGCACTCACCTGTTAATAAAAAGCTGATTGGCCAATGAGCTTAGGTAGGAAATTAGAATTTGGAACATCCAGCAGAAATGATAAGGGGGCGGGGTATGATAAGGTAGAGACAGACACGGGGATTGACCGCAGAACACTGATGGAGACAGCAGAAAAAAAGAATATCTGAGGACCAGGTAACCAGCCACATGGCAGAACTTAATACAGAATAATGGGATAGTTAACTCATGAGCTGGTTGGGGAAGAGACAAAGCTTATGGTCTAGCTATTTGAAAATATTTTGGAGTCTCAGAATTGTTATTCTGGGAGCAGGGGCTGGGAGACAAAACATGGGCATACAGAAACCACACAACAGCAGAATGGTGTGAGCTTTTGAAACTTTAGAGCCTACCCCCAACACAATGTCTCCAACAAGGCCACACCTCTTCATCCTTCCCGAACAATTCTACCAACTGGGAACCTAGCATTCTGTGCCTATGAGGACCATTCTCATTCTAGCTATCACACAGGGTCCCAAGTAGCACAGGCAGGCCTTGAACTCTTCATGTAGGCAAGGATGACCTTGAACAACTGTTTCTCCTGCCTCTGTCTCCTGCATGCTGGGATTGCTGGCATTATAATCTTGTCCCCATGACTGGTTTCCTGGACCCAGGGGATCAAACTCAAAGCTTTGTACATGGTAGGCAAGTACTCTATCAGTTGAACCATATCTCCAGACCTCAAGACACATTTTAGTTTTTAAAATTGTTTTATTTATTTATTTATTTATTTATTTATTTATTTATTTATGTGTGTGTGTAGCCGATGCATGTATGTGTATACATGCATGTGGAAGTCAAAGGACAAATGGAAAACTTTTGGAAGTCAGTTTTGTTCTTGTGGTGGTTTGAATATGCTTGGCCCAGGGAGTGGGCACTTAGGGGGTGTGGCCTTATTGGAGGGAGTGTGTCACTGGGTAGAGTAGGATTTGAGATCCTCCTCCTAGCTGCCTAGAAATCAGTCTTCTCTTAGTTGCCTTCGGAACATGCTGTAGAACTCTCAGCTTCTCAACTGACTGGCCTGCCTGGATGCTTCCATGCTTCCTGCCATGATGATAATGGACTGAACCTCAGAACTTGAAAGCCAGCCCCAATTAAATGTTGTCCTTTATAAGAGTTGCCTTGGTCATGGTATCTCTTTACAGCAATGGAAACTTAACTAAGACAGTTCTCTTCTTCTACCATGTGGATACAGCCTGGTGCTTGATCAAGCTGTCAGGCTTGATGACAACCATCTTGATCCTCTGAGCCATCTTGCTGGCCTAAGAGACATTTTAGAAGTTCATCTTTCTCCTGGATGGGAAGGGGCTCACAGGACTGAACCTCTATTGAGAAGCTAGAGACAGTTGGTGACTGCTGAGGGGGATAAAGTTGGCTTTCTTCCAGGGTGGGACCCTGGTAGGTTGCCCAGGCTACCGTACACAGTCCAACATATCCATGCTTCCAGACAAGACCAACTAGACATCTATATCAAGGCATCTAAACATCCATCCATTTCTATTGTCTGTCTGTATGTCTGTCTGTCTACCTATCTGAAAGAAGACATAAGGTGGAAAGGAGACAGGGAAGGACCTAAGAGGAGCTGGAGATGGGGAATGAGGAGTGGATTTGATTGAAACAAGACACATTCATGGAAACAAACAAACAGCGAAAACACTGAAAAGAGAAGTTCCACTTTGTCAGGAAATCCTCCAGTCCAATTTTTCAAATGAATTTCCTTTTGTCCTTTTGTCACCATGAGGCCTAGCTGAGAAGTTTCGCCCCTTCAAACGACCGTAACAAGCAACCAACAGAACTTATTCTGAAGAGTTTGCCCAGAGTTGTCTTTGAAGAGAGAACACAGTGAAAATGAAGGGCCCTGGAGTCATGTCTTTCTACTACCTGCCTCTTCCCCACAAACAGGATTAGAAGCTGAGTCACGTAGGAAGACACTTTGGGTTGGGCCTGACCACACCTGCATATAACTCTGGAGCTGCTGCTCCAATGCAGTGTGTTGTGCTCCAGACACTCAGGGAAGTGGGGTGCTTACAGGCAGCCTCTCACCGTCTGGCTAGGATGGACTTGTCTGTCAAGTTCACCACTCCGCTTAGACTGAGTCTCTCCCTCCCACCTGTGTTTTTTGTTTAATTTAAAAGGATTCGTTTATTTTATTTTATGTGTATGAGTGTTGTGTCTGTGTGCATGTATGTGTATCATGGGTATGCTTGGTGTTAAGGAGTTCAGAAGAAGGTGTTGGATCAGGTGGAACTGGGAGCTAGGACTAGAACTTGGGTCCTCTGCAAGAGCAGCTTTTAACGTTTAACTGCTGAGCAATGTGTCTAGACTGTCTATCTGTCTGTCTGCCTGTCTCTGTCTTTCTCTCTCTGTCTCTTTCACTCTGTATGTGTTTGCCACATGTACATTTGAATATACACATGTGAGGGTGGGTGTTCCTGCACATTTATGTTCATTCTACTGCAGGCTGGAGAACAACATCCTCTGTCAACCTTAGAAATGCCTTCTAGCTTTACTTTTTAAGACGGGGTCTTCCCTTGGTCTAGAGCTCACCACGTAAAGTAGGCTGGCTAAGGCACAAGCCCAGGAACCCTCTGTTTACTGTCTTCAGGCCTGGAATTTCAAGCCACACCACCATGACCAGCATCTTGAATTGAGGGTTTTGAATTCAAGCCTCTGTGCGTGCAGAGCAAGAGGGAACCCAACTGAGCAATCCCAGCACCCCAGCCCCGGCACTATGTCCTTTGCTGAACTGTACGTAATTTCCAGCCCTGGCTGTACATCCAACTCCTCTGAGAAGTTTTAGAGTAATCCCACTGCCTGAGTCAACCCCGTGGGCGTCCTGCTCACTGGCTTGAGCAGGGCTCTGCCTTCATCACAGTCTTTTTAAAAATCCCCAGATGCTTCTGATGTGGAAGCCAAGATAAAAACCACTGATTCAGCCAAACCCCAGTGAGGGCACAGATGAGCATGTGCCCAGGAATGGTGAGGTATTTAGGCAGGGCTCAGCACCTCCCATTCATTGGCATGCTAACAAAAATGAGCAAGGTTTCAGAGCAGAGCCCTGGAAGAAGTGAAATTCTTTTGCTTTGGAGACCTAGCCACAGAATGGTGGTTTCCTTGGGGATGGGTTGTAACTCACTTGTCTGATGTGTGTGAAACCTTGGGTTCCATCCCCAGGAAGGCATCAAATGGGAGGAATAGCACAGGCTTGCTTGTAATCCCAGCCTTTTGGAGAGTGAAGATGTTGGAACCAGAGAGTGATCTTTAGCTACACAGTGAACTGGAAGCCAGGAGTTCCTGTTCTTGAGACCTACCTGGGAGATTTGGGGGAGGTGAAAATATGGGGGGGGGGAGTCTCTCACTGAACCTGGAGCCTGCAGGTTCCATTAGGCATGGCTGGCTGGCCAGCTAACCCCTGAGAGCATCTGTCTTTGCCTCCCCGGAGCTGGGATGGCAGTCTACTGCTGCTCTTGCCTAAGTGCTGAGGGTCATCGTGCAAGCCTGATAAGAGCTTGACTAACTGAATTCTCTCTCCAGCCTATGGGGTCCTTCCTTAGCACTGATTATTGCAGAGGGACAGATTAAATTCATTGTTCCTCTCCCTTCCTATGTTCTGGAATAGTTCACAGCTTCTGCCTGCTCATCTAAGGCTCCTAGTAACATGGTTGAAAAGTATATTTTAACTATTCCGCTTTGTTGGAGGAATGTCTAGCCAGGGTGCTTTATATCATGTAGGATTTTAATCATCATCTTTGAAGGGCTAGAAAAATTGTACTTTTAGACTTGGGTGATGGCTTTGGGACTCAGTGGGTAAGAGTGCTTGCTTGTAAGCATGAAGACCTGAGTCCAAAGTTCTAGTTTGGGTGGTGGTGGCTACATGTGCTTTAACCCCGGTGCTCTGAAAAAAAGGGAATGAAGAATCACTGGGGCTTGCTAGTAGGCAACACAAACACACACATGTGCACACATACACATAAACACTCACACACAGGCACGTGCACATACACAGGTGCTTCCACATGCATACATGTGCACAAACACATGAACAAACACACATGCTTAACACCATGCGTGTGTACATACACATGGTTACACACACACACATACACATACAGGCACATGTACATATACACGTGCTTCCACACGAATAGTATTGTTGGGTTGCAGAGGTTGCCAAGGGGGTTATGTACTGTCGAAGCATAGGGATCAGAGTCTGGATTCCCTAGAACCCACATAAAAGCCAGCAATGTGGCCCGTGCTGTGCCTGCAGTTTCAGTACTTCTTTGATGAGATGGAGAATCCCCCGCAGCTCTCTGGTTTTCCTCAAGGAAGAAGGCAAGGGCTGACGTCCAACATATCTCCTGGCCTCCCCATGCATGTTCTTCTGCATGCACATGGACGGACACCTGCACATAGACACACACACACACACACACACACACACACTAGTGAGGATTATGTGATTATAAGCAGCGCAGACTCATCCTGGACAAAAAAGCAGAAGGTTGGGACAGTGGTGGGGTGAGAGGCCAGGAGAGGTTAGAACAGCATGGTGACCCATTCTTATGAAAAAACCATAGTGAAACCCACAGTTTTGTATACTAACTTTAAAAATCTCTCCTGGAGACTCAGGAAAGGAGGGTAAAGGAAGTCTCAGACAGGTTGGGAAGTTTCAGGCTGAGGAATGCTTGCTTTTAACCAGGCTTGGCTTTTATCAAAGTGTCCTGCAGAGAACTGGCTTCCCCAGGCAGGGCGCTGGGCTTCCCCCCTCCCCCCCCCCCCCCCCAGCTGTGAGCTGGTCACCTCCTCTGTTCTGTCCTGGGAGCTCGGCAGCGTTTGGCAAGCTGTGGCTGAAATCCTCCAAAAAAGCCTTGCGTTATATATATATTTAAAAAATCCAATGTTTTCTCTGAAATATTAATTTCCTTGCTCTAGGCTGTTGTGGGCTTTGCCTGGAAACTTAATCTCAGCCCCTGGGCTCTGCATTATGTGTCTGTCATTGAAATGGAGCTTAACAAGAATCACTTGATACCTTGGCAAGCCTTCCCTGTTTTAAACAGTCTTTTATCTTGGGGCCAGGGATTTGCGTTTGCAGAGGCTAGGCCCGGCTGACTCCAGCCCTGGCAGGTTGCAACTTGTTGCAGATCTAGTTCGGCCCATTTCTCTCACTACCAGGACCTCCTGGTGCTGCCACTCAGGGCTTAGGTTTAACAGGGGAGCTAATCCCTATCATTAGTTGTTGGTTGTTTTCTGCTTTTGCTTCACCAAGGACACCAAAGCCAGAGCAGCAAACTACCTAATAAAAGCCACTACCTCCCCAACCCCAGCACCCCAACACCCAGGGCCAAACTTTCAGAATACATGACACCCAAGGCTGAAGTAGCAATCTTCTCTCTTCCCCAGAATTCCATTCCATTCCCAGCCTGCCATATTATCCGTGGTCTCTCTTCTTGAGGAGTTTGCTTACTATCAGTTTTCTGTTTGTGTGTGTGTGTGTGTGTGTGTGTGTGTGTTTGGGGGGAGGAGTGAAGAGGTTTTGTTAGTTTGTCTTGTTGTTTTGTTTGTTTCTGTTAGCCCAGGCTGGCCAGAACGTTCTGTGGTCCTTCTTCCAGGTGCGAGGCTTACAGCGCTGGGCCATTTCTACCTCCAGAGAGTCTTCATTTTCCAATCTCCCCGAAACTTGAGGCTTCTAGGTCCTTTGAGATTTCTTTGATTGATAGGATGATGGTATACGTGGTTGTTACTCGTTCACATGCAGATGCACATGTGTGTAGGTGTGTATGCATGTGTAAGAGCAGGTGGAGGCCAGAATTCAAACTCAGGAGTCAATGACATCTCCCCTGGCCCCCTTGTTGAAACCCTGTGTTTCACTGGCCTGGAAGTCTCACACTGGGCTAGGCTGGCCATCAAGAGAATCTGCCTGTATCTCCTTCCTAACAGAGATCACCATCAACCATGAAGCCGCTCCATCTCCTCCTCCTCCTTCTCCTTATTCTTTTTCTTCCTTAGACAATGGGGATTGAATCTTTATACTTGCATGCTTACAAAGCAAGCATTTGACCCAGTGAGCTGTCTCCCCAGTCCCATGGATGTCTTATCCTGATGGGAAAAAAATCTCTCTATTGTTGTTCACATGTGACTTTTGAATGGCTAGTGTGACATAGAAAGTACGTGATTTTTATTTACTTTTTTTTCACTTTGGCAGTATTGATAATTGAACCCAGGGCCTCAGGCAAGTGCTACCACGGGGCTACTGCCCAGCCTGATTTTACTTATCTTAATCTTAGTTATGAAAAGTGTAGTTTGATGCTGGCTGCCTTACAGCTTGGGATCCTGCCCTTGACCTCAAGATTTCATGAAGGTGCCTCTTGCCAGAGGCCTTTGTGGGGACGCTGGAGTCTGGCTCCCGGCTTCACCTTCAGGGTCAGCTCCTGAAGGAAGAAAAAATGCACCATGACTTCTAACCTAATGTCCTTTCCACTGCTAATTCGGCTACTTAAACCTGGAGTTATTTATCTTTTACAAATTACTTACACTCATATCTGGATTTATCATCCCTCCCCCCCCCGTTTACTGTCCTAGCCCCCCCCCCACCCCACCCCCACCCCCGTGAACATATCCTGATTCCTTGGTCAGCAACTGTAGATAGGTTTTCAGGATTTGTTTGTTTGTTTGTTTGTTCTGTTAAAGATCAGATGAATTTGGCAGAAGAGAAGGATTTTTTTCCTGGAAACTGAAGATGGGCTATGGGAGGAACTTTCAAAAGTCTTGGAGGAATTATCAACAAGTGTATACTGAGAGCCAGCCAGGGCAGTACAGCCAATGTTGGAGATGCCCAGAGTGCAGCCAGAAACTAAACGGAGTCTGTTTAAGTTAAAAAACAGACTCAAGTCATAAATCAGAGGCAAATTTAATGGAAAGGACCAGAGGCTGGCCAGAGGTGTCTGTTATTTATGGGGTGTATCAGGAATAGCCTGGAGCAATGCCTCATCCCGTAAACCGCTCAGGTTTGGGGACCTCGGTTCTGCTTTCCAGCACGCACATGCAAAGAACTGGGCAAGGGCAGTAAGAGCCTGAAACCCCACCTCTGCGGAGGCAGACTCGGGAACTTTCTTGGAGCTTTCTGGCCAGAGAATCTACCCATATCAGTGAGCTGCAGGGATGGAGAGACCCCATCTCAAACGCGAAACTGGAGGGCAAGAGAGGAAGACCGCAGAGATTGACCCCCCCCCCCCAGCCTGTATGTTCACACATGTGCATGCGTGTACAAACACGGCACACACACAAGAATGTAAAGTTAAGAAAGTGAAGAACGGGCTCATTTGTCACGGTTACTTTTTTGAGCAGAGATTGGAGTCAAGGCAAGAAGAGGGAGGGTCTCGGGAGTGGGAACATTTCAGTGGAAGGAAAAACAGGGTAAGCGCCCAGTGGTGGCTGACTGGACGTCCAGTGGCTTGCCACCTCCTGCCCTCAGGCCAGTCCTCTAGGGATTTCTTTAGCCATTTCTGTGTGCGTCTCTCAATGCCTATTTCTTATGATGGACTCCGCAAGAATTGGGATCTAAGTGGCCTGGCTGGTCTGGACAAGAAGATTAGGTGAAGGTTGGAAGGACGATTCGTATCCAAATATGCTCTCCTGGTCATTTCCAGCCCCGAATCCTTCCTTCTCTCCAGCATGAGGTAGGTTTACCATTTGAATGGGGATCCAAGTGAAGAGGTCAAAGTTAAGCAGATGGTAGAGCTTCCAGAAAGGGACTTCTTGAGAGATCTGAAATAGAGTGGGGGTGATCACTCAGTTGATGAAGCCTTTGCCATGTGCAAGCAGGAGGTTCTGCGTGTAATCCTCAGAACGCATGTTAAAAACAAACAAACAAAGAGCTCATGGCGGAATTTATCATTGAGGAAGCAAAGACAGGTGAATCTCTGGGACAGTGTCCAGCCAACCCAGCCAAATAGGTGAGCTTTAGGCCCGTGAGAGACTCTGTCTCAAATAAACAGGGGGATGTTGCCTGAGGAGCAAGCACCAGGATTGTGCTCTGTCCTTCATACATATGGGTGCGTATGTGAACACACATTTACAAACACACATGTACCTGCACAAACGTGACCTTAAACATACATACACACACACACACACACACACATACACACACACATACATGCTCGCACATGCTTGTACATCAAAACGGGAGAACAATTTGTTGGAAAAATATACCTGTAGACTTTGTATATTTCATTTTCCTTATTAAAATCACTACTGTAATTGGCTCTTCTACACTGTGCCAACAGCTAGAGTACTGGCATGCTGGCTATGGCTTTCAACCACTGTGGCTTGACTATGGCCTTCTGAAATTCACAGAATTCAGCTCAGAGCTGAGCTTGAATATGCGGTATACAAGGATAGGATTCATATTCAGTTTTGACTTTTAATTCCACTGGTATCTGTCGGTCAGGCTGGGTATGTAGCTCAGTGGGTAGAGTGCACACTTAGCACACATAAAGCTCTGAGAGTCTATAAACTTCATTGCTATATGATGGAATTGGTCCCATAGAAAAATACCAAAGCTAGCCAGCTGGCCTCTTTGCCTCTTTGTTGTTCAACACACAAGCACACAGCAAGGGTCCCTTCCAAGGGTGAGCAATACGATACCATTTAAGTAGGATAAAGTGCTCTCTGGACACTGAGCCTGCGCAATGCCTCCGCCTTGAACTTTTCAGCCTTCACAATTGTAAAGAGTAAATGTTTTTTTCATTTTTATTTGTTTACACTTTTTAGAAGTTATTTGTATGTGTACCTATGTGCGTGCAGGTGGGCTTGCTTCTGTGTGGAGATCAGAAGCCGACTCGGGGTGCCTTTCTTGCTTTCCACTTATTATTATTTTCTTCAGTGGGGGTCTCTCACTGAACTCAGAGTTTGCCTCTTGGCTAGGCTGACTTGCCAGTGAGTTCCAAGACTGCTGGTATATAGCTCCTCCCTCCTCCAGCAAGTTACAGGCTAGCCCCTGCACCTAGCTTCTTTGTGTGTTCTGGAGATCTGGACTCAGGTTCTCAAGTTGGTAACAGAGCAGCAGGTCTTATACCCACTCAGCCATCTCCCTAGTCCCGATGTGGATTCTTAGTAAACAACACGGCCCAGGTGCTTTGCTACCACAGCACAAAGGAGCTAAATTCCCAGCCTCAGTGGGATCATTGTGATTTTTTAGGGGGAAGCTAACTTTTCTTGACGTTGGGGTCAGGACTATGAGTAAGGCCCAGGAAAGGCTGCCATCCATTCCACCCTTTCTCCTCTGAGCGCTCTGTGAGAAAACAAGCAAATCATCTGATTCGAGGGCAGATTCTCAGATTTTATTTCCCATTTCCTGCCCTTGGCTGTCTTTTCTTGAAGCCTGAACAATGCCAGAAACTCGGTTCTTTCTCCTTACTCTTCCGCTGCTTGGAAACGACGCAGGGGAAGGTTCCAGGGCCTGGTGTTATCTCAGAAACCCAAGTGGATCTCAGCTCACAGTCTGTTTTCTGTGGCTAGCCTGTCAAACAGAGTTTGGCTGCTAGGAATGACCATTGTTTGAATACGGGGCCAAGTGCCATGCACAGGGCTGATTCTGCTTTCATTTCCTGAGAACGGACTGCATCTCTGGCCTCTGAGGTCAGCTTGAATGCGCGGTATACAAAGATGGGATTCACATTCAGTTTTGACTTTTAATTCCATTGATATCTGTTAGACGGGCTGGGGATGTAACCTAGTAGGTAGAGTGCATACTTAGCACACATAAAGCTCTGAGAGTCAGCTCAAGAACTACAGGAAACCGGAGGTAGAGGTACACACGCCAGTGACCCAGCGTTCCGGAGGTAGAGGCAGAAAGATTAGAAGTTCAAGGTCATCATTGCAACACAAAGCGTTCAAGACCAGCCTGGACTGCATGAGACCCCACCTGAAACAAAGCAAACCAAACTAAACAAACAGACAAACAAACAAATGGGCGAGTTAAGAAGGCTCAGAGAGTAAAGGTGCTCACTGCATAGCCTTTTCTGGAGTCTACATGGTGGAAGAAGAAGAAAACTAATTTTCACAAGTTGCATTAGTTCTGTGACATGCACATCCAACCATGTACACACACACAACTAATAATTTATTTTTTAAATCCAGAATCTGGAATTTAATACTAAAACTATATTGAACCCTTATTAGATGGTAGAGCCAGGGCTGGAATAATGATATTTTCCCAGGAGTGGACAGTTCCATCTGTGTTGTTGTCTGAGTCGACTTGAGCAAGTCATGAAACCACACTTCTCCTCTGCAACCCAGAAAGGTGACCTGTGGGTGTTGTGTGGCACTCATTAAACAGAATCAACCGACTGCTTGTGAGCTAGACATTCATATGCAGTCGTGCCTGGGCTTTATCATTCCGTACCACTCCAGCAGAGGCCAGAGATGTCAAGTAAACACGGACACTTCTAAGGCTGAGGCTTTGAAATCCTTACCGTAAATGCTGTCCTCTGAACTAGAGCTTCCTCTTCTGCCCTGAAAGAAATCAGAGGAAATGCCTACAGCCTCTGTACGGAAAGTGGTCCTTTGTCACGTGGCAGAATTTCCTTTCCTCTGAACTCGTGACACCCAGATGGCATTGCGAGTTTAGTCTTGAGAGCCTGCTCAGCTGCAGTGTTCAGGGTTTGTATGTGAGCCTTGGGTGGGGACATGGAAGTTGAAAAGAGAGGGACTCTCACGAAACAAATAAAGCAAACAGGACAATGGACCTCAACTCGTTTGTGCAAGATGCTCTCTAGCCCCTTTTATTGTCTATGTGTGTGCATGTGTGTGTGTGTGCATGTGTGTGTGTGTGTGTGTGTGTGTGTGTGTGTGTGTGTGTGTGTGTGTTCTGGTGTGTGGAGAGCAGAGAGCAGCTTTGGGAGTCAGTTCTCTCTTTTTGCCACGTGGGTCTCAGCAACTGAATTCTAGTTGTCAGGCCTGGTAGAAGATGCTTTTAATCTGTGGAGCCACATGGCCTCCGCCACCTTGTTTTGCGAGCCTAAGGCTTACTGATTCAGGAGGCTGAGTGGCCAGCAAGCCTTGGGCATCTGCCCGTCTCCACGTCCCCGCATAGGGATTACAAGCATGCACCACCACACTTGTCTTCAGAATGCAGGTACTCATGCCTGCATGGCTCACTGAGTTGCCTCCCCTTTCCCTATTGGATAAATCATAAATATCTTCTTTTAGCTGGGACTGAAACACTTAGATTTCCTAGCTCGTGGGAGTTGGATTGAGAATGATTTGCAAAACAAATACACCTTAAAGATTATCATAAGCAACTGACCTGTTTGGTCCATGAAAAGACGCAGAGAGTTGAATAGCTAACTGCTCAGCCACCTGAGACTGGCTTTGGAGCCTTTTCTCCTTGTACTTCCAGTCGTATTTCCCTCTTGCCAAACTCTTCTCCAGAACAAATTGGAAGGCAGAATTCCTCAGTTAGCCTTCATGTAAGGAAATGGCTTGAGGAGAGAGTTAAAAAAAATGTTTTCTATATATCTGGATGCGCAGAACACCTCATACCTGGATACCTGAAGATACCCTCCCCAAGTTCTTTTCTACTCCCCTTGGCTATGAATCTAAGTGTGTCAGTTCTGTCTCTGAGAAAGCAAGCTGTACACAAGGCATCTTCACTTTGCTATTTCAGAACCCCACAGTTCTAAGGTGCGTTATTGCCCCGTCACCATAGCAATGTTCTAATTAGCATGTTGCTGGGCAGGTTGGTTCTCACCTGGTAAATATGCAAGAAGTCAACAGAAGGACCTCACAGTTGATCATTGCTCTTAAGTGGTTATGAACAATCAAACACACACATATGCACACACGTGCGTGCACACAGACACACACACACAAAGACCTAGGGATTGGAGTCAGGGCCACATGTGTGTAAGGCAGGTGCTCTATCACTGAGCTACAACACAGTCTGTGTGCAGTTCAAAACAGATGCTTTGGTTCTAGAAGGGTGGTTCAAAGATCCTTGAACACACTTATTATTGAACACAGAGGGTTCCACTTACAAAAAGTGTTAGTTCCTACCTAGAACCTTCCATATGTTTTCAAGCTCTTGCCATTTAGCAGTGCCTAGAGAATCTAAATCCCATGGGATTAGTTTCTTAAATTGTATTCTATCTAAAACCTCTGCTAATCTGCTAACCTCAGAACTCTAACTATACTTAGAGACTCCTCCCCTTGAAGTTCAGAGACCTCTCCCTGCTCTCGAAGCTCAGACACCCTATCCCTCTAACATCTACAATAGCAAGCTTCTCTGGGCTGTTGGCTGGGTCTCATCACTTTTCCTGTGGTGGCTAGCATCCAAAAGGAGATTCCTCTGAAATCCATCTCAGCACATCTCCCTGTTGAGCCTGGAAAGAATCTTTATAATTTACAACAATTATAATAATAGCCAATTCTATATTATCTGTTGAATGCTGTGTAGTACCTAGAATGCACCATGTAGCATGTGTCTGTCCGTTCAAACTTTCAGAAACATTTGTCAGGGTCCTTAAACTGCTGCCTTCCATTTGTACACCGGGACAGATTTAAGATGCTCTTAATCATCTTGAAAACTATTTATAAGCAGATACTGGCATTATTTTTTTTAATTATGTAGATGTATTTGTTTATCTGGGCATGCATGTTTGGCCTGTGTGTACATAAGTGTAACATGTGCATGCCTGTGTCATGGAGGTCAGAGGGTCACATCCTCTGGGACTGTTAGAAATGGTTGTGTATCACCTTGTAGGTTCTGGGACTCGAACCTGGGACCACTGCAAGAACAACAAATGCTCTTAATCCCTGAGTCATTTCTGTAGTCCCCTCTTCCCATTCTTTTCCTATCATTTTCTCATGGTACACTGCTCCATTGTTGTATGGAACATTACCTATCGAATGCGAGGGCAGAGTCATGCTTCTTTCTGACTTAGAACATTTTCACATGTTCTTCTCAGGTTCTCCATCTTAGCCCCAAGGTACTTGTCATTGCTCAGGAAATATGCTGACTGGATGCTGTTCGAGGCTGAACCTGGAATTGCCCTTGGTCTAGTTAATTTCATTGACTTGGCACAGACTAGAGGCATCTGACCGGTCTGTGGGCATGCTTCTCGGAGATTGTCTTGATACTAATTGATGCTGGAGAACTTAGCCCTCTGTGGATGGAGTTATCCCTAGGCAGGTAGTCCTGGGCTGGGTAGCAAAGCCAGATAAGCATGAACCTGCTGACAACATCATGCAACATCTTCCATGGTTTCTCATGTGAGTGAGTGCATGCTAGAAAACAAACAAACAAACAAACAAACCTCAAACAGGCCTGCCCTCATGTCCCTGCCTGGAGTTCTACCCCTGACTTCCCTCAGTGATGGTCTGTGATCTGGAAACATAAGATAAAACAAACCCTTTCCTCCCTAAGTTGCTTTTGGTCAGTGTTTTATCACAGCTACCTGAAGGCCTCAAGTCTTTGACCTCATTGTGCCTGGGCTTCAATCACTGTGACACTATGCAATAAATACCCTCTAAAGTGAGTGACGAGATAACAAATGTCCAATCTCTTTACTAGGAAAGTCACTGTCAAGCTTGGGATGTAGTCTAGTAGAGAAGAGTGAAGTGGGCAAGCACCAGGGCATGAGTTCAAATCCCTAGCAGCTATTTAACAAGCTAGACTCCCAAGGATCTTTTTTGAAATTTTTTCTTGCGTGTATGCATGTGTGTGTGTGTGTGTGTGTGTGTGTGTGTGTGTGTGTGTGTGTGTTAAGTGTTTTAAGTGTTTAGTATTTCCTCCCCATTATGGTATTCTGATTTGTGAACATGTCACACCAAAAGGAGAGGCGAGTGTCAATAGAGAGAAAAAAGAGATAGAGGGAGAGGAAAAGGAAGATGAGGGAGAGGGGGAGGGGGGAGGGAAGAGAGAGAGGAAAGAGAGGGAAGAGGGAGAAGGAAGAGGGAAGAGAGAAGAGGGAGGGGAAGAGGGAAGAGGGAAGAGGGAGGGGAAGAGGGAAAGGGAGAGGGTTAAGGGGGAGGGGGAGGGGAGGGGGAGGGAGAGGGAGAGGGAGAGGGGGAGGAAAGAGGAAGGGGAAGGGGGAGGAGGGAGGGGGGAGGGGGAGAGAGAGGGAGAGGGGGAGGAAAGAGGGAGGGGAAGGGGGAGGAGGGAGGGGGGAGGGGGAGGGAGAGGGAGAGGGAGAGGGGGAGGGAAGAGGGAGGGGGAGATAGATCCTCCTTAAGTGCCTAGAGAATCTAAATCCCTTCATTTCCCAGTGACACAGAATCTGTACTGGGAGGTTTTGGAGCTGCTTGGCTAAGGAGGAAGGAGGGAGATGAAAATCGTTTAGTTATTTGATGTTTGGGACTACAAAAAAAAATGATTGCCTTTCCATTCACCTAGTTTGTTTTATCTATAAACGGCTTTTTAAAAACATCCTTGCCAAATATATATTTTTAAACTCTTCAGGGACAGCCAAGTTTCCCCCGAAGTAGCTATTGGATTAATCTTTAAGAAATACAGATAATTATTACTTAATCCCTTAATTTACTTGCTGGGTGAATATAAATTTGTGCCTATGTTCTTTTTTTTCTTGAAAGAGCTGTAGTGAGCACTAAGACTCATGAGCTATTAATGGAAGTTGATGAAACCCTCGCAGCCAAACTCTATCCGGAGAACTCGCTCCATAAGCCTGGTGTACATTCACAGGCAGCTGCTCCCCTGCCCCTGCCCCTGCCCCTGCCCCTGCCCCTGCCCCTGCCCCTGCCCCTGCCCCTGCCCCTGCCCCAGCCCAACAGCATGGATTGTAGAGAATTCTTCATGGAGCCACAGGAAGGCAGTCTACAAGTGGCTTATTTATCAATCTTTAACTTGGACATTTTAACCAGACATTGAGTTTATACAAATCTTTTGACAGAATAGTGAACTGTGCTATTCAGATGAAGACAATATGGGTTGGGCTCTGATGGACACAATGTAGGCGGGGCTCTGGTCTTGGCTATTCTGCTTCTCTTAGGAGCTTTTCCTGTTTCCTTCCAGTCTTCTTGCCTTTTGTAACTGACTTGTCCCAGAGCCAATCCTATGAATAGTGGACAACCCTAAAGCACCAGAATGGCCTTCAGGAGAGCGACAAGGCCTGCTCGGGATTGTCACCCAAGGACCCAGCTAGACAAGATGCCCCAGAAGAACTTGCCTTTGCCTTTGGGTGAAGTTGCTGGATCTGCCCACTGCCCAGACTTGCCATAAGCATAAGGATACCCAGCACATGAGCACCGTCCAAGGAATAGAAGCTTCCTGCAGCAGAGAGGCGGGAGGTGGGATGGGGAACACATCCCGAGGGCCTGGGGAGGTGTCCTGTGCATGTGTCCTCTCTGAACCCCATCTGGGTCTGGCTGCTTTTCCTGGGTGCAGTAGCTCAGTAGCTTGGGCAGTCCAGCTTTGGACCACTCTGCGGTCCTGTTCGTGTGGGCCTTGTACTTGGTGCTGTGACAGGGCAGTGAATCTGTCAGAGGAGCTACATAGATAAGGTAGACTCTCCAGAGCGAATACAGGCTTACACCTGACGTGAGAGTGTTTGTGCCCCACACCTTGGCTGGCTCACTGCAGGATCTGACCTGCTCCTCTTTTCTTTCTTCATCTCTCCCTCTTTCATCTTGTTTATTTTCTCTGTCTCTGTCTCTCCCCTCCAGCTCCCCTTCTTCCATTTCCTTCCCTCTGTACCCCTCTTTTTCTCTTTCTCTTTCCTTTTTTTTGTGTTTGTTTGTTTGTTTGGTTGGTTGGTTGGTTGGGTTTTTGTTTTTCGAGACAGGGTTTCTCTGTGTAGCCCTGGCTGTCTTGGAACTCACTCTGTAGACCAGGCTGGCCTGGAACTCAGAAATCTACCTGCCTCTGCCTCCCAAGTGCTGGGATTAAAGGCATGCACCACCACTGCCCGGCTTCTCTTTCCTTTCAAAAAAACATTTTTGAACTGGGGTCTTACAATGTAGCTCAGGCTGTCTTCAATCCTCCTGCCTCAGCCTATCGGGTTTTGGGATTGCAAGTGAGGTTCATACCATGCCAGGCTTGAATGATCTTCGTCAGAGCAAGCCAGGGAGGCCAGAGCCCACTGTTGTCTGTGTTTGTCTCTGTCATCGTGCGGTTCAGGGGCTCTGTCTTTAAGTCTTCAGTCTCGATGACAAGGACAGAAACTGCCACCAGATCTTTTTCTTTTCTCAGCAACAGGGAAGAGGAAGAAGAGCCCCGTGGGCCAGGCATTTCTAGTGACCCTGATCTTTCACTGATTGTTGAGATTGTTGTAGTTACCGAGCAGGAAGCACAAGGCATTGCAAGTAGATTTCAGAGCATGAAATTGGTCGTCCTTGACAGGTTTTAATAAAGTGCTAATGAAGTGCCTTGAATATGGATGTGTGCTTGTGTGTATATGTTGGTAGTGGAGAATGACCCCAGATCACATTCTGGGAGAATGTCACCTGTCTTTTTCTAGACAGTGTTTCTCACAGACCTGGAGATCACCGAGTAGGCTATGCCAACTGCCAGCAAGTCCCAGGCATCCTCCTGTCTCTACCTCCTAGCACTGGGATTACAAGAGTGTGCCACTTCTGACTTTTGACGTGGGCTTTGGGATTGAACTTGGGTCCTCATGCCTTGCAAGGCAAACACTTTGTTGACCAAACACTACTATCTCCACAGCCCATTTAATAAAGTACAGTGACCCCTGTCACCTTCCTTCAGCCTCTGTGATTTCACAGTAAGGTGCTGTCTAGCACCGATGCCCAGGGACCATAAGACATTGCCTCCTGGAGACACTCACTTCACTCTTCCATGGCAAAATACTTTAATGACACAAGGAAGTGGAGTCAAGACTTTTTTTTTTTAACCCTGAAACTTAGTTAGGAAGCATTTTTGCATCTGTTGGATGGCTTGCAGTAATTGTCTTCCATATTGCGTAGGAGTGGGAACTTTTGATTCCCACAGACTTGCTTCTTTGTTCTGGGGGGGAGGCCATGTGACAGGCCAGTGGGCTGGTCCCACCTGGTCTCCTGAGCCGTGGGTGTTAGCTGCCGGCATGGCAAACCACATCGCTGTCTGCCAGATGGTGGCTTGGGTGTCTGACTCTGAAATGCCAGCTGCAATTAAAACCCATTCCGAGATCGAGTCTTTCAGCGTGGGCCCAGATGGCGAGCTGGCCTCTGGGCCTGCGATCACTTAAGAGGCCAAGTCTAAGAGAAAGCAGATGGAAAGAGCTGTAGGAGGAGACATGCTGTGAAGAGCAAGGAAAACAGCCTTCCATTTTGCCAGCTCTAAAACCCACAGAGAAAAGGGGAAATGGCGGGTCTCCCTGCTGCGTGCAGTGACCCTCTACCTCAGATAAGAATAACTTCAGACTTGCTAGGCGGATGGATGGGTTGAGTGTACAGAGCTAGGTGTAAAGTGTGTGTGTGTGTGTGTGTGTGTGTGTGTGTGTGTGTGTGTGTGTAAACCAGAGGGCAACATCAGGTGTCATTCCTCAGGTGACAAATATTTACCTTTAAAAAATGTATATTATTTAGAACAGGGGCCTTCATTAGTTGGAGCTTGCCAAATAAGTCAGCTAGGCTAACTGGCCAGCAGACTCCAAGAATATGCCTGTGTCCAACTTCCAATTGCACTGCCATGCCCAGCTCCCTCCTGCCTGCCTTCCTTCCTCCTTCCTTCCTTCCTTCCTTCCTTCCTTCCTTCCTTCCTTCCTTCCTTCCTTTCTCTTTCTTTCTTTCTTTCTTTCTTTCTTTCTTTCTTTCTTTCTTTCTTTCTTTCTTTCTTTCTCTCTCTCTCTCTCTCTCTCTCTCTCTCTCTCTCTCTCTCTCTCTTTCTTTTGTCTTTCTTTCTTTCTTTTTTGTCATGGGGGCTGAGGATTAAAATCCGTTCTGAGCTATAGTCTCTCTATCCCACATTTAGCTTTTTAATGAAACCTTAGTCCTGGCACTGCCATGAAGCTATTCTGCATATACAATTGGCAGCTGTAGTTAATTGTTTTTGACCAAAGGAGGTTACCATCGATCATGTGACTCTGTTGTACACTACAAAAGTGAGCAGTGGAGTTTCCTGGGGAAGAACTCTGACCAGAAACTTCATCATGAGTTCCTGTCTGGTTTCCATACTTCTAGTCTGCTCTATGAATGTCTAACACACCAGCCCCCACAGCTCTGTGAGCTTGTGCACGAGCTACACCTGCAGATTCAATATTTCCCCTGAGGGATTTGAGTGTGTATTCACACTTGACAAGCTCAGCTTCAAGGCATAGTGAGTTCTGTTCACTACTTGCTGTGGGTTATTCTTCAAGATGCTTTGCCTTCGACTGCAGCAATAGCAATGGCACTCTTAAATATACAGCACCAAGCCAGGCATCACAGTCATGTGTGGAGTCAATGAGTTCTCAGGTTCTCCACAAACCTGGACCGTACTAAAGGGGTGCATGAATTCAGAGGTATATGAGTAGGGCTGGTGAATCGCTCATCAGATATAAGTCCTCTTTGCACAGTCCTGAAGAACCTAGTTGGATCCCTGAGACCCAAGTAAAGCTGGAAGAGAAAACCAACTCTACAAAGTTATCCCGTGTCCATGCTAGGGCATGCTGTGCCCCCACCTCACATACACGAGAATAATCAATAATCAGGAGAACACAGTTCAATGTTACATGAAGACACTGCTGGCAGAATGTTAAGCATTCTTGATGAATTTTCCCCTAACCTTCCAGCCACCAGTAAACACTGTTTCAAAGACATGGGCCAAGAAGTCCTAATCCCAATTTAAAAATCTGAGCCCTTCTTACCCCCACAATCCTTAGACAACAGTGCTTGTCTAGAAATTAACACCTCCCTTCCCAGTGAGAGCTCAGAGCCTTCGGCAGTGAGTTTGGGGCAATGGGAGAGAACGATGCAGTAACCTTTGTGCCGGGGTGAAGGTTTTGCTATTACTCAAGGGCTTGTGGAAGAGAAGTGAAATGTGTTATGTCTCATGAGTCTGTCACATGCTCTGACAGCTGTCCCTTTCATAGGACAGCATGAGACTTTCTAGGTGAGAGAGCCTCCTATTACTGGAACTTCTTTTCAGAGAACACTTCGAATAATTAATTTGCCTGCTACTGGTATAAAATTCCCAAAGGATGGCCAGCCGCTAATGGAGGATCTGTAGCAATTAAAATGTGTTGCCTTCATAGCAGACTGTTTAAGCAAACACACGGTGTGTAACAAAGCTATCAAACTGAAAAGCGTTTTGAATTTTGGGTTGAGGTTGTTGAAGAGTCAGTTAGGTTGTCTTGGTGGTGTTGGAGTTGTTTTGTGTCTTTACATAAGGGCTGGTGAAGTGGAAACTCCTGGTTTAAGCCTACAGTCTGGGGACTGAAGTCAGGATCTCCTGCTTGCAAGGCAAGTGATGCACTGACTAGCTCACCCCTCCGGCTAGGAGAGAGTTCTTGGGTTTGTTTAGAATTGTATCTTTGTCCCTAGCTGTTGATCTAGATGCACATCCTTGCGGTGCCATCCCTTTGGCCTCTGAAGCATCACAGATTAAACATAAGAATCACTGCTGTGTGCGTAAGGGCTTGGCTGGCACCGATTCTCCCTAGGGATTGGGACAGGCATATGCAGCACGACTGCCTCCCTCCACCTGTCCTCATGACCTCACGAGGTCTTTGGGAATTCTTGAGGGAGGGAGGCTTGGGATTTCACCTGTTGCTTTGAGGCTGCTGGGGCATTTGTGACCCTCCTGAAAGCATGAACTGAACAAAAGCTGGTGTTTCTCTGCTCCCTGTTCCAGAGTGAATTCGTAAAGCTTTTAACAGAATGACATGAGGCCAACACAGATGACCAATATTGCTATAGTCTGAAAGTGACTGTCTTGCCAAACAGTTTCACAAAAGGCCAGGGGGTGGCTGTCACATACAGGGAAGAGAATATTGGTCTAAAGGGAAAAGGTTGAAGGTTTATAGGCTTCCGGGAGCTGATGGGATTGTTAGTGGGCAGTGATCTCGGTCAGCTAACCTCTGTCAGGGGTTCCCAGGTCAGGGTGAATTGTATTGATCATGCCTTGTGTAAGGTTTTCATAGAGGAATCCAAGGAGGTAGAAAAGGAAGAGGAGGGAAGAAAATATCCCGACTGAACCTTAACTGTGGTACCTTCTGCTTTGCTGTAATGGTGGAAAAATGAAATAAACAAAAAGGCAAAGCGTGCCCCCAGCTGGCGCTGAGAAGTCTACATTCCCCTTATCTACTGCCCTTCCAAATGCCCACGCTTCCAAATGTGAGGTGTGGGGTGCTGTTCCCCTTTCTCTCAAAGATCAATGAAGAGACTTTCTCAGACCTCCTAGGAGGGCAGCAGGCAAGGTGATCTGTGTCATGCTGCTCTGGTCAGCTCAGGTTGTGGCAGGGAGCATCAAGAGCTTTGTGAGTTGCTCTCTTAGTTTCCCTCCCCCTCCCCTCCTCCCCCTCCCCTTCCCATTGCCCTCCCCCCCTCCCTTCCTTCTTTCTTCCTTTCCTTCCTTTTCTCTCTCTATTTTGCTGGCCCCATCTGTTTCTTTCCTGTTAGGCCTGTTTGCCCAGCACCAGCCCTAGGCACTTACCCCTGTCAACACCTCTGTTGGGTGGCTTCTGTAGCCGCTGCTGTCATCAGTCTCCTCTGCTTTTGTGGCTACCCTGTCATTGTGTCTCTGTTCTCTCACATCTAAGCTTTTGCTAGACAAGAACTGGCCACCCCGGGAAAGGAGCCGCACAGGAGCAGATGCCATCTTTGGGGGCTTTCCTCACAGGGGAGCTCTTCCCAGGGTCATTGGGAAGTTTTCCATCAGCACTGCACCAGTTTGAGATTGAAACAGGCTCTCAGGTAGCCTGTGCTGGCCTTGATCTCCCTGTGTAACCAAGTGACCATTGGGAACTTGTGATCCTCCTGCCTCTACCTACAGGGTGCTGGGATGCTAAGCATGCCTCACTTTGTTGCATTTATGTGGTGCTGAGGGGAACCAGAACTTGAGCATGCTACCAGCAGAGTCACACACTCAGCCCCTTGATTTGCATTTGTCCTGGACTTCCTCCCACCCCACCCCCATTAATTGTAGCTTAGAAATCTTAATCAACATTGCACATCAGAATCATCTGTGTAGCCTCAAAAAGTCCAGAGGCCTTGGGGCTGGAAAGATTGCCCAGAAGTTAAGAGTGCATGGTTTTCTTGCAGAGACTGGAGTTCAGTTCCCAGAACTCTTACCTAGAATCTCACAAGCATTTGTAACTCAGCCTCCACAAGGGCTCCAGCTCCCTCTTCTGACTTCCAAAGGTACCCACACCCGCATGAGTATAGAGGCTTCTATCGCCATGACTACAACAACTTATAGAAGAGAGTGTACAATCAGGCTTTAGATGGTTTTAGAGGGACAGAGTCCATCATGGTGGAACAAAGACATGGTGGTAGAGTCAGCTGAGAGCTCACATCTAGATCCACAAGTGGGAGGCTAAAAGCACAGTGAGAATGGTGGTAGTTTTTTTAAACCTCAAATCTCATCACACCTAGTTCCTCCAAGACCAAACTTACCCTCCTTGTCCTTCCCAAAGAGTTTTACCAACTAGGGACCAAGTATTCAAGTATATGAGCCTATGGGGGGGTGGGGGGCAGGCATTCTCCTAGTAACCCAAGGCCCAGGCCACCTTCAGAACCATTCAGTCAGGACATCTGAAATCCACCCAGGCTTTGCTGTTTCTCTGGCTGCTTAAGAGTAGTACTGCCTGGTCCACAGTGGGAATAGTTGGTAACCACCGATCTAGACTAAGATGTTAACATGTTAGAAGGCTAAATGGCTAAATTCCATCTCCCAAAGACTTGATTTTCTGTTGAGAAGACCATCAGAGTCTCCCAGCCAGCAAATAATGTTTAGTCCAAACACACCCAATACCAAGAGGGGGGTGGGAAATCTGATTGTGATAAATACAGTCTCCTATTTCTTTGTTTTATTATCTTGTAAGAAAATCTAAGGGATCGAATGAATTGTTTCACAAATGGATCCAAACATAACCATTGCAGAAAAAAAGTATATCCATTGTTATGTTGCTACCAAATTTAAACAAGGTCCGGAGCCCATTGAGGCCTATATTTTTAGCTAAGCAGAGAACGTTCTGCAAGACATTGAGGATTTCAAAATAGTTTCTTACCTAAAAATATCCTTCCCGAAATGAGCTAGAGGCTAGAGAGGGATGAATGGGCTTGCTTTTTTCCTTCTTCTTCTGTGTTTACTGTTACCACAAGAAAGCAGATCTTAAATATATAAGCTTGTATTTTTAGAGACCCAGGAAGCAGGTGTTGTGCCCAGGCAACAAAGAAGGTCACAGGGTGAAATGCTGAAGACAGAAATCTAAGATTCACAGCAAGGAAAGTAACTGTCGGGAGGCAGGCATTGGAGTTGGTACCTTCAGGGCAGGAGTAAGCTAACACCAGGGGAGTGAGTGAGTACAAGGGGCCCTCTCAGACCTCCCGAAGGGGACCTCTTGCAGAAGTCCCTCCCTTTTGCCTCAGGGCCAGCGCCTGTCCTTCAGCCCCATGCAGCCCAAGTGTCTAATCTTTAGTGTGGTAAAGAAAATGAGTTAACTCTTCTCTGTTTGCTGGAGTGCATGGCAGGGTTGTCTTACTGGTCAACTGCAAGATGTTGCTAACAAACTCAATTCCTCTCTGCTTAACGACTACATACCATGTGACCAGCCGCCTCCCACTGCTTCTGCCTCCCCTTGGTAGACTATACCCTCAAAGGATGAGCCAAAAGCCTTCCTTTAAGTTGCTATTTTCCTGGGTACTTGGTCTCATCAGTGAGAAAAGGAACTAAGACAGATTCCATATGGCGGGTTCTCTTCGACACACTGGAGATAGTGTCTGAACAAGGTAGACCGAGGCTCTCGGAAATATAATTGTTGGCAAGTTATTAGGGAGTGCGTGACCCACATAGCCTGACCAACAATCAAACAGAACCATTCGGTGGTTATTAGCTGCCCACTTTAGGATGAAGAGTATTGTTTAATTAGAGACCAAAGGTGGCAGAAACGAACACTGAGGATTGAGCTAATGCGTTGAGGCTGTCATACCCTCCAATGTGAGGAATGAGGGTGAGAGAGCTGGGGTGACTGTGGTGTGGGGGGATGTGGTCTGAGAAGTGTCAGGTCACTAGCAGGTCCTTGAGGTGTAATCAGATTTCCAAGGAGAGCCAGTAGAGCAGGGGTGGAAGGCAGTGGGGAAACACAAGACAGTGTGGGCAGAGTCAGGGAGCGAATCTGGGAGGAGACATAAGCCTGGCCGTTCCTAGCCCTCACCTGAGAGAACTGTCATGGCCTTTGCACAGGGGATGGTTCCACCACTGTCCTCGGCCCCTTCTTTACTCTTCTAGGTGGAAAATTGACTCCACCTCAAGGACTTGCAGACAGCCTCCAGCTTCTCTGACCATACCCCTGTCCCCTCTGCTTTCTCATCCCTCATTCCTCACATTGGAGGGTACAGCCATCTGCCTGGGACCACATCAGCTCAACCACTAGCATCTGTCACTGCCACCTCTGTATTTCACTGTGGTGGTGACCTCCCTGCCCACTTGGGCAATGACTTTTCTAGTGTCTCCATCTTACGTGCGCACCTCTAATCGATTCCCGTGAGCTGGTCTGATCTGTTTACTTATTTATTTTAGACAGGGTCTCATGTACCCTGGACTGGCTTTAAAGTCCATATACATAGCAGAGGATAACCTTGAACTCTTGACTCTCCATCCTCTACCTGCAAAGGGCTTGGCTCACAGGTTTGCACCGCCATGGCCAGCTTATACAGTGTTGAGGATGGAACTCCCAGTTTCATGATTTAAGATACTGAGTTTCATATCCAGCTCCAGTGAACCAGAATTTCTTTAAGAGAACGTGGGACATCCAGGGCAGTGGGCCAAGCTCTTTGTTTATTGATTGATAAGGTTTTTGTGGAAAACATGCTTTACGTCCACCATGGACAGAGTGAAGAAGCTATGAGACATCTGTGTCACCACTGCCACACAATGGGCATCACTCTGTGCGTGCATCCAGGAATTCTACTCTAGAGATATATTATTATTATTACTATTATTATTATTATTATTACCTTTCTCCACCTTCTTCCCTTCATCTCTTTACTATGGAAGGTGCACACGCATGCCATGCCATTTGTGCAGAAGACATATTTCGGGAGTTGCTTCTCTCTTTCTAGCACGGGATCCCATGGAGTAACCTCTGGTCTTTCTTTCTCTCTCCTCAGTTAACAGTGATGTCATGGCCAGCGACAATGGCGGTGCGGTCAAGCTTCCACAGCTGTGCAAGTTTTGCGATGTGAGACTGTCCACTTGCGACAACCAGAAGTCCTGCATGAGCAACTGCAGCATCACGGCCATCTGTGAGAAGCCGCATGAAGTCTGCGTGGCCGTGTGGTAAGGGGGCCTCTGGAGAAAGGGGGTCTTGCTTTGCGGATTACCTTAGAAGATGCTGTGACAAACACCTGTCCAAGGCAGCTTCAGGAAGAAGGCTTGTTCTGGGTTCCAGTTCTAGGGGGACACAGTCTAACATGCATGGAAAAGATGTGGCTCACAGTCCCGTGTATCACATACAGTGAGCAGAGACTGGAGCAGCTGGACATCAACCATTCATACATCTGAGCCTACTGAGCACATCCAACCATTACGTTTTCTTTCCTGTCTTTCTAAGTCATGTGTGCTCGTGGCAAGAGGCACTCACTGTATGTGCCCCTCCCAACCCCAAATACAGACACTAATATTTCTGTCCGCCCTCCATCAATTATTAAGTCTGATTGCCAGAATGCTTCTTCTTGTGGTTTGAATATGAAACCCCATAGGCTCATGTGTTTGAACACCTGGCCCCAGGTGGTTCGTTTCACCTCTTAGCATCCACATGGTTTGTCCATTTCTAAGCATCTACTTCCTGTTTGTCCATTTCTAAGGGGTTTGATGCCCTCTCTGGCCTCCTCTGGCTTTCATCATTCATATAGTGCACATACAGGCACTCTAAGGTGCACACAAGACTAAAATAAATTAGCATTTAAATAAATATGATGTATATGTAGAACCAATCTCCTGGGCATTTCTTAAAATATATGCTGTACTGTTTATCCTTTGAGCTCTAGGCCAACTTAGTCTCCAGACATATGGATGGCAAAGAGATAACCCATTTCCTGAAGCATAAACCACTCCTATTTTTTCTGTTCTGGAAAAGAAGAACACCCCTCATCCTCTCTGCCACGTTAATTGTTTGTTTCCCCTCCTGTCCTTCCCTTGAATTCAGGAACTTGCATTTCTTTATTTAGGATCTTTCTTCCCATTTTGTTTTTGGAACCAGCTGTTGGCATGAAATGTGTCCCCACCCCCACCCCACACACAAAGAGTGACTTGTGACCAGCAAGCAGGAAAAACAGATCATGGGCTTTAGAAATGGCTTGGGAGTCGGTAAAGTGCTTGCTATGCAGGCATCAGGACCTCAGTTTGATCCCTAGAAACATCCAGTACTCTGGAGCAGAGAAGAAAGGATGCCTGGGGCGTGCTGGCCAGCCAGCCTAGCTAAATTGGCAAGTTCCAGGCCAGTGAGAGACCCTATCTCAATAACCAAGGGGGGCATCCCCTGCAGAATAGCACTGGATGTTGATCTCTGGCCTCCACATGCATGTGGGCACAGGTACACATCTCTGCACACATACATGTATACCAAAGATAAAAAGAAAGAGATCTACCACCATGTCTACAAGGATAGCTATCTTGTCTGTAATCATAATCAGGCTCTGAGGTGAGCAGAAGGTGGAGAGAGATAAACGAAGCCGGTGCAGGAGAGTTTGGGACACTCAAGTGGAAACCACTTCCTAAGGAATGCACAGACTCAACTGCTCTATCCAGAGACTGGTCATTCATCGTCCCCTCTTTCTGTCCCTCTCTCTTGTCTTCAACAAACCTCTGTGCCCCAGGAGGAAGAACGACAAGAACATTACTCTGGAGACGGTTTGCCACGACCCCAAGCTCACCTACCACGGCTTCACTCTGGAAGATGCCGCTTCTCCCAAGTGTGTCATGAAGGAAAAGAAAAGGGCGGGCGAGACTTTCTTCATGTGTGCCTGTAACATGGAAGAGTGCAACGATTACATCATCTTTTCGGAAGGTGAGTAGTTATCCCGGGTAACAGTCCTCCAGGGGAGCACTGCTGTGTGGAGCACGGAGAGGACAGAGGAACTCAAGAAGCAGTGGGCTCCATGCTTGCCCTTCTCAGATTTGATTCCCATCTTGGTACCTGGCCCTGACAAGCAATTTCTGTCCTCCAGAGCGATGGTTCTTTTCCCAAGCTCATTCTCAGGGCATCTGCAGCAGCTGGGGATTGTTAGCAGTGGAGATTATTAGTATTATTTAAAATTTATTTTCTCTCTGTGTGTGTGCATGGATTTGTGGCTGTGTGCATAGTATATGTGCACATTTGTGCTCATGTGTATGACGTCCAGAAGCCAACTTTGGAAGCCACTCCTTAGCAGCCATCCACCTTGCTTTTTGAAGCAGGATCTTTTACTATGGCAAGATTAGTTTGGGCTGGCTGGCCTAAGATACCACTCTATACAGAATTATGGATAAGTAATAAATGCACACATGTTACTGAGATACTTTTAGTTAATTAATTACCCTGTATGTTCATTTATTTTCCTTGAGGCATTCACTGTGCTACTCATTAGCCTGTGATTCACTAAGCACAGCCCAGGTTGGCCTCAAATTTGGAATCTCCTGAGTGCTGGGACTGCAGGCCTGAATATTCTTTGACGTTCCTTTCCTTCATCTATTATTTCCTTGAAATGAAACAGCCTTTGAAAAGCGCAGTTGCTGGAGCCTAAGGAATGTGCACAATGGACCAACAGCTCCATGGTCTGGAGACCCGCCTCTCTCTGACTCCCAGTAGCTTCCCTCATGCCCTTTGGCAAAGAGTTCCTACTGGGACTCATATTCTTGCTGTTTTACATCTGTTTTTTGTTTTTAGTTTTTGTTTTTTTGTTTCCTGCCTGTGTTTTGTGACTTCCAATTAAAACCAATAGCCATGACCTTGACACAAATCCTTTAAAGTATGGATGTTGGGTGCCCTCAGTGTTTGAAGGCATGATGTTACTATTCCAGATGCCCCAACCTCTAGATGTATGTATGTATGTGTGTATATATGTATGTATGTGTGTATAGACAATCTATGGGCAGTCAGACAGACAGACAGAGATTGGCAGGTCTTTTTTTTTTTTTAACCTATCTACCTGCTACATGCCAGTCCCTTCAGAAGAAGGGACAGATTACAGAGAGACCTTGTCATCTAGTCAGAAAGCCATCCAGGTATCCCCAGCCTGAAGCCTGCAGGCTACATGTGCACCAGGATAGCTATGAATAGAGACCAAAGCAATATCATAAACATCCTTAAAACTCTGTAGGATGTGTTTTGTGATTTGTTTATGTTTTACTTTGGGCGTGACTGATTGCATGGTTCTCCAGCATGAACTTTGTAGATCACACTGTCAAAAGGCTGGGCATGTCTGGAAATGTTAAAAAAAAATGGGCCTTTGCTTTCTCTGGCATCTCCTACCAGCCTCCCGTGGCAGCAGGCTTTGTGTGATGTCTGGTGGCTTCAGTGCATCTTGCATTGGCCAAGGAGAAAGAAGAGGAGAAAGCAGCAGAAACAGAGGGAACACTAGCCAGAAACTGCCCGCTCTTCAGAGCTGTCCCCAACACAGCTCCCTAGAACTGTCCCCAACACAGCTCCCTTGCCTTCTCTGGAGAACGCTTTAACTGGGGGGACCTGAGAACCTACCCAATACTCATCTAAATTCAGAATGCAAATTAGTAGAGGGGGTGTCATGATGGCCATCTGACAGCCATCCGTCAGCAAGACTTGATAGGTGCCAGAACAGAAGTTTAGTCTAGCTGGGCGTGGTGGCGCACACCTTTAATCCCAGTACGTGGGAGGCAGAGGCAGGTGAATTTCTGAGTTCGAGGCCAGCCTGGTTTACAGATTGAGTTCCAGGACAGCCAAGGCTACACAGAGAAACCCTGTCTCAAGAAATCAAAAACAACAACAACAACAACAACAAAAAGTGTAGTCTAAGATGTAGCAGGGCAAGTGTTATCAGGAGTGGCTGTCTTATAACCGCAAGATGGCACGCTAATTTTGCAAGACATTTATGTTTCGTTTTTGGTGTTTTATATGTGTACATGTGGTGTCTGTGTGTGTGTGTATGCACATCTGCATACAAGTGTGCACGTTCATGTGGACGTTGATACTGGTTCTCTTTTTCTATCACTTTCAACCTTGTATGTTGAGCCAGACTCCCCCTGAACTCAGAACTCACCATTGGGCTTGGGTGGTTAGCCATCTTTGCCCTGGGGATTCCTGTCTCTGCTTCTGGAGAGCTGGGATTATGAGAGGGTTGCCACACTAGCTGGCTTTATGTGGGTTTTGGGGATCCAAACCCTGTTCCCCGTGCTTTGAATGCAGCAAGCACTTTACCTGGTGTGAAGTCTCTCCATACCTTTTGCAAGTCACCTGCTGATCTCTGCCTTCACTGCTAGGACTCAAAGGCGCTCACTGACCTGCTTGTTTCTTGGTTGGGTTCATTAGTTCCTTTCTTGCCCCATCCCTCTCTTCATTCTTTCCTTCCTTCCTATGTAGATAAAGTCTTATGCATCCCAGGCTGGTTTTGAGTTCATTATCTAACTGAGGATGATCTTGAACTCCTGACCCCCTTGCTCTACCACCCAAGTCTCAGGGTTATTTACGCTGGGCACCAAGCCTACTCAGCTTCTATAAGTGTATTAGCGATCTGAACTCTGGTCTTTATGCTGTGTGGCAAACACTTCATCTACTAAGCCACCTTCCCAGCCACACATTGTTTTTGAGACAGGGTCTCTTGATGATTCAGAACTCAGCAAGGAGGTTACATTGGACATTGAGCTCCAGGGATCCTTCAGTCTCCACTTCCCGGATGTTAGAGTAAGTGGCTTCAGGTCCGTTCTGGCATCTGGGTTCAACAGCTGAGTTCCAGCCAGGCCCTTTGAACACAGCATCCAGTAGCCTGGGTACCACACCACAGGCACACTGGAAAGGCTTGCTCTGTTTTAATCTGTGTCTCTTCCAGTGCCTCTTTTCTCCCCACATACCTTCCCCAGTCAAAGGGAGCATGCTGAGTCTAGGATCTCTAATCAAAGCTAACCACAGCCCTTACATTGCTGGATAATATTACAAATTAAGCACGTTTGTTCCTGTTTTGACTCAGGATCACAGCAGGAAGCTGCTAAATAAGAGTGGGGGGGGGGGCTTTCAGTGCCTTTCAGATCAGTGACTAGAGTAATCACGCTCTGAGCTGGTCCCTTCCGCTTAGCTTCTTCATTTCCACAGAAAGGCTGCTCAGGGCTGCATGGCTACACCATGCTTCTAGCCTAGTGCTTTTGCCTGCATCTCTGCGTTATCGTCAGGACTCCAGAGTCCCCGGCAGCTGTCACAGAGGCCATCTTTGTAAAAACACAGCTGTCCTACTTAGGTTTCTCTTGCTGTGACAAAGACCACAACCAACAGCAACTTGAGGAGAAAAGGGTTTGCTTGGCTTACATCATTAATTCATCCCCGAGGGACGTCAGGGCAGGGACTCAAGGCTGGATCCTCAAGGCAGGAACTGAAGCAGAAGCCATGAGGAGTTGATTCTGATTGTCTTGTTCTCCCAGTGTTGCTCAGCCTGCTTTTTATACCCAGGACCACCAGGAGAGGCATTGACCATGGTGGGCTGGGCCCTCCACAACAATAATTAACCAAGACACGCCCACAGGCCAATCTAATGGAGGCAGTTCCTCGGTTGAGGTTCTTTCTTCTCAAGTGCCTTTAGCATGTGTTAAGTTGACAAAAAACAGACAGCAAACAAACAGAAAATTCAAACTCATCAACACAACATCTCTTGCTCCAAAAGGAATAAGAGAGTGTTTATTCTGAGAGAAGGAGGAATGGGTATCATCTGGAAGCACAGATTCAGGTTGACCTGGAAAAATATATAGTTCTAGAACAGAAGGCAGCTAAATATTGAGATATTTAGTAAGTGCATCACGGGGGTGGGGTAGGCAACAGGCAGACTGGCTATGGTAGAGTGGAGAAATCTCTCCCAATGGTTTTAGGTTCCACCTGATGCTGTCATAGTTTCTGAGATGCTGGAAGAGAGAGGTCTGTGAGTCACTTCACTCAGTCCAAAGATTCTACATGCTCCTCAAAGGATGTCAGGTCAGATCGTGAAGTTAGTGACAGAAAGAGACTAGGGGAACAAAGATATCCTAAGATAATCTTCAATCTATACCTGTAGCATTCTAACCCAACCGTTGGCAAGCTCAGAGTCACTAGTCAGTGGCTCTTCTGATCTGCAACAGGGGTGTAACTTTTCTAGAGAACCCCAGCGAACACTCCTGCCTTACTTGTGCCTCCCTGGTAAGGAGTATGCTTCTGAGTGGGGCAGACCAACTGGGGATCACATCTGAATGGGGCACACGAGCCCATTCAGTGCCTCTAGCGTCTGCTTCATCACAGGGACTCAGGAACACTGAACCATCAGAGCCCTGGTAGTGGGTGGGTGTGGATGTGTCACTGAAACCATGAGTCAGTAGTTACAAGCGGGCTTGATGCTATTCCATAGGACCTGTTGGGACTATTCTATAGGTCTCTTCTTTGGACACAGGATCTCCTCATGTAGCCCTGGCTTGCTTGGAACTCACTATATAAACCAAGCTGGTTTGACAATCACAGAGATCCACTTGTCTCTGCTTACAGAGTGCTGGAGTTAAGAACGTCTATCGACCGACCACCATGCCTGGAAAAGTAATCCTATATTTCTTATTTCTCTTAACAAATCAGCCATTTGAGACTAGCCATATTGGCAGGCGCTGGGCTAAACAGAGAGACGGTGCTTCATGCATACGGTGGATACGTGATAGAGGATGGCTTCCTGACATCCACCTTTGGACTTCCAATGCTCACTCATATGTGTGTGTGCTCACACAAGCACTCACTCACACATACCCCTCTACACGCAATGCAAACATCCACCTTGGGCCTTCACATGCACAGGTGCTCACATACACACCCCATCCCCATCATGTGCACATGCACACACACACAGATAGAGGCAGGAAGAATGGGTGGTAAGCTTATGGGATGCTGAGAGGATGAACAAGCCTCTGGGCTTGGAGAACGTAGCAGAGCAAGCGCAGACTTGGCCCCTGTAACGTTTCCCTTGTTGCTCCAAGGTCATCCTCATTTATACATCCTGGTCTGTACAGGTTGTGGTTGTGTTCGCCCCTGCCCTGATGCTTCCCATCTGAACTGTGTTCAGGTGAAAAGCAGTGTATCACAGGTCACCCTCGCTGTGGCTTGGTATTGTGGGAGAGAAGGCTGTAGAAAATGCTGTGCTACATTAACTTGTGGGCTGTCACTTGCTGTGACACTGAGTATGGCATTGTCATGTATAGAGCTCATCACTGAGAACATTGCTGGGGATTTAGAAAAGGAAATTGCAAAAATGAGAATTTTTTAGATCATGGCTGGGGGACATAACTCATTTGGGAGAGTGTTCATCTACAACGTATGAGGCCCTGAGTTTGAGCCCCAACACTAAAGAATGCTGTCCCTCACTGTTGATTGGTATCAGGACCTCTGAAACCTGCGATATCACATAGGCAGGATCCACAGACCTATAACCAAGGCAACAGCCACCATATTCCCAGAATCCACTTGGCTCACCTCCCACCTTTACCTGTAATTAAGTCATTACCCATATATAAAGAAAGCCCCCCCCCCCCGATCTCTCTCTTCCCCCCTTCTCTTTCTGCTGCCCCCCCCCAATAAACATCACATGGAACTGTTGGGCCTGGTGTGGTCCTTCTGCAACCCTGTGACTGTCAAGAGCATAACACTCACCTGTAATTGCAACACTCAGAAGGTGGAGGCAGGAAGATGAGAATCCGAGTTCAAGGCCAGCCTGAACTACTCGAGACTTTATCTCAAAAGAAATATGATTTAAGTAGGTATATATTGGGTGGCTTATAGTGGCCCTTCTTGGCTACATATGGTTGTATCCAGCCGTTGGCTGAAGGGTAGATGTTTCTGCTGGTGGAAGTAAGAAGTTCCATGTGTTCTCTGCCTAGGGAGAGTTGTTCCTCTTTTTAAATAATAATTTACGTTCTGAAATTATAATATAATTACATCATTTTTCCCTTCCCTTTTCTCCCTCTAGATTCTCCTATACACTCTCTCACTCTCAAATTTCAGATTCTTTTTTTATTTTTTTAATTGTTACTCGAGTATACAGAGAGAGAGAGAGAGAGAGAGAGAGAGAGAGAGAGAGAGGCATGCGCACACACAAAATAAATATTTTTTTTTAAAGAAAGAAACCAGGACTTTCCAAACCACTTCTGACTCCAAGTGCAACCTTTCCCATTCTGTAGGGAAGCAGCTCTTTGTGTCACATAGCTGTGTGCTCTGCTGGCTTGCATACCCACCGCTGCATGCAGACTTTAGCGGTTAGCATGGGGACATCGTGTAGGCTCACTTGAGGTGCTGAGGTGATGGGAGGAAAACAGGGTCTTCTAACCACACTGCTTCATTCCCTCCTCTCTGACTGTTGTAGAATTGCTTCTTTTTAAACTAAACCAGCCTCACTCTGGCAGGAAGACAAATGATTTTTTTTCTTTTTCTCCCCCCTCACCCGCCCACCCCCGAACAGTATCAGACATGTGGTTTCCTGTCTATGTTTAACTTTGCTAGCAGAACATCTCAGCCAGCTGGTTCCCCCTGGGCCCACTGCAGCTTTAATGGTGGGGCTTCACACTGTCCAGTGAGCCCATTCTGTGTGCACCAGATGCTTTGCACACGTGGCTGACTTCAGGGCGTTCCGAGTGAGAGCAGTTCAGAAGTGTTGTCCCCTGCACCCTGATCTCACCTTGAGGCTGCCCAGCCCCAGCCCCAGCCCCAGCCCCAGGCGACCAGCTTCTTAGAAGAAATTGGGGGTTTTGCTGTTGTTATTGCTGTTGTTGTTGTCTTTGTTTTGGTTTGGTTCTTGGTTTTGAGACAGATCTCATACAGCCCAGGCTGGCTTTGATTCTTTTACGTAGTTGAGGATGGCCTTGAACATTTTATCCTCCTGCCCCTCCTTCTGCCTCTCCTTCTTGAGTGCCTAGATGGCAGTCCTGCGCCACCAGGCCCAGCTTCTGGCCTGCTCGGGATACAGCCCATAGCCTCATGGATGCTAAGGCTCATGCTCTGCCAAATAAACTATAGTCCCAGTCGCAGCCTCATCCCAGCCCTGGCCTCGTCCCAGTCCCGGCCTTGACCTTTCTGCTTTTTCTGCCTCTGCTCTTAGGTGCAAAGAGCAAGGTGGGCTGTGACAAGCCTGGGCATGGCCTCTGGTTACACTTGGTCTTTAGATTGGGCACTTGGTCCTCAGAACAGCTGCATTCCAGCTGTGCATCTTAGTTTTGAGAGGAAATGAGGCAGATTTACTTTCTGGACTAAATGCAGAATTTAAAACAAAGGAAGGAAGGAAGGAAGGAAGGAAGGAAGGAAGGAAGGAAGGAAGGAAGAAAGGGGTGCGAAAATGTGGTTGAGAAAACATTGTTAGAGTATGTAGAAAACTGTAGATTAAAATCAGCGAGTGCAGTTGTCTCCCCGAAGACTACTCCATCATTTGACTGCTGACCCAGAGCTGAGAGAGCCTCTGGCTGTGTATAAACCTTGGCTAGAGAGCATATCCCAAATCCTTTAGCACAATCCTAACTGGACAAAGAAATACACAAACTGCACCACAACTCAGGCGGGCCCAGCATAGGGTGTGTGTGAGGTAACTCAAGGTAAAACAGCTCCTTTTTGTAAACTTTTTCCCCAAGGTGGGGTTCTGAAGCTAGCTGTGGGGGCAGCGGGGGTGGTGAGCATGCACTTGTAGAACCCCATTCTCCATGAGTCATTGCGGGGCACACAGGGCGTCCAGAGTGTGCACAGTCTGCCCTGAGTTCATCCACTGAATAAGAGTGGTCACTGCAGCAACTGGACCCCAGGGCTTGCAACAGCAGTGGCTGTAAGTTTATGCTCCACACGACTCATCCATATGTGTCCCACAAACTCCACACCTGTGGGTGATGGCAAAATGGCTGCTGTGGAACTGTGCGTGCAAATAAATAAATAAATAATAAGAAAGCACTCGAAGAAGCTGGCCAACTCTGTGAACTGGTTTCTGTTCCTACCCGGGCTGAATTCCAGCTGTATGCAATCCGAACTTCTCTACATATAGCCTGGCCACCTGGCTTTGGAAGTCTTCTCTGACAGGAAGCTGCTCCGGCCTACTGTTATGTAAACCCTTTTTGCTTATTCATTATGTTTATTAAAAATAACGATAACCTAGCTGGGGAAGATGGCTCAGTCAGTAAAGTTGGTAGGGACTGAGAACCCACATTACAAACCCAAGTGTGGGAGTGTGTTGTTATTTGTATGCAGTCCTGGGGAGGGGGAGGCAGGACAGGAAGATGCCCTGGACTCATTCACTCAGCTCTGCTCACTTCCTGAGCTCCAGGCCAGCAAGAGACTCTGATTAAAAAGCAAGGTGGGTAACTCTTGAGGAACACCTTAGGTGGGCCCTTGTCTCATGGCTGTGCACCAGCTCACACACATATACACACTATAAAAACCTTGACTTTTAATAAAACAGTTTGCATTTGTCCTTCTCATGTAAGGAAAGCTATATATGGGCCTGGAACGGCTCAATGGTTACTATAGAGCACTTGTTGCTCTTGCAGAGGACCCAGGGTCAGTTCTTAGCACCCATGTCAGGTGACTCACACCTGCCTGTAGCTCCAGCCCCAGACAAGCCTAACATAGTATCATTTCATACACAATGGATCTGAAACTCAGACATTTCTTCTGTTTTCCCAGTCAGGTCCACATAACTGCCTGGGTTGCAGTGTTCAACACCAAGGTGCTTTGTAAATTCTGCCTTAGCTGTGCAGGTTCTGGCTTAGATGGTCTCGGACCTGGTATCAGAAACGTTTATCCTCCCTCCCTCCCTCCCTCCCTCCCTCCCTCCCTCCCTCCCTCCCTCCCTCCCTTCTTTCTTTCTTTCTTTCCTTCTTTCTTTCTTTCTTTCTTTCTTTCTTTCTTTCTTTCTTTCTTTCTTTCTTTCTTTCTTTTTTTGAGACAGGGTTTCTCTGTATAGCCCTGGCTGTCCTGGAACTCACTCTGTAGACCAGGCTGGCCTTGAACTCAGAAATCTGCCTGCCTCTGCCTCCCAAGTGCTGGGATTAAAGGCGGGGGCCACAAACTTTTTTCCTAAGCCCCCAGGATATGCCAACATGTAGCCAACACCAGGAACAGCTGGACCCAGAATAATTGTTCTGCTAGAGTCTGCGTCTTTCTTTGTATTCCCTGTGTATTCCAGATAGAGCGACCTTAGTGGGTAGAGGCCATTCACACAGAGAGAGCCAAAATTCAGTTTATGGTTAAGGAGAAAACAAGCAAGCCTCGTTATCTACGCTGACCAATCTTGATAGGAACAGGATTATGTTTTCGACTAATTAGAAGTTAGTTCAGTGAGGCCCTGGTCGGCATCTATGGCTTTAGAAGAAACCTTGAGAATGTGAATAGGGACAGGGATGTGATGACAAGGACCGAGAGGGTGCCCAGGCAACAGGGTCACAGTTTAGGGTGTGAAGTATCAGGCAATACCTGGCACTGTGAAGGCACTGATGATATTTATAGTGCACAGTCTTTTCCAACGCTGGCCCAGCTCCCTGGAGAAGACGATAACCCCTGACTTCAGTGCGTCTGTGCCTTTAGGATTCCTGAGCACAGGCAGGAGACAGGCAACCAGGAAAATGATGGAGGAACCAGACCAAGGCAGCTGGGTCACAGAACATCCTGGGTCAGCGAGCAGAAAGAGAAGATCTCCAGTGCTCAGGACCCCAGCCCATGGTAGCATGCTGCCCATGTTCAGGGTGGCTCTTCCAGCCGCTGTAAATCCAATCTGGAAACACACACACGCGAGCACACACACGCGCGCGCGCACACACACACACACACACACACACACGCACATGCACACACACTCCCACGCCCAAAGCCTTATCCTGTTGGCAGTTATAGAGTCTGTAGATTGACAGTGTTAACAATAAAAAGGAGTTATGTTGAGTCAGGATAATACAGGTTTCTGGGCATAAGCCCTGAGCTAGTACATGAAGAAATAACCACACTCTATCACTCTTGGCATTAGCTTTGTGATTCAAGTCTTTTCTTTGGACTCCTAACCAGGGCTTGTGTGCTGTGGGTGGTGGGAAATATCTAACCGTACTTGTTGTTAGGTTACCTTTTTGCTGCAGGTCAGTGATCAGCTGCCCTCCGGTTGGTTCAGCTTCTACCTGACTGCTCTAGCCCTCAAACTGCTCTTGCTCAACTTTTAACCTTCCAGTGGCACGCTCTTTGAGGGTCTCTGGCTGAAAGGCTAACAATTCATTTCTAAGCTGTGCTGTGGAGAATCAGCCTCCTTTCCCAGTTTCCTAACGGCTAACTGCAATACCAAAGTTTGTGTGTGTGTGTGTGTGTGTGTGCACGCGCGTGCGTGAGTGTGTATGTGCATGTATGTGTGTACATATGGAGACCAGAGGACAGCATCAGATTCCTCACACATTGTCAAGCGTTTCTTTTTGAAGTGTGGTCTCCCACTGGCCTGCTACTTGCCAGGTAGGCTAGGTTGGCTGGTCAGGTTGGCTGGTCGGAGGCCCAGGGTGCACTTCTTGCTGTCTCCCTACTGCTGGGGTTTGCAAGCATAGGCCACCATTCCCTGCTTTTTAATGTGAGTTCTGAGGGTGGAACTCAGGCGTTCCTACTTCCAAGGCAAACACTTCCCCATCTGAGGTATCTCCCAGCCCCCATAAAGAGTGACTCTGAAGTGTCCCAGTATTTGGATTTTGTGCCAACAATGGCTAAAATGCCAGGCCTCTCTCTCTACTGTAGCTCTCTGCTTGAGGTTTTGTCCCCACCTCCCAGGAGTAAGGCAGAGGAGGTTTTTGTGCTCCCCTCAGCTTTATTTAAGGAGAGTCAAGAAACTCGTGCAAAGGCGACTGTCAGGTAGGGAGGGGAGTGGAGAGATGGTTCAGCTCGGCATACTTGCAGTAGGAATTAAAGTGCACAGAGGGAAGGCCTCTCCCCTCATTACAGGGAAGGAAATATTCTCAAAATCTACCCAGAATGCTCAGCAGCACTGTCGCCACGGTGCCCGTTAAAGTTGGTCCTGTAACTCCTGCCAGTTTATTCTCCTGTTGCTTAATTAAAATCATGTCTAATTGTTTGCTTGAATTTGCTTGCTTTTCATTTGAGAGGATGAATGGGGAACCCTATCTCGTTCCACACTGCTCTGCTGCCTAATTGACTGGGATCTTCTTGGGGGTTGTTTTCTTATTGGTCAGTCTGAGTACAATTGTGCCAGCACTCTGCCAGTGATGCCACAAAGAGACTTGGTTTTAGGAATAAAGCAAGGATGCAACCATCGTCTCTGGCAGAATACCAAGAAAGCTACTCTAGCTTTGGGAAAGGTACTTCTGAAACTTCTGTGCAGGAGCCATCTAGGAACCGTTCAAATGCACACCTGGACGTAATGATGATTGAGAACAGAGGCAAGGAGCCTTCTTTTCCCTCAAGCACGCAGCTGATGTGTGCTCACACTGCCGGTCTGGACCTCTGGACCTCACTTTGAATGGGAGGTGCCAAGAGATTCTGCATCATGACAACAAGATGCTTAAAGATTCCAGTGATGGCAGCAAGCTATGTGAGTTTTAGAATTGTCAAATATATATACAACAACATAGCAGTGTGTGTACTCTCTCTCCCCCTTTCCCCATTCTGTCTGCCTGTCTATCTACCTACCTATCCACCTATCATCTAACTACCTACCTGCCTGCCTACTTAGCTTCCTACCTACTTACACACACACACACACACACACACACACACACACACACACACACACACACATTCACACACAGAAGAGATGAAAACAACCAACTCCCCAGGCTTCTTGCATACTCTGTCATGTCCATATCTGATACTAGTGTCTGAAAAGAAATTAAAACTGAGACTCTCTAATGGCTTAAAGTAAAATGACTTAGTAAAACCAAATAATGAGACCAGTGGTGGTGGCGCACGCCTTTAATCCCAGCACTCGGGAGGCAGAGGCAGGTGGATTTCTGAGTTCAAGGCCAGCCTGGTCTACAAAGTGAGTTCCAGGACAGCCAGGGCTACACAGAGAAACCCTGTCTTGAAAAACCTAAAAAAAAAAAAAAAAAAATCCCCACTCTTAAAGTCGAGGCCCGTAGGTGCCATTCATTGGATAGGCTGCTTGTTTGGCATGCCCTGAGGCCTTGGTGGTTCATCCTCTAGCACTGCATACGAGGAGCATGCCTGGAATGCTACCACTCTGAAGGGGAGGCTGTCAAGGTCATCCCTGGCTGTGTGTTGAGTTTGAAGCTAACCTGAGCTACATGAGACACAGTCTCAGACACAGAAGAGAAAAATAAAAACTAAAACTAAAATTCTAAATGGATTGTTATTTATGTCTTGATAACAGCCCGATGAACAGAGATGAACTTGAGACATGGACTCTTGTGTTAATATTTAAAGTGGTTGAGCCATGCCAATGAAGGCATTTGGAGGGAGAATTCATTAGTGTAATTGTACACTAGGAAGGGACCTAGGTGGTGGTTCTCTGCTTGCCTTGGTGATCTGGTGTGTAGAGTAATGAACATGACAGGGCATCAAGAGAGCTCCTTGGAGAGACCTCAGTGACCCTTGAAGTGTGATGATGTTCATATGTCTCCGTGATCATCTGAAGCCACAGGATAAGAATGCAATTGTCCAGGAAAGAAGTGGGACTAGACTGAGATACAACAAGAGAAGGAAGAACATCCTATCCTGAGTCCCTGCCTCAAGTACCTCGTCACCCCCCCACATAGGTGATTTATTTATTTATTTACTCAGCACCTATGGGGGGTGACGAAGGGATCTTTATCAAGGGAGCACATCCTGAGCAGCCGAAACACAATCCCGACCTCCATAATGTAGGTAAAACAGAACCCGACTCAGGACTGATGGAAGTAAAGCAACACAATGCGCGCACATCGGGCATAGCTTAGCTCCCTGCCTGACAGAGCTCACTGTGTGCTACTTGTCTTTCCTAAGAGGACACTCACAGAGGGCTTCCCACTATAGCACTGAGCTCCTTCCCAGGCTAATCAAAGCCATGAACAGAAGCCCCAGTTGCTTTGGTGGAAAGCCATACACCAATCCAAGCAGATCTACCTGTGGCATCTGCTCCCCACATCCCAGGGAGACGAGTCCATCTTAACTCTACTGTAGGAAACTGTCAGAGAGGCCAGCACTTGGGTACTTTCTCCTCTTCCAAGGGCACTTTGTTTCTTGTGCGTGTGTGCTGTGAACTAATTGAAGACAGATGAATCCTGTAGAAGTGCTCAGAGGGACTTGTAAACGCGTCTGAAATATTATAGCGCTCAAATGCAATGATCTCATGTTTTTATAGATGAATATGTATTTCTGTAACAATGCCTGGGCAGGATCTAGCAGCAGATCTGAAAAGAAAGGACAGACAGGATATCCAAGTGAGGACTAAATCACGCATTCGTCAAGGTATCTCTCTCAAATGGACATGCTATGGACATGTCCATGATGGCAACGTAATCGTAGGGACAGCAAATACTAAAAAATAACTCAGAATATGTCAGTGCTGGAGTGATGGCTAAGCAGTTAAGAGCACTCAGTGCTCAGAGTTAGAGGATCTAGGTTTGTTTCCTAACACCCACAAAGCGACTCACCAAGCTCACCACCATCTGTAACTCCAATTCCAAAGCATCCAACGCTGTTTTCTCACACCCCCACGCCCAAGGGCACTGCATACACACACACACACACACACACACACACACACACACACACACACACACACTGCACATATATTCATGCAGGTACACACTTATACACATAAAATAATAAAGAATTACTTAAAAAGAAATAAACGATACATTCCAGGTAAAGGTCAGAGAAGCTGAGGCCTTTACTCATTGAGTTCATGGACCCACTGCGTTCCGCTCACAAAGCCCAGGCTAAGAACATTTGCTATTGAAAATAGTGCCTTCCTTCCTTCCTTCCTTCCTTCCTTCCTTCCTTCCTTCCTTCCTTCCTTCCTTCCTTCCTCTCTCTCTCTCTTTTCTCTTCTCTTCTCTTCTTTTCTTTTCAAGAACCTTTCAGAAATTCTACCCAGAGCTGTCTCTAATTTTATGTTATATAAAAAGCAACATTCATGGGAGATTCTAATCATTTCAGAAGTATGCCTTGAGTCCCCATATGTGTGAGGCCCTGGAGCAGTCTCCGGATTGCTCTTTCGTGTCAGACCCTCTTCTCCTAGCAAGAGAATGTGCCTACTCAGGGGCAGTGCCCTACCATGGCTCATAAGTAAGAATGAGAAATAGTCTCTGTACCTCTGCTGTGGGCCTTTATATGTCCCACCCAAGAAGTGACAGTGTGGCTCCGTTGTTAACAGCACTGGCTGCTCTTGCAGAGAACCAGGTCGGGGCCAGCACTCACATGAGGGTTCACAACTCTCTGTAACTCCAGTTCCAGGGACCCAACACTCTCTTCTGGCTCCCATGGCTACCAGGCATGTGTATGCTGCGTGTGTATTCATGCGGGCCAACCCTCATACACATAAGAAAGGAAAATGATTGGTAGTTATCACTGAGTAGATGGCCACCAAAATGCTTGGTCTCTCCTCCAGTGAAGACAAGGGCTATACAAACTGAGACATTACTTAAAGCCATCTTCACTGGGTCTTACCAATGTGTCACCCGGGTGACATTTAGAGACACCATAGCATAAGGCTTAGAACCCTGTTCTAATAGAGTTTGTTGCAAGTATTGGCTTGCTTATTGTCTGAGTCAGTCTTGGGAAATTAAACAGATTGAATGCTAGTTATTCCTCTCTGGGACATGGTCTTGTAATAATAGCAGTTTCTATCCTGTAGACTTTTCCCGGCAAGTAAATATAAGAATTGTAAGAGTCCTGAGAACTCAGCCAGCACAGGAGTCTCTCTTATTTAGGGATAAGCAGGAAGAAACACTTAATGTGAGTTTCTGAGCCAAGCTGACCCCAGTGCCTGTCCATATCTACAATTCTCTTTGTCTAGTGAAGCCCAGAGGTCAACTCCGAGGCGTGCCTGGGAGGCTCTTATTTAGATATAGCCACATCCCAAAACTTCCTTCCGGCCTGAGTTGTTATTGTGACTCCCTTCACCTCCTCTTTGAAGTTTCTACATTGACAAATGGTATTCAGTCACTACACACACACACACACACACACACACACACACACACACTCACGGAGAGAGAGGGGAGGGAGAATTTTATGTGTAGGTTTTAAAAAAAAAGGTTACAGGAAACTGGAGAGGAAAGTGAAGCTTTGGTTTCTAACCTTAGACTAGGGGACTTCTAGAACCTTCTGCTGTCAACACCACATGTTAATTTCAATGTAAGTGCTTGCCTCAGACTAGAAGAAAGAGGTAGGTATGAGCAAGAAAAGGACCTTTTCTGTGAGTAGCTGGGAGTTATAAACTTTTCAGTAACAAATGAACGCTTCACGCAGATGATTTAAATGAACTGGAGACACAGCTAAGAAGTCATACAGGTAACAGTTTAGAAAGTCTGAATTGTATTTTCTTATATGTGGAAAGAAATATTCACATTGGACCAAAGTGAAGTCTCTCCAAATTCTTCTAGTGTATAACGGGGTATTAAAAATAACATTTATAGGATAGGGGGCTGCTGATTTTGTTCTGTGAAATATTACCAGATAGTAAATGCTTTTGGCTTTATGAGGCAGAACTGATCTTTATGGTAGGAAGGTCCCTATTAAGAGAATCCACAGAGGGCTTCTCTCTCCCTCCCCCCACCCCTCTGTTCAACAACAACTGAAAGTTGTGGTGGGCGGGTGGGGGAGAAGAGGCCATTTTGATTGTAAGACCATACAAAAACTGTCTAAATCGGCCTGCTTTAGATAAGGATCTATCCATCTGACAGCACAAACATAGAAAATCATGACAGTGGTCCAGCCTATGCCAATTGCTAGCATATCTCAGTGGTACTAGATGGCCTGGCCATTGCCCCAGGAGCTCTCGTTGTCCTGAAAGGAGCGTACAGTCACTTAGCCAAACCAGTTTATGACAAGGTGCTTTGTGTAGATATGACTGAGGAGAGCTAGGACAAGTGAGCCTTCCCATGCAAACATGGTCACAGGTAGTAGGGATACGGGCTATGATGTCTGTGGCTCCTGAGTAGTGTTTCATCTCTCTTTAATTTTGTGTATTTAATTGTCATGGCCGCCACTCCCTCTGCCACTCATACCCTGGCTTAGCTGGTCCCGTCATGCTTTAACCTCCTAAGATAAAGAGAGTCCACTTCTTATTATCCAAGGTTTTAGGGCTCAGTAGTCACGATCATACTATTGTTGCAGCTGACCTGAGTTCAGGTCCCAGCACCCATATGGGGTTGCTCAGAACTACTCTATAACTCCAGCTCCAAGTCGTCTGACACCCTCTTTGGTCTCTGAGGGGTCACCTACACACACACACACACACACACACACACACACACACACACACACACACACACGCACGCACACGCATACACGCATGCTCTTGCACCTAATTGAAAATAAAAATTAAATAAATCTTACAAATAAAAATTTGTGTTTTGAAGGCCCCACCACCAAACTGCCTGCCTTTTGCACTTTGTTAAATATTTATTTTGTATGTATGAGTGTTTTGCTTACATGAAAATATGTGCACTGCATTTGTGTTTGGTGCCTGTGAAGGTCAGAGGAGGGTGCCAGATTCCCTGAACTTAGAGTTAGGGACAGTTGTATGTGGATACTGGGAACCAAACCCAGGTCCTTTGCAAGAACAGCAAATGCTCTTAATCACCAGCCCTCTTTTTCCTGTTTTTAAAGTGTGTTCATGTATCTTTTCAGAAGACTCTGCGTTCCCCATGTGGTTCCTGAAATTCTGAGGTTCAGATTCCTTTAGTTTTAAGTGGCATCAGACAGAACTCCTGCCTTGGAGTTTGGTCAGTGGGTTCAACAAACATTTTGCCCAAAAGACAGTGAGTCAGAACACCCCATGTCTGTGTGCCCCCCTTCCCTTCATTTCATACAGTGTCACTTTAAGTGGCTGGATCAAATGCCAGTTAGGATCACATTCCCTCTAAGGCTCCTCAGCCATCTTCCCAGCTGACTGGCTTGAATTCTCATCACTCACTCCTGACCCAGGAACTGAAGTGGCTGAGTATTGTCTCAGCTCCTGTACCCTCCACGTTTCTATAAGCATCCTCACTCATACATTGTAGCATACACCTGACTCCCTTCTGGAATGACACATCGCTCAGCATTTATGGGCATGCCCCAACTGCCCTACTCGGTAGCTTAAAGACAGCACAGTACAGCAGCATGCCTAATGCCTAGAGCAGACAATCAGGAATGCCACAAATAGAGTGTCAGAGACTCAGGCATGCTCTCTAATGAGTACCTCATGGGCAGATGAACAACACACAACTAGAGTTCTGGCATTCGCGTGGATGTCGTCAATGACCCCTCTGCACATTATAGACTAAGAACCATGTCCTTTTCTCCAAGAGAACTAGAAACAAATGATCAAGGCTCTGATAGGTGAACCAAAGCTGTGCATAAGACATTAGGTCCCTGTGTGTTGTGTCCATTGTCGGCAACCATAGGCGATGCAAAGAGAGGGATGTTGAGTGGACATAAGGTGACTGCTCCCCCTGCTTCTCAGGCCCAGAGCTGGTGTTTCAAGGTAGTCTGTGTGGGAGTCAAAATCAGAGTGAATTGGAAGTTGGGATCAATAGGAACAACAGGATTGTGGCAGTCTCTAGAGCAGTGGCTCTCACCCTTCCTCACGCTGTGACCCTTTAATACAGTTCCCCATGCTGTGGTGACCCCAACCATAACACTATTGTCATTGCTACCTCATGACTGTGTTTTTGCAACTGTTATGAATCATAATGTAAATATCAGTGTTTCCTAATGGTCTTAGGCAAGGAAGCCTTTGACCCTCAAAGTTCATGACCCGCAGGTTGAGAACCAGTGATCTACAGTTTTACCAGGTACTATTATGGACTGGCTGCTTTTGTATTCCTGTGACCAAATGGTTTGCCCAGAATCAGATTAAGGAAGGAAGAGAGTATTCCGGCTTGCAGTGTTTAGAGGCACCATCTGTCACAGTAGTGAAGGCTGGCTGGCACAACCTGATCGTACTGTATCCACAGGAAGTGGGGTGGTCACTGAAAATCAGCTTATATACCTTAAGACCTGCCCTATACGACCCACTGTCTCTAGGGAGTAAGGATCCACTTGGTGAAAGTTTTATAACCTTCCAAAACAAAATCAGCAGCTGGGAGCCAAGTTTTCAAACACATGAGCCTATAGAGATAAGGATGGGGGTGGGGCAGGGAGCATTGAACCATATCTCTATAGAAGCAACCATTCACAAGCAACAGTTACGTATGTCTTTCTACCTCTATCCCCAGTGCCTCACTCAGCCTTAGGCATTGTCTAGTATGTTGTGTCACTCAGCCCTGATTGTACTGACATGCAAACACGGAAAGGCATAGAAGCCGCAAAAGACATCGTACTAAGTTTCCCCAGCTTTTCTTAGAGAGTGGCATTTGAGCTGAAATTTAAAGAATAGGAGGTATTTGAGTGGAATGATCTCAGACAGGGACTGTCTTTGCTCATTCCCATATTCTCACCTGCTCCTGTTCCTGCTCTGTTCCACATCCAGGTCACCCGGAAATAACAGCTCTGTGCCTGGGTGGTATGGAGCGGCATGGAAAAGAAGGTGTCTTGGAAGCCTTGCTTCTTTATGTCAACTGTGTGAGTGTGTGTGTGTGTGTGTGTGTGTGTGTGTGTGTGTACATGTACGCACATATATATATGTGTGTATGTCTGCAGGTACACAAGTGTGCAAGTGTGTGCATGCAGACACTAGTGGGTTTCTTAGGAATGGTATGTACTCTTTCAGGAGCAAGGTCTCTCACTTGACCCGAGACTCACTGATTTAGCTAGACTGACTGACAAGTGAGCCTTAGAAACCTGCCTGCCTCCATTTCTCCCAAGCTGGGATCACAAGTGTGTGCACATTTACATTTGGAGGTTTAGCACGGGTCCACAGAGCAGGTGCTTTACCAGCTGAGCCCTCTACCCATCTCTGTCCTTCCTGTATGTGAATCCTCACGAGGAAGAGATTTGGAGCTAGTATCTAACAATGCCTTATGCATTAGGTTTTGGTTTATATGGTATCCTCGATCATCTCTGACTCAGCTACACACTGGGAGGGGCATGGACAGTGTGGCAGGGTGTAGAATCATCAGCTAGAATCCCTACCTAGTATCCGCGGACCCAGTTTAGATGCTACCGTGCATAAAGAATTGATTATGGACTTGCTTCCCGGTAGGGGTGATGCACACCTCCAGAGCCTAATGCCTTCTCTCCTTTGTCTTCTCTCCACATCAGAATACACCACCAGCAGTCCCGACCTGTTGTTGGTCATTATCCAAGTGACGGGTGTCAGCCTCCTGCCTCCGCTGGGGATTGCCATAGCTGTCATCATCATCTTCTACTGCTACCGTGTCCACCGGCAGCAGAAGCTGAGCCCGTCCTGGGAGAGCAGCAAGCCCCGGAAACTGATGGATTTCAGTGACAATTGTGCCATCATCCTGGAGGACGACCGCTCCGACATCAGCTCCACGTGCGCCAACAACATCAACCACAACACGGAGCTGCTGCCCATCGAGCTGGACACGCTGGTGGGGAAGGGCCGCTTCGCCGAGGTCTACAAGGCCAAGCTGAAGCAGAACACCTCAGAGCAGTTTGAGACCGTGGCTGTCAAGATCTTCCCCTACGAGGAGTACTCCTCGTGGAAAACAGAGAAGGACATCTTCTCCGATATCAACCTGAAGCATGAGAACATCCTGCAGTTCCTGACGGCCGAGGAGCGGAAGACAGAGCTGGGCAAGCAGTACTGGCTGATCACGGCGTTCCACGCGAAGGGCAACCTGCAGGAGTACCTCACGAGGCATGTCATCAGCTGGGAGGACCTGAGGAAGCTGGGCAGCTCCCTGGCCCGGGGCATCGCTCATCTCCACAGTGACCACACTCCTTGTGGGAGGCCCAAGATGCCCATTGTTCACAGGGACCTCAAGAGCTCTAACATCCTAGTGAAGAACGACTTGACCTGTTGCCTGTGTGACTTCGGGCTGTCCTTGCGCCTGGACCCTACTCTGTCTGTGGATGACCTGGCCAACAGCGGGCAGGTAAGTGGAGGCTGGTGCTCTGTCCTCAGACTTCATGCCTGGCTTCATTTCTGCCCCATCTTTTATTTTCTTTTTATAATTTTTCATTTAGAGAGGGGTGTGTGTGTATGTGTGTGTGTGTGTGTGTGTGTGTGTGTTAAAAGTGTGTGTGTGTTAAAAGTGTGTGTGGGTGCACTTTCCCAAGCATGCATGTGTAGAGGCCAGAGGTTAACATCAGCTGTCTTTCTTCATTGTTTTCGACCTTATTTTTCGAGGCAGTCTCTTACTGAACCCAGAACTCACTAATTTGTTAGATTGCTGGGCCAGTCAACTCTAGAGTCCTGGTCCCCCAACCCCACTGCAGCCAGTGTGCCTGGCTTTTACATGGGTTGGGGAGCTCTGAACTCAGGTTCTAAGGCTTCTGCAGCAAGCTGGCTCCCTGCCTGCCCCTCATGTAACATACTCCCTAGTTAGTATACTATATATAAATCACCAAAGCAATGGGTTTCATAATGACATTTCCATCTATGCAGATAAGGAACTTTAAACAATGCCTTGGATAAATATCTTCCTATTATTCCTTCCTTCCCCCTCCCAAATCACTAGTAAGCCCCTCCCTACTGGCTTTACTTTCATTTCCTTCCTTCCTTTAAATTCCACACGGGATAGAAAACAATACTCTTTCTGAGCCTGGCTTGTTTCACTTAACAGGGTGATTCAGGTTCATTCATTTTTCCCGTAGATACCATCTTCCCATTCTTCTTTACAGGTGAACAAAACTCTACTGTAAATGTAAGTCACACTTTCTTTATCCAGCCAATTTTGGGGGGACCCAGGCTGACCATGTAACTTGGCTATTTTCACCTCCCCTCTGGCCCACACCCCAGGTCTCTTGTCTCAGGGAGCTCTCTCTGTTATGAGATTTATCTAAGGAATCTAGCGGATTAAGATGTCAATCCAAGACGTAGCCAACACTCTCTTGACCAGGTACCTTTCATTAATAGATGACATTTTGCTTCTTCAAATCCCTTCCAGCCTGAGTCAGCTGACTGCAGGTCCTCACTCCCCTTCCATTTGCAAATGGTTTTCTTTCTTTCGGGAACTATTAACATCTTAGCTCTACTCTTTCCTCTCATATAGCTTAACTAGCTACTATCTGCTGTCTATTCTTAGTAGTTATATTGGTTTCTAGATTCTAGAAGGAGACCTTAAAGTCCACAACCACACCCAATACACCCAGCATAATGCCTCAGCACAGTGGAAGTTACCAATGAGTATTGGTTGAAGAAGAGACTAGCTCCATTTCTCTCTCTCTCTCTCTCTCTCTCTCTCTCTCTCTCTCTCTCTCTCTCTGTGTGTGTGTGTGTTTGTGTGTGTGTGTGTGTATGTGTGTCTACCTACATGTGTAATTGTGTGAAGGCCAGAGGGACATTCTTCAGCGTCTACTCACCTTCTGCAGTGAGACAAGGCTGCCAACTGAAACGGGAGCTCACCAATCGGCTAGGCTGTATGGACAGCCAGCCCCAGGGATCTTCCTGTGTCTGTCCCTTCCACACGGTAGTGGGATTACAAGGGTGTGGCACTACAACCACCTTAAATGTAGATTCTGGGGACCACAGTGTTGTCCCCTTGCTCCTGTAGCAAGCTCTTTGCTGACAGAGCTATCATCCCAGCCCAGGGGCTCTATTTTTGAAGAGTTGTCCCAGATCCAAATGGAAACCCTTTGACTAAGGCGCATTGGGAAGATGACCAGAAAGAAGGAAGATTTTCTCTCCAGGTGACAGCTAATGCCTGTCACAGTGGGTCCATTGTGAGATTGGCACAAGTGTTATGTAATGTGTCCTGACCTGGCCTTGAACTTAGCGAGGCGCTCCATCCAGTTACCTACTGATGGAAGAAAAAGCCCGCAAGGTCGTCTTTGTTCTAAGATGCTGGTGAAGGCCCCAAAGCACGGCTGTTTCCTCTAGCTGGCTAATGGGGCACACTCTACAACCCTCTTTGAACTGAACCAAACTTGTGAGGGTTCTGCCTTGTCAGCGCTCTGTCTGCCACAGCAGCAAATGCTGTGGCGAGGTCATCTCACTGAGACACAAACAAATTAATATGTCAGGGCAATGACTCTAAGAGCGCTCTGTTAAAAAGAAAAATGTCTTCAAAGGCATGCCAGTAAGAACCATTCTTTGGAACAGTGGCATCAAATGACTTGACCTCTGCATGACAGGACAGTGATTGGCATTGGATGAACTTGTATATTTTGCAGTATCAGATGTTTTCCTTTGAAAATCTCCCTTGGAAATAGTTTTCCCATTTTCCCTGTGGGCTCCTGTTTGTTTAATGTCAATCATAAAATTGATCACAGGCCTAAATAACCAGAATAGAACTACACATCGCATTCATGGAAATTATTGTATGACTTGGTCTTTTCATATGACTTTAATTTAGCAGAGATTTATGAAATTATGTCATATGGGCCATGAGGTAAATTAAAATTAAATGGTCCTTAAGTGACCTCAACTGGGTGGCAATTATTTTCATCATGAGTCTTAGAGTTTCAAGAGTGAAAAAAAAAACCATCTGATTTGCAAAAGCAAAAATAAATATGTAAGAGTGTAGAGAGATGGCTTAGCGGCTTAGCGCTCTTGCTGCCCTTGCAGAGATGTCAAGTTTAAGGGTCTTGATCAGGTTCCTTTTCTCTGCCAGTTAAAGAATTCAAAGGGAGAAAAATAATCGTGAGGGTGAAAGGTGGCGGTAGAGAAATCTCACATACACAGACAGGAACAGGCAGAATCTGCCACTGAAGTCACGGGTTGACTGGTGGTGAGGAGACACACCACCCAGCAGACAGACAGACAGACAAAAAGATGCTCTGCAGAGCTGAGAGGGACTTGAAAAGCAACAATCCAGACTCTTCTTAAGGGCTGGGGGCTTTCTCTGCTCTGAAGGGCTTTCTTCCCCTAATTTAAGGAAGAAATTGAAGAAAGATAGGACAGCTCATTGGCACAACTCTTACGTACTGTGTCCTGATCCAGCCTTGAACTTGATGGGCCACTCCATCTGGAGACCTACTGGTAGGAGAAAAAGCCTAAAGGTCTTTGTCTTAAGACGCCCGGCTTTGTATCAGGCCAAGAGGGTGCAAAAGAAGCCAGCCATCTTGAAAGTTCACCACCTTAACTACATACCCACTACCTCTCTCTGTCTGCCTTTTAGGGAATCTGTCTGATTCTTAAGTCTCTCCAGAGGATCTGAGCTCAGTTCCCAGCACCCACAGGGTAGCTCAAAACCCTGTAACTCCAGTGCCAGGGGATCTGATGCCCTCTTCTGGCCTCTACAGGCACACTACCCACCACATAAAATAAAATTAAATTAATCTTAAAAAAAAAAAATCTAAGGTATCACAGATGTAGCCCTTCAGGTTGTCTATAACAATTTTGAATGATAGGTTGCATATAATAATATATAGGCAGATTAGTGGCTCTGGGCTGGGGTACTTGTTTGAGCATGCCTAGTACAGAGTCTTTGAAAAGCTTTCAGGGAGAGAAAATAATAGTATGTGTTGTGTCTACCTGTGTAATTCGCATCATTTCAAACAGCACTATGTTGTTTTGTTTTAAGTGCATCTGCACAGGGCTGGGGATGTAGCTTGGTCAGCAGCGTGCTTGTCTAGTGTTCATGAGGACCTCAATTTAATTCCTAGCATCCATAAAAATGGGGTGTGGTAGCATATGCTTATAGTCTCAGTGCTCTGGAAACGGAGGCAGGAGGATCAGTGGTTCAGGGTAATCATCAGCTACAGAGTATGAATCCATCTTGGGCTACACAAAACCCTGTCCAAAAAAACCCCCCAAAAAACCAAAAACCCAAAAACAAAAACAAAAAACCAACAATAAAAAACAACAACAACAAAACAAACCAAAAAGGAACAGAGGAAGGAAGAATGGGCTAAAAGGAAAGAAAATATCATACCTCTAGGGGAGGAGCATTTGCCAGTAAATGACCGCTGGTGGAGAAGGATGAAGAGTTATGTTACTTAAGTGGTATAACCACTGATCTTCACCTATGATCCAGTACTTATCCGAGCAACCCTGATCAAAAGCAGTGGGTCGTTTAAAAAGGTATGCAAGCAGATAGAGGACTAGTTAGCAAAAGGGGGGTCAGAAAAGGTGAGCAGGAAACGAGAGAGGGTAATGAGGGTGAATATGGTCAAAACACATCTCATACACACAGGAAGTTATCTAAGAACAGAGCACGGAACCTCTGGAAACAGACAATCGTTGGCATGGGAGAAGCCTAATCTTTAGTCCCTTCAGAATCAAACGATGGACTTCCTTCTGTGTTTCTTTTGGTCTTAGGTGGGAACGGCAAGATACATGGCCCCGGAAGTTCTAGAATCCAGGATGAATCTGGAAAACGTGGAGTCGTTCAAGCAGACGGATGTCTACTCCATGGCTCTGGTACTCTGGGAAATGACGTCCCGCTGCAATGCTGTGGGAGGTGCGTACTTGGTCACGGCACTGTCAGTGGTGGGATGACGTCATTCTGCGGCCCTCGCTTCCAGATGATGCAATGCTGTCTGTCTCAAGCATGGTTCCAGGGCTCAGCACAGACGCCTGCACTCCACACAGCGAGACAGTTGAGATAGTGTAGCGCATAGCTGTTCTAGGATTATTGGGGATTATTCTGAAGAGCCAAGGTTTCTAAGTGAAAAGCCGTACATCTCCTTTCACACCGCTATATAGAATTACTTTTCTTCCCACCGATATTTTAGTATCTTTTGAGAGGCACTCACTAGAAGCAGAGACGAGAATTACTTCTATTTACCTGAAGGGCAATAGTCAGATGAGCATCTTCCCTTTGTTTCTTCTCGTTTGGATTTAAAGAAGTCGGGGAGGGGGGAGCCTAAATATTTATTCTTGTAGAGATGAATTCTTTTTCACAAAACTAAGCAGGATGGGTTGATATGTCTGTCTGGGGTTTAAAACTCCTCCGAGGAACTGGAACTTAAGGGAGAGAGAGGATGGCTAGCCTCTAAGGCTTCACTCCTGCCTTTCCTCTGTGAACCACAGGAGGGCGCTGTCCAGCTTACTGCCGCCGCCCCCCCCCCCGCCGCCGTGCCCCCCCCCCTCCACCCGCCGGCATTCAGCTCTCTCCTCTCCTCTTTCCTTAATCATTCTCCCCAAGCAGAATGCCACTGCTCTCCCAGGTCCCCTTTCTTTCTCTGCATTCTGCACACCAAGTCCTTTCCACTGTTTGAGACCACCTTAGGGTTCCCATCACTGTGCTGGGATACTGATCAAAAAGCAACTTGAGGAGAAAAGGTTTATTTTGTCTCCCACTTCCGGGTGAGGAATAGCTTATTGTCTGGGAAAGCCAGGGCAGGCTCTCAGGCACTCAAACAAGGAGGAAGGACCCTGAAGAAGAAGCTGATGAGATTATGGTGGAGGAATACTTTTTACTGGCTTGCTCGTCTTTGTTTGCTTACTGATAGCACCCTGCTCAGGAGTGACACTGCCCCAAGTGAGCTGGGCCCTCCCACATCAATCAATCAAAAAGATGCTCCACCAGTCAGTGTGCCAAGGGAATTTTCTCAATTGAGGCTCCCTTTTCCAAAATGACTCCAACTTGTTGTGTCAAGTTGACATAAAACATTTTAGCCAACACCTCGGCTGCTGTTGCCTTGAGTTTGAGAATATAGAAAAGAGCGAACATCCCTTGGGTATTCTACTCCACTTTGTCTTGGGGGTATTGTTCCCAGATGGCCCGGAAGTCAGATTGATAATTCGCTACATTGTATCCACTACCCATTCTCCACCCGGGCTTCCCTCAGGGTCTCACTCGGACAGAGAGCACACCCAAGCCTGATCCACCGGAAGTAATGCTTGATTTCATTCTCTCTGACTTCTGTTTTATACTAGTGGACTTAGAAGGTAGCAAGAAGATCATAGAAAGCTAAGGAGATGGCTTCATCAATCAAGTCTTACCACACAAGCACGAAGGCACGAGTTGAACTCCTCAGCACCCATGTACCATTTGGGGTTTGTAGAGAGGTGTCTATAATCCTAGTGCAGTTGGCTCCAGGTTAGGTGAGAGACCCTGTCACAGTACAGAAAGTGGAGAACAACAGAAGAGTGTTGACACAGTGCCAACCACACACACACACACACACACACACACACACACACACACACACATGTACCCCCTCATAAACATGCACACACATATACATACACACAAAATTAAATTTAAAACAAGATTAATACAGAGAGTGTAATTCCAGCCCTCATGGTGCTAACGAGAGGGGATTTCGTCAAGTTCCAGGTCAGTCGAGGTAAGTTACATAGTAACTTACGGTCCAACCTGGGCTAAAGAGGAAGATTCTGTCCTAAACATACAAACCCATAAACTACAAAAATGCAGAGACTTGAGCCTACCAGTCTGTCATCAATCCAGTTGAAAACTTAGCCTACATCTGAATGAGAAGAAACACTGCAACACTCCCAAGTCACGTGCGTTTCTGGAAGAGGACTTGGGTTAGGATCCCCGCGGATCTGACTCGCATGCTGCTTCTGTGCGCTTCCTTTGCTTTAGCCACTGTAGTCTTCCTGACCCTAATCCTTGTGAAGTTGGAGCAGGCACCTCAGAGCCTGAATTCCACGTTGGTTTTTGCTGGTGTGTTCTCATCATTAGATTGAGGCGATGTGTCTGGAATAACAACACTACAGACACTGTGGCAACTTCTGAGCACATGGAACCAAGGGCGGGCTTGCTGATGTCAGCTAGGGAGTCTGGCTGTCAGGTTCTGTTCTGTAGAGGTGCTATTTTCCAGTTTGTAGGGAGTAAAGACAGAGGAATATACTCTGACTTGGTCATAATCTCACCTGTTAATTTGAGAATCTACTGTAAGAATTCTCACTGGAAACAATTATGACTGTGATGTTTGCCACCTGCAAATGTTTCTGTTTCTCTTACTCCTTGTTAATTAGCAGGCTTTTCATTCAAAAGGAATCTCTATCCTTCCTCTTGCTACTCCTTGTCATTTACCCATTATTTGTGCATTTGTATCAACCGGAGTCAATGGGTAGTTCTTTCATTTGATGGATGCCTCAAAACTTCCAATACTTTTTTTTCTGCTTAAATAGCGACTTCTTTCATTACTAACCCAAACTTCCCAATGTACTGTCCAGGGCCATTCCAACTGGGCCCATTGCTGGTTCGGAGTCTTTATTTCCTGCAGAATATGGCTGGCTACCCAAACTCCAAGGAGAATCTCAGTCTCCTCTTCCTCATCCCTTCTCGAGTCACTGTCTTCGATCTCTCTGGCTTCTGTGGAGACGGGTATGCTGTTCCTGACAACACTGGTTTCTATGACTGGCTTTGAGAGTCGAGCTTCTGTAGCCAGCCCCTGACGTTGTCTGCTCTCCGGTCCTATTGACAGTCAGCCTAGGCTCCAGTGAATTCCGCTTTCATCATAGGCACAGACAAGATCGCCTTCCTGTTGACAGTTGCTGAGTGAGGGAGAATTGGGGCACGTGAGGAAGAGCTAAGCTCACCAACTTTTATGGGCTCTAAAAAAAGCCACAGGATAAACAAGTTTCCTCGTGGAAGGAAGCAGGTTCCACTTTGTTCAACTCATCTCAGAAAAACCCTTTACATCCTTCGTGGTAAAAACAGGCAGGAACTAGATGGGACCCATCCTGGCTCTGCTTTGCCTGATCAGAACTTCCCACTCATGATTCTCCTGTCTCCACTCTGGCTGTAGAAACTGAGGCTCATGGATACCACTCTTGGGATCTCTCTACAAACTCCTTTCAGGTCCTGTCTCTGGACTCCATTTCAAGCAGTTTCACGGGACTAACACTTTCTTGCACTCAGAGACTGTTCAGTGATAGTGACAATTGCAAAAGGGGACATCAGAAGGAGACAGAGAGCTAGAGGTTCAGGCCAACCTAAATCAGTAGATGCCAAGGGAGAAGAGTGTGTGGCTCTCATGTCTGTTTTCAATGCTTCTCTCTCAGCCGACCTGGTCTCTGTGCAGAGCAGTCCCTGGGAGGGGGAAGCACACAGCACAGCTCTGGAGATGTTAGCCTGGGCATTACCAAGAAGACAGTGTAAACAGATGATAAATAGTTCCTTCTGAAACCAGATCTAAACTTCCTTTAGCATGAAATTTCACCACAGAGTTCCACAGAGCATCATGTTAAGCAAAGAGTGGTTTAAAGAGGAGAAGGTTTGGTCCAGGTTACAGAATCACAGACACCACCACCAAAGCAGTTGCTTCATCCATCCATGCACTGAATGCACCAGGATGGCATTTAGAGCATGCTGTGGTCTTCCTCAAGGGTGAGACAGCAGAGGAGCCAGGAGCCTGGTAGCCACTGGCTTGCCCCTTTCTTGGACAGAGTCAGCCTAACTGGTGGAGACATGGGAAGATGATGTGGGGGTCAGAGCCCCTCTGTGCATCCTGCACTAGAGGCACACACAGCTCTTCAGAAGTACTGAATAAGGCGAGACACCTTAGTGGCCTCACTTCTGAAAGTCTGCATCTGTGACTTTTCCTGTCTGCCTTGGTGAATCTCTGAGTGTATGTGTGCATGTGGGGTGTGTGTGTGTGTGTGTGTGTGTGTGTGTGTGTGTGTTTGTGTGCGAGTGCACTTATGTGTGCACATGTGGGTGTGCAGGCCAGAGGTCAACCTCTGATACTGTTCTCAGGAAATATCTACCTTGTTTTTTGAGACAGGTTGTCTTGGTTCCCTAGGACTTGCCAACTAGGCCAGATTTGCTGGTTAGCAAGATCCAGATATGCCTCCTCCATCTCCTCTGGAATGACAGGCATGTGCTGTCATTAAAAAAAAAACTAAGTTTGTTTGTTTGTTTGTTTAAATTTGGTTTCTTCTGATTAAGCCCAGGTCCCTGTGTTTGTCAGGCAAGCATTTTGTTGACAGTTATCTTCCCAGCCCCCAGGTCCCTGTTAAGAGACACCAAGGCTCTTAATTTCTGTGCATGGATGCTTTAAAATCTGACTTCTTAATCCTTATTTCTCTGAGGATATAGTCATTCATTCATTCATTCATTCATCCATTCATTCATTCACCCCCCTCAGATGATAGCCAAGGAATGGTTCTTGTGCCCGGGAACTATTCTCCCTGATGAGGAACAGGAGTTCACTTATAATTTTGAGTCAAGGTCTTGCTCGAAAGCTAGCAGCAGCAGCAACAGCAGCCTCGCCATTGCCTGGGCTCAGCCTCCCAGGCACAGGGCAGTCGGGAAGGTAACACTGCACCTGGCACTGAGCAGCAGGCCCAGAAGCTCCGTCTCCCCAGGGACCAGATCCAGGAAGGGGCGGTGCTAAGACATGTCAGCAGCAGATCTGATGTCCAGCAAGGGACGGATGGATATAATCGTTTTAGAAAGAGAAATCTATCAGATTTAAGGGATATATCGTGCTGTCATGGTGGGTGCCTCAGACACTTGGAGCATCCCAAGGAGTACTTAAGATAACCAAGGAGAACAGGCTGAGTTGTTTGAAGAGGAGATGGAAGCGTGGTTGCTGTGCCTCTGTTTTCTGATGAAGGGAAGGCAAGAGACCTAACTGGGCAAGGGCAGACATGAGGCTCTCTCTTTTACAAAGAGCCTCTGTTGCAGGCCAGGCAGTTGGCCTGGGGTCTGGACAAGTGGTTGCACAGTGGTGTGTGGGAGGCGGGTGAGAGAGGTGTCCAAGGCCCCCCTTTGGGGAGCACAGCAGGCACAACATGTATTCATCCCCAGCCAGAACTGGCCCATATGTGAACCGACCCCAGTCCCTGGCCACCTGCACCTCTGAATAGAAGCTGGTACAAGGTGGCCGGTGAGCCGGGGTTTGACACAGACAGCTCCTTCTCCTTGAAGACGTCCCAAAGGAACAATGGGCCAAGCAGAAAGAAAAGGGGAAGGAGGTTTGGAAGACCAGGATGGAAACCATTTGGGTTGAATAGACTCCAAGGCAGCTCCATTTGGAAAGTAAATATAAATCAGAGGAGCACTGCCCTGGGGGGCGGGGGGCAGACACTGTCCAGCTACAGCCACAGCAGCTGTGGGCCAGATGCTGATGCCAATGGTCAAAGCAATACCAGAGCTGTCTGGGGGGTCAGATCTGTGGCGATGCAGAGAGGGCCAGGCTGTTTCCCTTCCTGAAAGCCAGGAAGAGCAGCAGCTGGTCCTCAGCCTGGGCTGCAGGGAGCAGGGAGGGATGAGAGAGTTTTGTGTAACACAAAGATCTCGTAGAGGAGGTGTGTTCTGAACAATGTGAGGAGCATGGGGCGTTCTGTCCAAGAACTCTCAGGATGGCACAGGGGCTGGCTTTGACGGTGTGGAGATGTCTGCTTTAGTCCGAGCACCCTGGATCCCACAGAGGAACCTCGAGTTAACATTGTTCTGGCACGATGCCAACCCCACCGCCTCCGGCGCTTGTGGTTAGAGGAATGAGACGGTCCTGTCCTCTCCCCACTGCAGCCCCACCTTCCCCAAATCCAGAACACAAGTGTTTGTTGTGCACTGGAGGGAGATCAGGACAGTCGGGGAGATTTCTTTTTAAAAAGTCCTTTTTCCGTAGCTTGTTTAGAAGTTGCCAAGTGTCTCCATCCAGCAGATCCCTAAAGGAGCCAGCCTGTGGTGCAGAGGTCGGCAGGGAGGGAGACATTTGTCAGGTTCTCAGTGGGCAGGGGCAGGGTAGCCCCTAGGCACTTGCTCTGGGCAGGATAGGGGGAAGCAGCTTCTGAAATTGAGATAAGGAAGGAACCAGGATTGGGTCCGAGTGACTTTACATTTTTTATGACGTTATTTGTTGGAGCAGCACACACACATGCCATGGGCTATTGTGATGGTCAGAGGACACGTTGTAATAGTTGGTTCTCTCCATCTACCACAGTGCCCTCGGGGATGCAATCTAGGTCTTCAGGTCTGTCCACAGATGCCTTTGCCCACCGAGCCATCTTACCATCCCGCAAAGTGACTTTCATAGCAACGCCGTCTAGCTAGGCATGCCCAACTGGGATTTCACTGTTTTGTAATTCATTTCTGCGACGTTTGCTGGAGCCTCTCCCTGTTAAACTGAAGGCTCGCCTGCTCTTTTATGAAAAGGTAGACTGAGAAGTGCTCACTTATATATTCAGTAAGGTAATGATGGAAATCACTTCTAATCTCACCGAAGCCACCTTTGTGGAAGGGCCCAGGGGGCACAGTGGTGAGAAGAGATTTGATTTTTCTAGAAACCTTCACCCAGTAATTTCACGGGTTTAAACATGTGCACTTTCTAAATTCTCTTAAGCGGCAATAGGAAAGATAAGGAGATAGGCAGAGTCCAGATGAGTTCAGGTGAGATTCCTTTACTGAGGTGGATTGAACGGTGCGCTCTTCCAAGCTGTGGGAGAGACTGGGGGCCAAAGGGCCCAGGCCACCAATATTCATTCTGCTTTATCCCCAGGACGATTTTATGGTACAGACGATGAGTCCCATCAGTACCCATCACCCTAGTACAGGACTCCCTGTCTGTTAACCTTCTCCCACAGGGGTCTGACCTCTGACCTTGTTTCTCAGAGTCCATATTTTGACTAAGGAGTGTGCCCTCCCATTCAGGGTCAAAGTGAACACCTGTTGAGACTGGAAGGACATTTAGAATTGAGAAACAGTTAGAAAATCTCTCCATATTCATGTTCCCAGGTCCCCATGGGGGCTCAGAGAACAGCAAATAGGATTCCCCGAAGAGCCATGCAAGTAGCAGCCGGTGCCTGTGCTCTATAGTGTCCAGAATAGACACTAGGTGCATTGGCTAAGTGACTGGTGCAACCGGAGCCAAGCGTAAGCCATCTGGGCACACCTTGTAGGAGAAGAAGGGAGAAAGGTCAGGACCAGGGTATTCAAAAGTGAGGGAAAAGACTGGACAAAAAGAATGAACAGAATCCATGGTAAGACAGAAATACCAAGCACACGTTGTTATCTGCTGTGGACACATATAGTGGGCAAGGGTGGCATTTACGGGGACTGAAGAAGAAGTCAGTTTCAAATGTGTGCACAGGGATGGGAGATGGCTCAGGAGATGGAGGCACCAGCTGCCAGGCCTGTGCTATTGAGTTCAAGTCCCAGAACCCGTGTGCTAGAAGGAAAGAACGAAGAACTCCCGTAAGTGTCCTCTGACCTTCACACGTGTACTGTGGTTTGTGATTAATTAATTAGTTAATTAATTAACAAGTGCAGATGTGTGTGTACTTCAGGTCCTCTCCCCACTCCTGACCTAGGAAATTACTTGATTGATTGACTGACCGACTGACTGAATTGATTTTGAGATGCGATCTCACTCTGTAACGCAGACTGTCGGCCTGAAGGTCACTGACTAGCTCTGGTTGGCTTTAGATCCATACCACCTCCTTGCCTCAGCCTCCCTGTGCTGAGATGACTGCCATGCACCACCGTGCCCTCCTGAGAGGTCATTTCCAAGGGACAGCCACCTGCCAGTTTAGGTCACATGATACTCTTTGTCCCCATCTCATTTTTCCATGTTAAATTTAAAAGGCAACGAAGCTCTCAGATCCTCCCCGTGTGGTCCAGAGAGCCAGTCTCTACCAGAGCCTTGCAGATGAATGACCCTTGACCCTCTTCTTCCCCATCTTAGCCAAGGAGAGGAAGCAGGCTTTGGTTGTTTTAGAGCACAAAAGTCTCACAGTTCCCAAGGTCTCAGGCAAAACAAAGGGAAACTCAGTTAAGCTTCTCCTTGCTATGAAGAAAAACATTATGTCTCCTCTCCTCTTCCACCGGAGCATCTACTACTTCAGTTCCCAGCTGAGTCTGTCAGCAGCCACCTTCTCCCTTGCTTTACAGAAGCCTCCTTTGGCCCACGCTGAGTTGAAACATTAAAATGAGTGCTGTGATTGACAGCCATGACCAAAACAACTTAAGAAAGGAAAGGTTTGTTTAGGTTCATAGTTTTAGGGTACAGTCAGTCATGGATACAGGAATGTGAGGTGGCTGATGGCCACGTTGTGTGTCCATAGTCGTGAAGCTGGGAGGGTATTTCTCCTTTGAGGCTTTTTCCTTAGCTTTTGATTGCAGCCCATTGAATGGTGTTACACACATCACAGATGACTTGGAGTGGAATTGGCTGACTGTAGTTAATAATGCAAACATGCAAGTGTTGTCTTTCTTCTTCCGGCCTGTCAACTATGGGGTGGACAGCGGGCTTGAGTGTCCTCCTGATAGTTGCTTCTCTGTGGTACAGTGTTTTGCCCTGTCATCTCTAAGCATGGGTAAGAGAATTGTGGTTCCTGGAGCACTCTCAGAAGTGCTCCCTGGGAAGGAGAAAGCAAGAAAGCTTTCCAAAAAGGTGAAAACACTTCATGGAACCACCATAATGCTGGGTGGTTCTGAGCATGTGCAAGCCCCATCCCCCAGGGGTAGAGCAGCAGTAATCTTCAGGTGGTGCTGCTGGGCAGACGAAAGAGAAAGAAAGAAGATCTTACTGGGCAGATGGCCTGTGTTGCCAGAAGGAGGAGCTGACATAAAGAGTGAGGAAGGCATTATTCATGTGGAGTATGTCTCATGGGAAGGAAGGAGGGAAGGAAAGAAGGGAGGAAGGAAGGAAGGAAGGAAGGAAGGAAGGAAGGAAGGAAGGAAGGAAGGAAGCAGGAACAGCCAGGAGAAGAAGCTGAGACATGACTTATATATTCACACAGAGCCCGGCCTCAGCCTTGTCCCGCAGAGGCTCTAAGAGAGGCTTGCAAAGGCCAGAAGAGGATTGGATTAGTTTGCCTTGTGACATGGCTGCCCCTGGCAGGTAGCTGTCATGTCCTGGCATCTCCAGGCTGGGGTAGTTCCATCAGCGTAGTATAATTCTGCAGAGATGGAGGAAGGAGTGAGGGCTATGGACAACTCTTGAGCCGGTCTAGAGGTCTTAGCTTGGTAGAGGGCAAGAAACACAACTTCAAGAGCTGCCAAAGAGAAATGGGAGTCCTTGGCCCCATACGGTATCTAATAAGTAACTGATAGCTCCTGCAAATCTCACCCTATCTTGTCCTGACTTGGGATGGGACAGGGAAACATGCTCTTTGGTTGAATTGGGGCATGAGATAATTTGGAAGGGAAGAGGGCGGACCCTCGAGTCACTCCATTCATTCTGTGGGAAGCGCTGGAGAGGGGTATGGTGTCTCATCTGGAGCCTGCGCTCACTCTCTGGGCCTCACCTTTTGCTTGAAACCATCATTTGGATTTTCTGGATGCCCACCATGTAGGAAGCAAAGTTGAAAGCAGGAGTCTGAGAAAGGAATGACAGAAAACCCCAGCCCAGGCTTGAGCCTCAGGATTAACGTCTGATGGAGGACAGGGACTGGGAGAAAGAAGTGGTGGATGTGCCAAAAAGTCACATTTCAGAATTTACCCTAAGACCAAGGTAGATAAATTATTTGGCTGCTCAAAGTAAAATGGGGAGAAAAGGGATGTGTGTTTGTCTCAGTGTCATAAATGCAATTACTTTGTAAAATAAGAGAAAAAAATTTTTAAATCTATAAAAAATTAGCTACAAAAATACCCTGGGTATTATTGATAACAAAAAGGAGAATGTAAAATTAGGGGGAGAGATGGGGGCACTAGGGAGAAGCAGAGGGAGGTGGTGGATGGTATAATCAAAATAGAAGTTTGAATGTATGAAAATATCAAAGTTTAAATGAGAATTTAAAAAAAAATCAGTCAGCAAGTAAAATGATAAAATAAGATTCCACAGAGCTTTTTGACTGGGGTGAAGGTGTAAAAGGTAAATGTGCTTCTGAGAAAATGAAATAGAAAAAGAAAAGAAAAGAGGCCAACCCTCTTTAAGATTCCGTGTTACCACGAAACCTTCTTCCGTTCATAGCACAGAAGGCAATTTCTAAAATTTCTGCTCATTAAGGAAAATTATCTTAAAGCTAAAGGCCAACGATCCTGCATATTTTAGGGGGAAATGTAGGATGTAGCCCAGCCTTCCTCTTTAGCTCTGTTAATGTTTATTGCTGGTCTGTTTTCTCACAGTCACTCTGTCTCTGTTTGTCTCTGTTTCTCTCTCTCTCTCTCTCTCTCTCTCACACACACACACACACACACACACACTGTCCTTCGTGGTGTTGGGGATTGGACTTGAACCTAGGGCGTGGTGCATGGTAGGTGAGCACTCTCCACTGAGCCACATGTCCCCAGCCCCAGAACTCTCTCATTCTCTCCATCAGAAACTCTCTACCGATTATAAACACCAAACCCACATTTCTACCCCCCTCGCCCCTAATAATCATCTCCTAACTCCCAGAGAAACACCCACTCTCTCTTCATCTCTGTGAGTCTGGCTCCAGAGCGATTTAACCCTCCTTTCTACTGCCACAATAAAATACTTGAGGCTGGGTCATTAAAGGAGAAGCTTTCTTTTGGCTCACGGTTCTGGAGAGCAGGAAGTCCAGCAGTGTGGCCTGGTGCTCCTTGTACCACCACAGTGTGAGAAGCAGACTGGCTTGTCATGCTTGCCTTGTTAGAGACAGATCGTCCCTGTGTGACACAGGTAGACACTGAACTCCTGGGTGGTGAGACCTTGCACTACCAGGACAGCTTTAAACTGGCTATAGTAACAGACCCACTCTCAAAGACGTCTAAGAATCCGTGAAAAGATTTACTAAGGAAGAGTTTCCCTCAGCTGACTATGAAGGTCACCCCCGCCCCCTTCCCTCTCGGTGCCTCATGAGAGTGGCTAATCTCCAGTGAAAGTTTTGGTGGGGACATTACATGGATATTCCACACATACACACAATATTCCACTTTGGTGTCTGGCTTACTTCTCTTACTAATTAATGTCTTCAGGAACCATCCAGGTTAGAGCATCTTTCAGAACTCCATTCCTTTGGAGGGCGAATGTTCCCATGAAATTGAACATCATTTATTGAGTCTGTTTTATTACTGTGGGCCTGTGGAGGACAAGAAGCTTTGAAATACATACAGCTTTTAAAAAGTATTTTATTTTAATTAATTAATTATTTATTTTTATTATTTTGTATGTATGAGTATTTTGTGTTTTGTTTGTATGTTTGTGGTATGAGTTTGTCTGTGTACCATGGTATGTATGATAATCTGTTTCTTCCCTTAGAAAAAAAGTATTCTCCCCGCCAACTGAGAGTGCCTGCGTTATGGGAAAGCTGGTTTCCTGTCTGCCTTATTCCCTAGGTGTCAGCTATTAGCATGATGTCTAGAAGGATTGAACAATCAATCACCGAATGGACTATGTCCCAGCATCCTTCCAACACCACCCCTGCCTTCTTATTTTAACCCACCACCATTGCAAGTGTTCTAGCAATGGCAGGTTCATTCTGCCCTCGGGTACCTCATACTACCCAGCCAGGCTCTCACCCAGCACACTTCCCGCAGTCGTGTATGTACCCTATGCTCATCTTGTCTGTGTTTGCCTGTTCTCTTCACAGAAGTGAAGGATTACGAGCCCCCATTTGGTTCCAAGGTGCGGGAGCACCCCTGTGTGGAGAGCATGAAAGACAGTGTGCTGAGAGACCGAGGGCGGCCGGAAATTCCCAGCTTCTGGCTCAACCACCAGGTAAGGAGGGCTGGCTTCCTTGGTTCTCTGAAACTCTGTTGGGTTTGTGTTCGTAAGGAAAATTCCAGCATAAGCGAATGACCTTGAGGGTTGCATTCAGTAGGCTAACGCAGCATTCCCATAGAAAGCGCAGATAAGCACCATAGGGCACTGGTCACTTTCCCCAAGCTCTCTGGATGCAGAGTTGAGATCTGTTGCTAGCTGTGCCTCCGGTCACCTCCCAAGTCTTCACACAAGGAGCCTACACCTCATTCCCTCTGTGCTCTGACTTTGCTCCTCTGAGGTCCTTCAACCTCAGAAAGAAATATTTAGCAGTTGGAAGCAAACAGCGTTGCCAGGTAGCTGGTGTGCTCATACATGCTGGCTGTGTATGGAAACGAGAGGGACACTGTGTATGAGCTTAGGGAAGAGGAGGCTGGCTCACCACAATGGAGGACCGGAAATCAATGCAGAGGAGCCTGCAGGTGAAGGAGGTTGCCGGGCCACCTGTTGAGTGACATCCTCACAGCTCACTGTCAGAACCTGAAGTTAAGGATGCTCATAGCCGTGGTAGAGGAGAAGAGAAGAAAGGGTAGGTTGTGAGTGAGAGATGGTTGGCCACAGGTGTGATGTTCCCGAGAAAGCCTCAGTAAAGAAAGAGCTAGACCGGTATTTTTCCGATTCTTTTCCATCCAGCATAGCCCTTTATGGCTCTTTCAGATGAAGTCCTTCTTCCTTGCAGACAGTGGCTGGGAAGGTCTGCCTCAAGGCAAGGGGCGTTCAAAGGAGAGCCAGAAACAGCAAGCCAGGCACAGCCAGGAAGACAAATGGGGCAGGAAGTCTGCTCAGAGCAGCCCTGGCCCAGAGCCAGCCCTGTGATGGGGAGTAGGTGAGCCAGGCTTCCCGGGGTCAGAGTATTTACCAGAGGGAGTCTCAGGCAAATTGTCTTTGGTTCTAAAAATGCAAGGCTGTTTGTAGAATCTCAGGATTTAGAAGGCCCAGGAATGGTATGCTCCATTGAAACTCTGTCACCGTCTCTTGAAGTCTCCCCTGTAAAGTTCTCTTAATGAAGTCATTATTCATTATGATAAAATTCTGGAAAGAATTTGCATAATACATTTTTTTCTCTTAATGAGATTTGTTGCCCTATTGATTTCAAGGTAATGCTTAATATTTAATTTAATTTACAGCCTGTAATTACTGTGTCAGAACAAAATAAATGTTTCTGGTGTGGCAACAATAACACTCTACTCTTAACAGGGCCATCAATCAATACCATCAGTTAGGTGAATTATGCAATTAATCCCACATCAAGAACTGGGGGCAGGGAGGGGAACTCCCCAGAAGTTGTGAAAGTTGCTGGTATCGCCTGGCAAACACCAACTCTCCAGCAAGAGTGTTAGATGTATCTTTGCCAACAGTATGGAGATCATGAGAGGCAATGTTGACCTCCACATTGGAAAGAGCTAATCTTATTTCCACCTCTCGGGCCATGCACTTACCTTCTGATTTTCTCAAAGAACTCAAAACATTAAGGAAGACATTCTTGACACAAAATGAAATCCAGCTGAGATAGAGTGCTTTGCTGTTCTAGACAGCCTTCCGTGCGTGGGAGTGAGTTTAGCGAGTAGGGTTGTGTTGGGGAGGGCCACCTTTGAAATATCTTACAGTCAAGCATATTTGACATACAAAGACAGTCACGTCAGAGGGCCTAGCTTAATGTCAATGGAGATGACGGGGGTGTCTGAGTCACCCTAGGCAATTCTGGAAGCAACTTATAAGTCATTCTGTGAAAGACAGGCTTTACCAAATGAGCTCAGGTTAATGCCTGCCCCACTCTGGGCTTGAGGGTCCAGCTCCATTCAAACAGAAGGGTACCTATGGGCTAGCACGGTTACAGTTTGAAAGAAGAAAATCTCCAGAGGCCATGAAAGAGTCAAGGGAAAGAGAGAGCCCAGCTTAAAGTGAGGAACGGAAGTCCTTCAGACCCTGTAATGGATATATCTGTTACATTCTATACAATGTATGCCACCATGAGTAGACCCTAGGCACTGGAGAGATGGCACTATTGCAAATTAGGGTGAGGACCTGAGCTCGAATCCCCAGTACCCATGTAAAAAGCTGGTGGCCATGATGTAATCCTGTAAGACAAGCACAGAAGGAAGAGGAGGCAGAAGGATCCCAAATCAGTGAGCTCCAGGCTCAATGAGAAACCCTGTCTCAAAGAGTAAGGTGTCTTTGAGGAAGACAGCTGACAGTGACCTTTGACCCACACCTACCTACACATGAACACATAGAAAGAGTGAGCCTTATTCTGAACTGTGGACCTTGTTAATGATGTATTGATACTAACTCCATGGAGACCACCCACTGACGGTGCCCTTGGGACCCCCCTCCTTTCCTCTGCAGGGCATCCAGATCGTGTGTGAGACTTTGACCGAGTGCTGGGACCATGACCCCGAAGCCCGTCTCACAGCACAGTGTGTGGCAGAGCGCTTCAGTGAGCTGGAGCATCCGGAGAGACTCTCTGGGAGGAGCTGCTCCCAGGAGAAGATTCCAGAAGATGGCTCGCTGAACACTACCAAATAGCTTTTTCTGGGCAGGCTGGGCCAAGCCTCCAGAAGCCGTCCTCTAGCCAAAGACCAGAGGCAGCAGGATTCTCTCCTGACTGATGCTTCTGGAAAACCAAGGACTTGCTCCCTTCTTCCCCAGGAGCTGCCCCGTGTTTAGAAGCGGCAGCAGCAGCAGCAACAACCATAGCGGCGGTGGCAGCGGCGGGGGATGAGTGACAGAGAGCGTCCTATGCCTTGGAGACTGTCATGGCATAAGCTGTGCTAGCACCTCCTCAGGAAATGAGATTGATTTTTACAACAGCCAATAACGTTTGCACTTTATTAATGCCTGTGTGTAAATACGAATAGCTATGTTTTATATATATCTATATATCTATATGTCTATATCTCTCTATATATAGCCATACTCTGCAAGGAGACAAAGAAAATGATCAAATGTGTTCCCCGGGGAATTAGTTTTTATTGGAGAGCTCTAGAATGGAGCAGAAGGGACTCGGGATAGCGTTAGCACTTGACAATCAGTCACACAAGCAACGATCCCCTGACAGCAGGGTTGGGGGCACAATTGTATGAGAAGGATCCATGCCTTGCAGCCTGCTTTGGCCACAAAACACTTTGTTTTGCAATAATGACCCTCTACAGTAGGGTGCTTTATGGACCAGGGAGCTGAGCTCCAGTCCAGCACTGAGTCCCAGGATCTCCCATGTGTCTTTGCTTCTCTTGGTTGTTATCTTTGACATTCAAGCCCCACTCTGACTTGTGAACCTTCTGACTTAGCCTTGAAACTTGGCCCCATTTTTCTGCTTTTACGGGCTACCAAAAATCAAAGAAGACCGTTCCCCACCCATGAAATTGGCCTACCATCTACTAATAAGATTGAGTTCTTTGATCCTTTCCTGTGCATAAGTAACTGTTATTTGTTCCCTGCCATTATCCTTTGTTGATTTTTTTAAAACAAGGCACACCCTACACTCAGCCCCTCAGCCTCACTGTGTTTAATTTTTGTCGCTCTGCTGCTGGGTCTTCCAGCTTGCCATGGCAACACCAGTGGGTTCCATTATCCCAGCCTCCCAAATAGCGGACAGGATTTGAATGGCGCACGCTGCCCATACTGTACAGCTGTGTCCGGGGACTCTTTGAACCCTCCTTTTCCTCGATCAACACACTGTCGAAAAAGTTAGTTGAGCTTCTTTAGAACTATTTGGGAGGTTGCAGAGAAGCTTAGATTCCCCAATAAGCAGAGGAGGTGGTTCCTAGCTCCGCCCCCAGGGGGCATCATTTCCAGCAAGAAGGGCATGGCTGCAGCTGCCTCACTGCTCACTCCTAAGCCTCCAGACTTCCCATTACTCACACCCACCCCAGTCTGGAAATGAAAGCTGCTTCCAGTCAGGATCCATTGTAAGAAAAGTGCGTTCGTGAGCATGGAGAGATAGCAAGTAAAAATGGTTGCACCACAAGCAAGACGACCTGAGTTCAACCCCTCCAGAACCCACGACAAAAGTCATGTTCAGTGGGGCACTCTTATCATCTCAGCCCTGGGAAGACGAACACCCCTGGAAGCCCAGGGCTAGGAAGATTGTCTCCAAAGCAGGGTGAGCAGCACCCTGAGGAACATCTGACATTGACTGACTTCTGGTCTCCATCACAGGTGCACCCACGAACACCCACACACACGTGCACACACTAGAAATGTGCATTCATTTCACCCTGTTCTGGGAACAGATTGGATTGCACAAAACTTATCTGATGTTATGATTTGAAATTGACATAAATTGGACATCAGGAGACCACCTGTGTGTGACCTCATTAGGTCAGGGCTCTTTGTATGCATAATAAGTTTCATCTGCCTCTGCAAGGGAACCTCTCTGCTCTAAGAATCTTTCTTTATGGCTACTGGTCTCTGCATGGTCCTAACCTTGGCAGAAATTACAAGTGCATATTTGAACAGGGGTCACACAGGACTCCTGTGTAGAGACAGGGACTCTGTGTCCACTTGGATGAGAGCAGGGAATGAGCTTTAAAAGGAAACTTGTTAATCCCCCAACAAATGTGGATGTTGCAAACCAAAGTCTGTCTTGTTAAGAAATTGTGTTTTTGAAGCGACTTATTTTCAACCAAATAGGAGCATGATTGGAGAACCACCAAGGGGGCCTTTTGTTCTGTTTGGTCAACATGGTCAAATTGGGGGTAGGACAAAAATCTATGTGTTCTGTGGCTTCGAACACCATGGAAACCCCCAAGCCCACTTGCTTCTTTTGGATTGCCAGTGCTAACCCAGTAGCTGTTGTTCACCGCCCTCTAGCGGGGAATTTACAGAATGCTGGTCCACTAGTGGGATTTCTAGGGTTCAAAAGTGACTTCACTTCCGGGTCATCATCAGAAACTGGAATATGGTGTCATGTTACTGTGGCTTGTTTTGTTTATGTCATTTCTTTTCTTTATTCAAGAAAAAGACCAAGGAATAGCATCGCTGTCATTCCTCAAAGTGTTGACTCTTGTTCACTACTCTACATAAAGGGAAAGTTTTATTCTTTTATTGAACACTTCGGCCATATTCATGTATTCAAATAGGAATGTGAATGAATGCACAATATTCTTTTTATATCAAAACCTAAAGCACTTATTTTCAATCTATGCAGTGTTTGTCTTTTATATAAATAAAAATGTCTAGTAGATCAAATAAATCCAAAGTCCGCAGACCACCTTGCCTCTTGTTGCTGTCCCCAGTAGCTAAACCCACTTCACACACCAGACTATTCTTCAGCATGGCCAAAAATGTCCTTTTGTGCTCTTCCACATGGATTGTCCATGAGTAGTACTGTGAGCGCATTTCCCTGAGCAGATGTGCCATGTCTGATCACCTCAGATTGTGTCACCAGGGACAGAACAAAGTAAAGATCCCGTCAAAGTCCCACTTGTCAAGCAAACAAGTTGTCATGCTTACTAACAGAGTCTGATACAGGGCAAGTTCCAGGAGTGTGAATCACCCACAGAGTTTCACCCCCACATGAACGCTGACTTCCCCAGAGCTGCACAGACTAAGCGCCCTTCTGTTAGCCTCCCTGTCCCCACACACGCTAGCTCATCCTGAGACCATAGAATCACTTGCAGCTTGGCCAGAAAGACAGACATCCGGGAGGAAGGTATAGAAAAGTGTGGGTGGGATCTAAGGGAAGGGTCTGATGACCTCTGCTTCTGGGAGAGAATATGGCAACAGCCCCGTCTTGGAGGTCTCTTGTGGGTAGTCACAGTGCTCTGATGGAGACAGCTTGTGGAGTGTGTGAGTGTGAGCGTGTGTGTGTGTGTGTGTGTGTGTGTGTGTGTGTGTGTGTGTGTGTCAGGGGTGGGGTATTTTACAACAGACTCATGTCTCTTTAAAAACAATCCAGGAGAGATAAGGCAGTTGTATAAGCATGAGGAAATGAGCTTGGCCTTCAGATTTGAGGCAGAAAAAGCCACAGGTGATATAATATGCTTATAACACAGGTGATATAATGTAATTATAACACAGGTGATATAATATGCTTATAACACAGGTGATATAATGTAGTTATAACACAGGTGATATAATGTGCTTATAATCCTAGCTGGAGAGGCAGAGATAGGAACTCCTCAGAGCTTGCTGGTCAACCAGCCTAGCCTAACTGAGCCCCAGGTCAGTTAGGTCAGTGAAGGGACTGTGTGAAAATCCAAGTGTACAGGCCTAAGGAGTAACACTGGAGTTTAACCTCTGACCTCCTCACTCACATGTGCACATGTGCACATGCATGCCTACACATGAACACACACACACGACCAAAAGGTAATCCTCAACAGAAGCTCACTAATAAAAGAGGAACAGTAGCTAGCCCTTGGCAGCCTGCTGTCCCCTATCTCTGTGGTCTGTTCCTGAGCCCCTGTGTCCTGGCATGGTGGCTCTTGGTGTGCCAGCATGGCTTCTCTCTGTCCCAGGAACTGCTTTGGCCCATGTGGCTATTTATTCCAGGACTGTCACAGCGATGGCTGCCTCAGAGAATGTGCATCTGTGTGCGTTTTCTTGCCTCTGACTAGCATGCCAGTGATTGCCCTGGGTACCCTTTGACAGCCCCATACATAGCTTTGCATTGGTGTGTTGAGCCTGCATCTTGGCTGGTAGTAAGTTGCTGCTTTGCATAAAGGCGGATTTATAGGAAAATCCCAGATGGCATTAAGAACACAGAAGGATGTGGAAGAGTGAGTGGTATATAGATAGACCAGGGAAGGCTCTGTCTGTGTGAGCGTTGGCAGTATAAACAGAGCACACACTCGATGAGCATTCACCCATCAGGCCAGGGAGGGCAGGAAGGCACGCACTCCCAGGGGGAAGGACTGGATTGTCAGAACACAGGCTCCTGAGATACAGTCTGGGGCAAAGCCAAGTTATCCAGGACCTAAAATTTTGTGCAACCAAAGTGCCTGCTTTTCTGTATTTCTTCTTGTCTCCTGATGAAAACTGGCCAGCGCGATGGGACTACATCGGGAGGCGACATACATGAGGAAATGCCCGGTAGTCCATGTACATGTCTTTCTATCTCTGTGCCCATAGCCATCCCGTTTTGCTCTAGGAGAGCCAGAATGTTCTTTTTTCTCCACTTAATTTACCCAGCACTCCCCTGACAAGGTCTGAAGAAATGCTTGCTGTGAGAACAATGGGAAGAGGCACTCTTCTTCCGGGTGAGGGTAGCATTTCTTCACTTGTGAGATGTGTGCGTGTGCCTGAGATGGTTTCACAATTTGCCAGCCATCTAGAACATTTTTGTTTGTTTGTTTGTTTGTTTTAGCAGATATGCGCTTATCTCAAAAGATATTAGAAAGAGAGTAGAACTTGAAGCCTGGACTTTCACAAGTGTTGTTTCTTGAATGGCTGATGAGTAAAACACTGATTTTTGTAAGTCATTGGGAGATGAACACACTTATTTATAACGATCACAGGAGATGAGTTCACCGGGCTGCCAATTCTTGTCTAAAAATAGACACAGCCGCTGGGCGGTGGTGGCACACGCCTTTAATCCCAGCACTTGGGAGGCAGAGGCAGGCAGATTTCTGAGTTCCAGGCTAGCCTGGTCTACAGAGTGAGTTCCAGGACAGCCAGGGCTACACAGAGAAATCCTGTCTCGAAAACCAAAAAAAAAAAAAAAAAAAAAAAAAAAGACAGCTTATTAAACGCAGGAATGGAAGTGGCCTAACAAGCCCTGAGAAAAGAGCTCCAAAAAAAAATCTGACCACTTGGTGCACAGCCCTTTAGAGGGGTTTCATAGTCCTTACCTCTCCTGCTTGTATTTCCGGGGCTCCTCGCCATCCCCCATCCTACTCCCTGCACATGTGTGCATGGGCATGCTCTGTTCTGTGGATGATACTCAGGTAAGGATGGGCTGCCAGTTTTCCTTTGCAAGCTGGCTGGTACGTGCGTGCGTGCGTGCGTGCGCGCACGCGCTAGGGAAGCAACACAAAGCCCTGGAGAGCTCAATGGTCTGACTCAATGGTTATGCTACATTTCTGGTTGCTCGCTCTGACAAGCGGGAGGGGGGGGGGGCAGAGAAGTTTCTTTGCGTTTACAGTTGAAGGTGACGCAATCCATTGTGGTTCAGAAGACTTGGCAGCACGAACCGGAGGCCGCTGGTCACACAGTGTCTATGAGAGCTAAGTTATGTTTTAAGATTTAATTACTGTGCATACGAGATCCACAAAACAGAATATGTCTCCAACCTTGCCCAAGGACAGATACTTCCTGAAATATAGCAGGCAGCTATTGTTTTGCTCCTCTAAACAACTTTTTTGCCCAGGTACACAGGTTGTGGTCGATGACATGTAGGTGGGAGGTATGTGGGTAGGAAATACGTCAGGAAGTACATTTGACTCTCATTGGATGTAGGCAGGCGGTACACAGCCAGGAATTACATCAGGACATATGTTCGCCAATGATTGGACCTGGTGGGGTACATAACAGCCTTACAGATTTGCCTTTATTAACTACTGTAGAATGTGACCTGTCCCCATTTTCTGGGAACCCCAGAGTGGAATTAGCCAGAGTTCATCACCCTGGCCAATGTTTAATTAAAGCTTGCTTCAGATTTGGCTCAAAATTGTATTACTGGACTTATTATCATCTGGTAGGATTAACACTGTCCACAATCAGGAAGCAAACTTCAGAGGCGGAACCTTGGTACAGAACCGGAAGTGAACCCTCGATGGCCCACTTCCTCCTTGAGGTTCCACTCACTTCAATTCCCACGGGTTTCCAAATTAGCTCCACCAGCCTGGGCTCAAGTGCAAGCCGTTGGGGCCATTCACACTCAAACCAGACCACTAGCTCAAACTCCAGAGTAGAGAAGATGCCCTTAGCACTGGAGAGCTGGAGAGAGCAGCTGACCAGAGCACAAAAAGCAAAAGTCTTATTGTACAAGACCAAATGTACAAGGTCTATGGGCTCAGTCCCAAGAGCCTTGGCCAAAACAGAAGCCAAGGTCTTCTGACCCACCTCTAGGCTCTGTTCCACCCCGGTCATTTGAGTTCTGGCTACTGTAAGGTCAGGAGTATTAGCAGTGGGCTTTCCGAGGGCCCTCGGGAAGGACCCTGTGCCTCCTGCAACTCACTGACTTTTAGATGCAAGGCCTGTTCTGCTCCAAGGACTTCCTGTTTTGGGGTGACCTTTTATTTTTTTGTCTTAAATTCAGTGTGCAAATGACATGCTAATGGCCCTGTCTTGAAGGCACTTGCTTCCCTAGGTGACAGACAGGGAACTTTTCATCTAAACCAGCCTGTCTATCCCTTTTTCAGGAAAGCTACCCCGGTTGGCATCTGCACATCTCCTTCATTTTCCCCTGAAGTAACTGCCTAATCACTGCTTATCACGCTTCTAATTAGTTTCCTTTTTTTTTTTTTCACTTGAATAATTATGGCTTCATACTTTATGGGTTGGGGGCCATGCCTTTCAGGCCTGCTTTGCAAAGACTGCTGATCAAGACAAGATTGGGAACTTGCACACATTTCAAGGCCTGCCAATCAGTTGCGCATGGCATAATCTATTCTGGTATATCTCCTGATACTCGCGGCACTTAAAAATAGCTTGTTAATCATCTTCCTACTCTAATTAAGCAGGCATCTCGCTTTTATTTTATTATATTTTTTTGAGAATTTCTCACATGATCACTCTTTACATCATTTCCACCCCTCGCTCTCTCCCACCCTGATCTTCCTTCCTCTCTCCCCTCCCAGTCCTATGTTTTCCAAAGGATCATTTCAACATAGTCCAAATGCTGAAGAGATGTGTCTGCTGTGGCATATTCTGGTCTTCCACAGTGATTTTTTTTTTTAGGGCGACATTCTGGTCACCGAAACCATTCAGGCTACATAGAAGGACAGGATGACTTTGCGGTGGGGCTGTTAAACAGAAACCCAGAGAAGTCCTTTGAAATTCCATAGGGTGTACTTCCAAATGTCCTCCTGCACTCTGTGAGGGCTCTCAGTCCAAAGACAGAAAGAACTCTCAGCTGTGCTCACATTATCATAAGGCCAAAGTTCTGTTGTTGAAAGAAAAAAAAAGGGGGGGGGTGATGGGGCTGGAGATGATATCTCAGAAATTAAGAGTGCTTGCAGCTCCTTCAGAGGATCAGAGCTTGCTTCCCAGCACCCATGTTTGGCACTTAAAACTTCCTGTGACTCCAGTGACAGGGGATCTAGGCTCTTTTTGGGCCCCTGTAGGCACATAGGCTCCTGTGCCCAAGACTTCAAACAGATGCATGCACATACACATAAAGATAGATAGATAGATAGATAGATAGATAGATAGATAGATAGAGAGATAGATAGACAGACAGACAGACAGATAGATAGATAAAGGCAGCCATATAGCAGTGGTCTCTGAATGGTAACTGTTGATAGAATGGCAGCAGCTAATCATTGGAATATATTTTGAGACTGGGGCAGCCTCCTTACTAGGAATATATATTAAAGCTACCCTATACATAACAGATAAATATGTTGACATATTTGGAAATAAATTATGGATTATAATAGCTATAGTTATTGTACTGAGGCTCTTAATGTGAGGAATGCTTTTCTTCTTTCTTGTTTTTTTTGTTTGTTTGTTTGTTTAGTTGGTTGGTTTTTATTGTTTGGTCTTTTTGTTTTGTTTTGTTTTTGTTTTTGTTTTGTTTGTTTTCTTTCCAAATTCCCACTCAGGAGCTCTCCAAGTTGATAAACACCTGAAACACAGAGGTGGTGGTTGCTAGAGGAAAGCCCCTAGCTTCTTATCCTCTACATTGAACCTGGCTGGGCTGAATGAAATCTTTGAACGATGTCTTCTAAACTCGGAGAAGTAATGACTGTTCCCTGGTTCTTGGTTGGGGGACAGACCCTAGCTTGGAGACAGGACTGCAATTGGTTGGATGCCTATTCAAAGCTGTAGGCTATGCTAAGTCAGACCACTACTGACAAGTGTCTGAATTTTACACATTGGCCCCAGGGGAACCTGCTGATCTGAGTTCCACTATGAATTTTGATTTCATGAGGCAAGTATTGCATTAGGAAATGCCACACTCGTGTACCAGCCCTGCCTTAAGGAATTAAACCATCACTGGCATCATCCATTGTCGCTAATCCACACTAAATGTAATCTTTTTTTCAAAGTGAGGATACTGTTTAAACAGTGAGCATGCAACGTTGTAACTGAATCTTTCTCTGCCTAAGCTATCTTTCTTAAGACACTATCTCAGCAATAGGGAGCATAATTAAGACACGTCTTCCTAAGGACTTGTTAGTGTTCTTCTTGTGCTGTGGTCCCTGATTTTGTCTTCCATTTGTTTCTTCTGCCTTCATCTTCCTACATGGTCTGCGTGCTCTAACCCAATCCTGTGACTTGAGGTACCACTCCCATGCTGATGGATCCACAGCTCAAGGCTTTCATTCCCAACTTCCTCCCTGAAGCTGAGATTCATAATTACCAATAAATCATATGGGGTTGACTGATTTATACACAGCTCAAACCTTGCATAGCTACATCAGGTGACATTACAAATTTACTGCTCCCATTTCAGAAAGCCACAATCCTCCCTAACAGGTGCCCAACCAAAAGTGTATAAAATTGTCCTGACCCCCTCCTTGGTCTCTGAACACTCTATTTCATTTGCCAGCTCTAGTGTAGCACTGGATGTAAACTGCCTCCCACAGGCTCTTGTACTGGGGGGGGGGTGGGGGGCGGCGATTGCCAGATGATAGGCCTTGGATTGTATTAGACATACAAAGTCTAACCTAATTGCTCTACTAAACACTTGATGGATTCGAGTAACATGGAACAATTACTAGAAGATAGAAGAAAATAAGAGGAGACACCAAGCTGAAGTAAATAGGTTACTGTGAGTGTATTCTTTCAGATAGGGCCTGTCTATCTATGCATATGTTTTGTCTGCATATATGTCTGCCTACCATGTCCTCGGTTGGTGTCTGTGGGGGCTAGAGAGTTAAGTTATGGATGGTTGTGAGCTGCTATATGGGAATATATAACTCAACCAAGTCCTCTTGGAAGACTTGGAAGAGCAACCAGCACTCTTAACCGCTGAGCCATCTCTCCTGTCAACTGTGCGTGTATGCTTAAGAACTACATCTTGTTCTTGACCTTTCTGCATTCTTCCCTCTTTCCAAGTTCTGTGAGATGAACCACCTGATCCACCATGGACCATTCCATGGCCCTTCGTTCCATGAGCCATCTTGCCACAGCAGTGAGAAAAATAACTAATATGTCTATCAACTCACTTACAGACACATCTGGACTCAAACTCCTGGATCTGTATTTCTTCCATTACAACTCTAGTATAAATGACCATACTGCTTCCTTGAGCTGTTTTGATGTGAAAAACCTACGGTATGACTAAATGAGTTTAACAAAATTCACTTTACAACTGGGAAAACAATGGAGTAACTGTCAGAAAATACCTGAAACAAATGTCAAAAGGTTTTCTTGGGGAACTGTCTTGCAGCATGGCTTGTGAATTTTAGGTATCCTGGAATACACTCATGAGTATGTGCACAGTGACATCAAGGCCTCCAACCTTCTGAGCTACAAGAACCATGACCAGATAGACTTGGTCGACTATGACTTGCTTGTTAGAACTGCCCAGAAGTAGTTCATAAAGAGAGCAAAGAAGACCCCAAAAGATGCCACGTGGTCACCCTGGAGTTCACCAGCATGGATGCACACATGGTGTGGTGATCCACCATGACATGCCAATTTGGAAATACTTGGTTATTGAATGACTGAGTGGCTCAGTGGCTATCTTTCTTGAGAAGATAACTTGAAAGATCCTAACTACGTTAGAGATTCCAAAATTAGATACACAGAAAATTCTGAGGCCTTGATGAAGAAATGCTTTCCGGGGGTGGGGGGGTGGGGGGAACAAGCCAGGTGAAATTGCTAAGCACAGGGAAAAATGTTCATATACATGTGGAGGAGTGCTCAGATACACATGAAGTGCTCAGATACACGTGGAGGAGTGCTCAGATATTCATGGAGTGCTCAGATACACAGGGAGGAGTACTCAGAAACATGTGGAGGAGTGCTCAGATACACAGGGAGGAGTGCTCAGATACTCAGGGAGCAGTGCTCAGATACACAGGGAGGAGTGCTCAGATACACAGGGAGGAGTGCTCAGATATGTGTGTGGAAGAGGCCAGGCAAACCCAAGAACCAGAAACAAAGCCCAGAAGTAAATGTGATGCCAGGAACTGACTTTTTTCCCTAGTCATTTGATTCTTTCTCTTCTTTTCTATTTTGTTTTATTTCATATGAGTATTGTGGGGTTGGAGTTAGTTTTGTTTTTTTCTTTTTTGGAAAAACAAATTTTAGTAAAATTTGTAAGCATTTGTTCTTCCCATATCTCCTATTTCCCATTTACACCCCAGTGTCCCGAGTGTAGTCCACATACTTCTTGTGATACTCAGGTCAAATATTGTAGTGTGCCTCTATGTCACTCTCGGTCCTACACATGCAAGTCTATAGCTAACTTCCCAAAACTTACTTGATTGCATCATATACTACCAACCCAACACCCACTTTGCCCCAGTGAGTTAGTTTCATGCTGGTCCTTGCATATCCTGTGGATGCAGTCCTCCCACTCTGCCCTTAAGGCCTTCTCTGTGGATCATTCTTTCCTGAGAAACTCTCTCTCTTACATGCTTAAGCCGCAAAACAGCTCAGCTGTCACAGGCTTGCCTGGTCCATTGCTCTACAGTCAATAGTTTACTCTACCCACTCTCTTCTTCCATTCATTCTGTTTTTCTTCATAATACTTACTTCTGTTTTGCTGCCACATAATACTTACTGCGTAAGACAACTTGCTGGGGTCATTTGTTTCACACAGATGGAAATCAGAAGAAGAGGAGGAGGAGGAGGAAGATAATGACTAAAAAGAGGGGAAAGAAGAAGAGGAGGGAGAGGAGGACAAAGAAGAAGAGGAGAAGGAAGAAGGGGGAGGAGGAAGAAGAAAAAAGATGATGAGGAGGAGAAAGGCAAAGAGGAAGAAGAGGAGGATGAGGGAGAGGACAGGAAGAGGATGAAGAAGAGGAAGGAAAGAGAAGAAAAAAGAGAATGAGGAGGAGAAAAAGGAGGAGTAGGAAGAAGATGGGGAGGAAGAAGAAGGAGGAAAAAGAAGAAAAATGAAGAGGAGTATGTAGCTCTTCCAGTGTTGGCAGTTTTGGTATCTCAAGTTCAAACATTGATAGACTGAGCTGGCATACCCAGAGGCTCAGAGATCCAAGCCCAGAGACACAGAGCCTTATGGTTGTCAGGTGTAGAGGTCAAAGAAATTCATTTTTAGGTGTTAATGTCAGAGACTTCTTCCTCTGGGTTATCCCCACTCTTGGCCTGGCCCTTGGCATTTAGTATAAGCCTCAGCTCTCAGCAGAAACCATTGGTATTGGTGCTTGGCACCAGTTTGGGGCACAGCTCCAAACTCATGGGCACCACAAGTCCTCAACAGCAGCTCAGGTTATACCTTGTGAGCCTTGGAGAGCTAGATATGTGGGGAGCCCTCAGGGTTTGCCCATTCGTGAAGTCCTGGAGCAGCCAGGGCCCATAGACTCCCATCTTTGTCTCACTGAGCTTTGTGCCACCTGATGGTGTTGGTTTTTACTTCTCTCAGTGTCTCTGTCTGCCCATCGTCCTTACACATCCCCACCATTTCTCTTCCTCACTGTCTTTATCCTCAGTCTGTTCTCTGGAACTTTGTCAGCTGCCCCCTCTCTATTGCTATGGCTCCTTCCACTAACTCAGCAGTGTCAGGTGCAGCCACCTTTTCTGGCCCTGTGGTTTTCTCCTCTTTTCATTACCAACTCAGCCTACACTATACGTGCTCGCTAGTTTCACATCAATGACACAAACTCAGGTTATCTGTAATGAGTAAGGAACCTCAATTGAGAAAAGGCATTCATAAGTTTCAGCTGTAAGGCATTTTCTTAATTAATTAGTTAATGACTGATGTGGGAGGACCCAGCCCATTGTGGGTGATGCTATATCTGAGCTAGTAATCCTGAGATCTATTAAAAAAATATATGAGCCAATCAAGTCATGATGAGCAAGCCAGTAGGCAAGCAGCACTCCTCCATGTCCTCTGCATCAGCTCCCGCTTCCAGGTTCCTGCCCTGTTTGAGTTCCTGTCTTGGCTTTACTCAATGATGTACTACAAAGTGGAAGTGTAAGCCAGATAAACCCTTTCCTCCCCCACTTGCGGTGGTTGTGGTGTTTCATCATAGCAATAGAAGCCCTTTTGCTAAGATACTAAACCATGACAAAGGTCATAAGTAGGGAAGTAAAACCACCCTGGGGATGGGGGTTAGAGGAGAGCACAGGGTGGGTGTTTTCAAGCTGGCTGGAAAAATGAGCTAAAGAGCCAAGGAGGGGTATGGCTGCAGATGGAAACCTGTAATTTGCAGCAATCACAATTGCTTCCAGTTCTACCAATCATAAGACTTACACACAAGAACATTGGCCACAAATGGCATTAGTTTCAAGCTTTCAGTTGGGCCACTGGGGGACATGCTACTTTCTGGTCTGAAGTTAGAAGGCTGAAAAGCTGCTGGGTTAGCAAGGGTCATCATAGCTCACCAAGACTTTGGATGGCTAGAATCCGTACAGGCTGCCTGCAGCTGTTGGAGCAGTTGAAGCAGTCTGGAGCAGGTGCTGCAGCCACAGTAACAGCAGCCCATGCACCTGGGAGGAAGTTCCCCTGGTGTACACAGCCTGGTGAAAAGCAGGCAGCTTGCTAGGATGTCAGCCCAGCCTGTCACTAAGAGGGATTGCTCCGTTGACAGTTGCCTTCTGTAAGGCAGCCTGACAGCAGGAAGGGTCTGGCAACTTCCAATGAGTCAAACCTGTAAACACCACAGCAACTTAGTTCATTTAAAGCCAGCATTGAAAGGATGCTTAAAACAAGACCTCCTGTCCCATTCTCAGCAGTTTGACTTTTGGGTAATTATATTTGTCTTGCCTGCCACCATGTGACTTGTGCGTGCCTTTGGCAGTTCTTGAATGAAGACTTTAAAAGACAATTTCGTCTCCTCTACCCACTGCCTATGCTTTGGCTCACTTTGATTTTTTTATTTTATTTTATTATTATTTATGTGTTTGTTTGTTTGAAGCTGTTGTTTGAGACAGTCTCAGGTAGATGGAGCTAGCTGGCTAGTCCACCCAGGGCTGAATTACAGGGCCAGGCCACTGCATTTAGTGACTTCTGAGAGATCTGACTCAGGTCTGGATGCTTTTAAGGCTCATGTTTTACTGAGTGCGCTCTTACCCTATCCTCTCAAACGATTACTCTTCTAACCATTGAGACAAACCCCTGATTGACAGTGTACTCTGAATATTTCAAGAAACAAATGAAAATATGAGAGTCTAAACCATCTGACCCGAGAGGGATTTTCATCAGTCAAGAAGCTGCCATGTCTCATCGGTGGCTGCTGGACCTGAGCTGGGCTAATGAGTTTCCCATGATTACCTAGTGGAAAAGATGACTGAACAACAAACCCGTACTTTACTATTTACTCTTTTCTGATTTGGGGGGAGGGGGACGAGTATTGACTAAGACAGAACATTTCTGACCTCTTCAACTGTTAAACTAAATTTCCAGTTGAACCCAGTTCACTTCTTAGGAATGTATTGATATAGTCTATAGAAATAGAACTGTCATTTAAAAAAAATGCCAGTCATGCACAGTGCTGACAGAGCTTTTTATTTCATGAAATCCAACTTATTTCTAGCATCGGTCTTAGGAGCGTTTTATGTAGAACAATTTTTTAAAGGCGACAAGAATCAAATCATGAACAGATAGCTCCCTCCGCCAGGGAGTTTGAGGTAACCCAGAAAATGAAGTGAAAATACCCTCATGAGTCAAGACAGTGACCGACTGCACAGTCTACAGTGACGATGTTTGGTGCGCACTACGCAGTACACAGCTGTTTCTCAAATTTTAAATGTCAGGAGTTAGTGATCCAGCATGAGTGATCGCCAGCCCCACACCTGGGCAAATCTCAACATACAGCCTTCATCTATGTCACCTGTGAATCATCTCTGTTCTTAGTCAAGAACCACCCCCACCCAGAAATAAATCTAAGGTGATGGCCCCAGAGCGAGTTGCAGTCACCCCCTTCTGGGAACAGCAGGGGACCGGCACAGAGAGGTCTCCGACTCTAGAGTCTCTGAGCAAGATAGGCCACCGAAAACTCTAACAAACATTGCAGAGAGAGTTTGAGAGACAGAATGTTGTACAACCTTGGACTTCGCTTCTGGAATTAATCTATTCTCTACAAAGCCAAGAGTGAAGATAAGAAATGCATTCCCGAACCTAAAAGAGGGACAGAGACCCACACAGACGTGCAGTGTTTGTTCCCATCCAATATCATGCCTGGAGAAATGGATTGAATGGATTGATGCTTTTTAATCTCTTATCAAAACTGTTTGGTTTCTATCCTAATTTATAATGCAGATGAATTAGAATAGTGATTCATTCTGACTCCTGAAACAAAACCTTCAGCCCAAATAAAACATACATCTTTAGGCAGTAAGAATCTTACATGCATAGTTTCTCTCTCCCTCTCCCTCTCTCTCCCTCTCCCTCTCTCCCTCTCTCCCCCCCTCTCTCTCTCCCTCTCTCTCTCTCTCTCTCTCTCTATATATATATATATATATATATATATATGTATGTATGTATGTATGTGTGTGTGTGTGTATGTGTGTGTGTGTATCTGAATATTTCAACAAGCAAACAAATATAATATAAGGGGATTGCAAACTATCTCACCCCAGTGACCCCAGTGGTATTTTCTATCAACCAAGAAACTGCCATGTCTCACTAAAGGCACAGTGGGACCTGAAGTGTGGCTATTGAGTTTCCATGATTACCTAGTAAAAAGTGACTGAACAACAAGCCCACACTTTGTATATATATATATATATGTATATATATATATATATATATATATATATATATATATATATATATAGAGAGAGAGAGAGAGAGAGAGAGAGAGATTGAGAGAGAGAGGGGAGGGAGGGAGAGAGAGAGAGAGAGAGAGAGAGAGAGAGAGGAGATGTGGTCTGTGTACCTCTTTGACATGTTCCAGTTGTTTCAGACTCCCTAAACATTTGTAGCACAAATGCCACAGCTGTATTTTTCAAAGACTGATTGAGGGCTATTGAAATATCACATGTCTTTTAGGGGGCAAAACATCTGTAAAGGCTTTTACTAGATCATTGTTTCTCAGGATGCATTGTGCATCAGACTCACCTCTTGGGCTGATTAAACCTCAGGATGCTGGAACTAGAGGTTCAGGTAGTGTGGGGTAAGGCTGGAGAATTTGTGTTTTCAGTAAATCCCTGATGGTGCTGATGCTGGTGGCACAGGGGCCACACTAGAGTTCACTGCTGTAAGCTCCACGTGGTGTTTCTTTGTTTTCTAAAGAGCAATGGGACTTACAATCCCGTTTCCATCCACATGGCACTGCCTAAAGTCTCCCCGGGGTTGTTTCCAAGGATAATATTTGAGGGAATAATTTTTTATTACATCTACTTTCTCCATGATACAAACAGCAGCAGCAGGCAGCCAAAGAGCCCTTAGGACTATTTGCTTAGCATTTTGGTTTTCGGGGGAGGGGGGGAGTGGACATGTTTCCTAATCGAACCAGGATTGTCATCTACCTAGTGTGTCTTCAGACGCACTGGATCTGTGACCCTCCCCAGGACAGGAGTGGTGCCATTGGGGGTAAGAAAGCCATGGCTACATATCTCTCCCCAGGCTGTCTATCTCATCCAGCAGGAAGTCCATGTCTTCCCGGCTCACTTGAGGGCTGATGACCACCTGGCGGAAGAAGTTGACCTTCCCCCGGTGGGGCTGGTAGCCCAACATCAGACTTCCCTTCTTCATCATTTTCTCCTTGATGGCTGGGGCCACCTGCAAGGGGAGAAAGGACATGGATGAAACCGTATGGCCGAGCACTTCACCTGTTCTCTCGTTCAGCTGCTGCGTCTCTCAGTCTTGTTCCAAGGCATGGAGAACTTGTCGCATATAGACACCAAGTTGAGTGGCTGTGCTGTGTTAGCTCACCCTTGGCACCAAGGGGAGGTGGTGGCAGCATCCACTGGCAGATGAGGAGGGTCAGGCTCAGGAGAATCTTGAGATCCCATTCTGATGCTGGGATTAATTATTCTGCTCGAAAGCAACTCGGGGTAGGAAGGAGTGCATTTCAGTGTACAGATTACAGTCTATCATCAAGGGATGTCAGGGCAGGAACTCAATCAGAAACCTGAAGCAGAAACCATGAAGGGACACTGCTGGCTGGCTTTTGCTGGCTTATTTGAGTGCTGATAATTCTTTTTTATACAGTCCAGGATGACCTGGACAGGAAGTAGTGCTGTCCCTAGTAGATTGTACCCTCCTATACCAACTAACAATCAGGACACTCTCCCTGGCACTATTCAATACGATCTGGGAGATCTCTCAATTGAGACTCCCTTCCAGGCTAGGTCCAGTTGATGGTTAAAGCTACCTAGGACATGGGATCCTTACTGAACCAAGGTTTGCCATTTCAGCTCTGCTGGCTGGCCAATGAGCTCTCGGGACCGCGATAGGCCATGAGCTTTGAAGGATAGAAGATATGGGCAAAGAGGATAGGTGTGCAAACAGGACACGATGGGGCATTCCAGTCAGAAGGAAAGCACAAGAGGAATGTGTCTCAGAGTGGGTGGTTACTTGGCAGATTTTTTTATCTGATAAAATGTATCTCACACTTTCCTTGTACTTGTGTTACATCTGCTACCCAGGATATATAATTTAGTAGGATGTACACACACACACACACACACACACACACACACACACACACACACTGTCTGTCTCTGCTGTCATGGCCATGCCTGGCTTGAACGCTGCCGATGAGTCTCCATGAGTGTACATTATAAGATGGTAATGGGTCGTGAGCTATCTGACTTCTATTTAAGAGAAGTCTCACTTAAGCATTTGGAAAGCCCCACTCAATGGACAAGAAAATAAAACAAAGGTCCTTTCAGTCGAAGATGAGGAAATAAAATGTATATAGCTGTGCAAGTATAATGGGAAAATATTTATGTAAAATACAAAAATTACAAACAAAAATGCTGCATGGTTATAGATCTGTTCTTTTTTTGTTTTAGGATTTTACTAACACTCATGGACTTAAGTAGGGAGCTTCCCTGCTGATATGTATGTACATGGATATGCATGTATCATATGTGTATGTGGGTGCTCACACATGTAACATGAACTTTTTCTCATTCAGATATCACTGTGTGCTCTTAACATCTGGTCACAACCCCACTTGGTCACCACATAATGTAGAGCAAGTCTTATGTAGACTTGTGATAAAGCCACATTTTTTTTTTCTATTCAAACAAGCTATCACTGGCTACCTGTATGTAAACTGAGGCTGTGATGGAAATCCCAGCATGGTGCCAGCAGCGATCAATATTAGGAAGGCCTTGATCACAAGGGCCACATGTCTGTTCAGAGCTAGCAGCTTGTGATCCTTGGATGCTTTTAGGATCATGGCCCCTCTTAGATCCATTGCTATGAGCTTGCAGTTCCACGGCACAGATCAGCTCGGACTCCCTGCCGATTTGAAGCACCTATACTCATGGCTTCAGCCTAGTTTTGTTTGTCTGTGCCAACTTACTTTTCAGTGCTTCTGTTTTGCTCTCCAAGGAGGGCATTTCCTGTCCCCCCTACCCCCATGGAAAGCATTCAGGACTCAGAGTCAGCTTAGGACAGCACTCAAGCCCAGTGACAATGTTATCAAAGCGAATCTGTCAGGCTGCCAAGCTTAGAAGCAAATCAGAAATATTTTTTGCCTTAACTTCTTCTTTCTTTCTTTCTTCCTTTCTTTCTTTCTTTCTTTCTTTCTTTCTTTCTCTTTCTTTCTCTCTCTCTCTCTCTCTCTCTCTCTCTCTCTCTCTCTCTCTCTCTCTCTCTCTCCCTCCCTCCCTCCCTCCCTCCCTCCCTTCCTTCCTTCCTTCCTTCCTTCCTTCCTTCCTTTCTTTTTTGGAAAGAAGCAGGGTGCATGCCACTACCACATGGATGGAGGCCAGAGGACAATTTGCAAGAGTCCATTCTCTCCATCTGCCAACCAACATAGGTTGGCAGGCTCAGGAGCAAGCATCTTTGCCTACTGAGGCATCATCCAGCCTCAAAAATATTTTCCAATGTACTAAACTGTAAACACAAGAGGGTATGTTTTAATATAAAGATGTTCTGGAGGTTTAAATTTTTGCTCTTGCATCAGGCGCAAAAATTATATAGGTTTCCACGGGCAACGCTCTTGAAGTGGGAAGCGAGAGGAGTGTCCCAAGCTCAAGTTTGTTTCTGGTTTTCTGAGATTGCGAAGAAGTAATAAAATATCTCTGGGTCCCAGAGAATGAGTGGAGAGAGAGCTTGACAGTACGCAGGGAATTTATTAACTTGTCAGTGAACTCAAAGATTAATTCCTAGCAGTAGTCACTACTGGGCCCATGGTAAGGGCCTCATCTATCCAGAAGTGTGGAGTGGGTAAGAAAGTCTGGAGGACCCTCACAGCCAACTCCCTATGGAATCTGTTAGCACAAATCTTCATCATAAAGGTAGCAGTCAGTACTGTGAACATTTTGCCAGTTCTTTCTGCTTTGCATTGCTCATTTTGAACTAATTGAAAAGCGCCCACGTGTTTACAGCGTGGAGTGTTTTCCTTAGCAGTCAGATTACCACCCGTGTGCTTAAACACACCACCGTTCTCCCTTTACAAGGCTGTAAGGCCCAGGCCGATACTGGGCAATTCAGAACCTCCCTTTTTGCTGGCGGCAGCAGGGGAGCACTCCTAATCTGGCAAGATGGAATATTCACAGGGAAAGGGAAATATGCGCAAATGCAATGTAAGTCCAGGAGTCTCACACCTAAATGGGGCACGCATGGCAGAAAGCAATTTGGCGGGGCCGAGATTGCTTCCTGGCTCTCAATTATTTTCCCTCAGCTTTTCCTTCAAATTGTAAATCAAATTCTTTCCCTTGTGCCTCAGTGAGCTTGGTTCTCTCATCTTAAGTGGGGGAGGATCCTGACACTTCCATTTCACAGCACTGCAGCTTCCTTTCCTTGTTTCCATAGGATTTCTGTTTCCCTCTGTAAATTACGTTCCAGTAATGATTGGGTCATTTCAACAGCATTCTCTGGTTATCCTGCTACAACACAGGGCATTTAAAGGTGCTTAAACAGAAGGGAGCACAAAACAAACAAACAAACAAAAAAAATGACTCTCTCCAACCAGGTGTAACCATTTGATAACAACTGGCCTAGCTGCTTCTCAGCTTATAAAGAAAGATGGTCATATCCAGACAATATCTTTTGAAAAAAAAATGTGTCCATACATAAAACTAACACGGATATGAATCTATGAATGCAGGAGATGGAGGTTGGAAGATCAAGAATTCAAGGCTCATATAGGCTATATAAGATCCTGTCTCAAAAAAAAAAAAATCAAAACTAAGAGGCTGGGAGCGCTGGCTCGGCAGTTAGAGCACTCACTGCTCCTGCAAAAGACCCAGGTTTGTTTCCCAGAACCCACATGGTAGCTCACAGCCATCAATAACTCTTGGAGTTCCAGGAATTCTGACCCCTTAGGGCCCGTGCACCAATGTGCATAATGAATACATACATGTAGATTTAAAACACAAATAAATCACAATTGATAATCTGTCACAAAGAAAAAAAATGTTTTCTCTAATGGAGTCTGACTGGCTATACAAACCACTTAAGGACAGGTTCCATGACCAGCAGAAGATGCCAACACAAAGCAAACTCAATGGTGATTTTGGAAGATTTTTTTCATAATGCTTTGGGAATCTTAAAAACTTTACATATCTTTTGCATATATCTGTATCTGTATCTATATAGATGGCTTTCTATAAGAAACGGCAGATGTCAGAGGTTTGAGGTGTTACCATGGCAGCCTCCCTACAATGAACCAAAGTGTAGCTTACAAGGTGGATTGTATAAAAGACAAGCCATTGTGCTCCAAAGCTGTTAAGTACTCACATTAGGAAATACACCATGCATTTCTTAAAATTAACTTGCTTTTAACCAATTTTAATTTGTACCTGGTCTCCTCCCCCCTAACCCCCACTTCCCCCCCCCTTTCCCCCTCTATGAGCATCTGTTAAGACTTGAATCTTCAGAAATGCTGAGAAATCCACAACTTCTGATTGATTTCTGCCCCTCAAAGCATCGACTGCGCCTCATTGTTAGGGGAAGCCTTTGCACCTTAGCGGGGTTTCGACGCGGATTCTCACACCTTGTGTGCGCAGTGACTGTAGGATCTTCCATTCGGGCTCCAACCTTATTTCCAGTCCAGACAATGTGAGCTTACTTGTAGGAAGTTGGGACTATCATTGGTTACCTTGACAGTGTTTCTTAGTGGTGCTGCACCACTGAAATTTATTAGGGATAGGAACGACTTCCAATGGTTTTCTAGAAGTGTTTGCCTAGCTTGTCAGCATACAGGCCTATTTTGCGAGTGAAGAAATGACCATGAAGTCCAAGTTCAGAAGTGACTCCAGGTTGCCAGGTTCCCCTGGAATCTGTTACTTAGTGTGCTATCACATGAAGCTTGAGAAGCAAGTTTGGTGTTTCCTACAGGTATTTGAAGACACAGCTCACCTACCTCGAGATACCTGTCAGAGTGCTGGATTTACATCTAGATGGATCTGCCTGGTGGGCTGTATTTTTGTTTACTGAGGAGCTCAGATATACTTCATATGAGTTTGGGAGACACTGAATAACAAAGTATTCTTGCTAAAACAGCTGCAGAGATGGAGGTGGGCATGCTAGGTAAGAGATGCAATCTTGAGAGGGGAAGGGTGGGGAACGAAATCTCCTTTTGAATTACTTACATCAATTTGCCACAAATAAAAATTTCAAAGCCAGAGAAATTTGGAGAAGTTAGTCAGATTGTTTGTCAAGGGTAAAACCTACTTAAACATGCCCCAGAAAACAGTGAGCATTTTCACTCTGAGTCCTTGAAGAGTCAATTTTCTCTCTCCAATGTATCTGTGGCCCACATCTTAGTATCTCTCTTGTCTTAATTCTTTACCTGTCCCTGCTCCTCTGCTCGGTGTCCTTGCCCAGATACCCCGCCCCATAATTTAGAGTTGAGATATATCCCTGTAAGTCTCTCAAGCTTAAATGATACAAAATTGGTGATCTGTAGTCCATGAAATCACACGCATCCAAAAGATGGATTCAGCTTGGCGGAACAAGAAGAAAAAGGCTACATTGCCTCTAGACACGCCTCTTCCAACTATGAATATTTTTAGCCTAATTTCTCCCAGGTACATCTGAAAAGTCAGACTAGTGTGTGCCTCCATTGAAAAGAACTGTCCCTCCCACTCATGCTTTCTCTAACACAAGTGAGCAAGTCCCAAAATTAGGAGTCTGGAGTCATCGTGTCTGAAGGAGGCAGTTAGCTTCACGTGGTGTTTACACCATAGAGACAATTCGGGCGGACGTGCCAATAAACCTAATGTCGGTCATAGATTTGAGGCCAGCTAAAATGAACAGTCATAAAAATAAACCAAACTGAACCGAAAGCTTTAGCTGAAGAATGGACACAATAAACAGCTTATGCCCTCTATAAAGCAAAGCTTAATATTCGTTTGTGTTCCAGCAGCCAGCTGAGCTGTGAGCAACCCAAGAGGTGTTGGGGGCCAACACCCGCATTTCAGCCACGTTCAGAGATGTCCTTTGTGCGCTGAGAGGTGAAGTGCATTTCAGTAAATTCCAGCAGAGGTAGGAAGAGTGGCACAGGGCTTGGGAAAGTGTGCCGGTGGCTGGGGAGATGGCCAAGTGCTCACCACAGAATACCGTGAGGACCTGAGATTGGATCCAGGTAAAAATCAACGGAAGTGGGATGTTGGGGTGTGCCCACAATTTCAGAATGTGGGAGGCAGAAACAAGAGGATCTCTGCAGCTTGGTAGCAGGCTGGTATTGTCAACCTGGTGAGCTCCACAGTGAGAGAGAGAGAGAGAGAGAGAGAGAGAGGGGGGGGGGGAGAGAGAGAGAGAGAGGGGGGGGGGGGAGAGAGAGAGAGAGAGAGAGAGAGAGAGAGATCCTGCTTCAAAAAATAATATATGGGAAGACATCGAATGCTGACCTCTAGCTACACACACATACATGAACACACACACACACACACACACACACACATTTGTTGCACTTGCATATACAGCACACTAAACCATTTAAGATGGCTTCAGTGACTGTGGAGAGCTACTTGCATTTAGCATTCCCAAGATCAGGGCATTAAATAACCCACAGGTCTTGCCATAACCCCACCCATGAAGGAATCCCATTGTCTCCAATGTCCACGTGTCCTTGTTCGGTCAGTGACAGCCCTGATGCTCTCGGTCCTTCCTGGTTTTCCCATGACTGACTAACATTGCTGTGGACCACAGTAAATAGCTAAAGGAGAGGAAGTCAGAGTTGAAAGGATTTTTATGTTTCTCAAGGATTCTTAACATCATCCCTTGGAAATGGTCTCTCCTCTGGAGAGTGAGAAAGCAAGAACGAACCCCCACTTCCCCTGCGTCCTGGGGGTGATGGCCCATTATCCCTTCCCAGGGCCCTGGCTATGTGAGCACAGACAAGACTTTTCTCCCCAAATTGATGCCTGATACAATAGGTGAGTGAGCAACGATGAAAGGGCAGAATTCAAATCTCACCCACAGAGCTGGGGAGGTTGCTTAGAGCCCTGGGGTCGCTTAGAGCCCCAGGAGAGCAAGCAAACCTCAGGGAGAGAAGGAACCTTCGAGGATGGTGCTAAGGAGGATGAAGAGGCTCTGTCCACTTCCTGAGAATGGCATCTGCCTCCGTCATCGCCTGAAGTGACGTCTCCATGTGCTGAGATTTTTTTTGGTGACTGGTTTATTCCATGCCATTCTGACTGCAGCTCTTTAGGGCATTAAATACAATGCCTCTGTCTGGCAACATAGGAGCGAATGTGGGCTCCATGGGGGTGACACCCTCGAATCGTGAGCTAAAATAAGGCTTCCTTAAGTTACTTCTTTCCAGATTCCTGACCCACACAATATAGAGCAGAAAAAGAATGTTAACAGTGGTGACATTTATGAACAGGTAAAATGGTCCCCAGGAAAAGGTGACTGCCACCAAGCAGATGACCTGAGTTCAGTCTCAGGGACCAACAGGGCTGGGGAGAGCAAGCTGTCCTTTGACTATACATACATGCATTATGGCAACTGTACACACACCACACACACACTCACACACACACACACACACACTCACACACACACACACACACACACAAATAAATGTGATAAAATTATTAAAAATTAAATGACTATACTTAGTAATTTATGAAAAAGAAATTATACCTGCAACATTAAGCTCATATTTTGGCCTACAATCTTTACAACCTCTACCTTTAGGTACTATCTTTTCAGTACAGGAGGGGCAGAAGTGTGTAGTGGGAAGACAGAGAAGCAGATCTGGAGATGTGAGGTGATGAGGAACAGTGAGTAGACTGCACTGCCACCTAAGGCCATGGTGAAGTCTCAGCCCAGACTGCCACCAGGATCAGTAGTCCTGGGCTCGTGGCCCTACAACAGAAGGGGTCTGTGTCGACGTCAGATGTCTGTGGTCTATGCTACCACCAAAGGCCTATGGCTTAGGCAGGAAATAGAGGTGGAGCATCTGGGAAAGAGAGGAGACTCTGGGATAGAGCCATGCAGGAGAATCGCTGGGAAGATACAAGGAGACAGACGCATGGTGTGTGAGCACAGGTAACCAGCCGCACCTGCACACAGGTAACCAGGTGAGGGGCAGAATGTAGGTAGTGACAGGATATCGGAGGAGTCCCAGGGAAGATCCAATACTGATGGTGTAGTAGAAGCCAGGGGCCTCAAACCAAACCAATGACTCATTGCAATGAACACTTGCAAGAAAAGCTGACTGGGCAAAACGGTGTGCTATATGACACACTGGGACACACCACAGTTTTAAGCTTTTGTTCTTGTTGTTCTTTATTTGTTTTTGGTTTTTCAAGATAGCGTTTCTCTGCATAGCCTTGGCTGTCCTGGAACTTGTGCTGCAGACCAAGTTGGCCTTGAACTCAAAGATCTACCTGCCTCCTTATTTTTATCTATCTATCTATCTATCTATCTATCTATCTATCTATCTATCTATCTTCTACCCACCTATCTATCTCTCTACCTATGTTTTCTTTTGTTGGAGGTAGTTTACAATGACAGGGGGCAGACATGGAGGGTTGGGGAGATGAGTGGAATTGGGGTACATGATGTGATATTCACAATGAATCAATAAAGTATAAAAAAACAAGAAAGTTTATCAAAACAAAAGTCACTGCCTTTCCTTTAAGTTAGTTCTTGGTTATATAATAATAGTTATCATATAATAATATGTAATATTTATACATTTAAAAAATAATTTTAATCAAGTCATTTGGACTGAAGAGCTGCCTTCTACCGGACACTCCAACTTATCCCCTCTGGTTGTTACTCACTAGGTAAGGAAGTGCTTCCAGCGCTCAGTCTTGTGGGTTGATGATGGAAGAATTTGAAAGGGCATTTTCTCTCATGGCCCTTCCTTTTCACAGACACACCACTACAGTCTATAGTGAACATGTTCAGTATTTTCCTTTTTACATATTTTAAGGCCTGCATCTTCCACCATCGCTGCAGTGGCCAGGACCACATAAGCTCCCAGCAGACACTGTGGGTGCTCCTCGCCTGTTCTGACTTAATGTGGACAGAAGTTTTTCATGTTTAACATGTATTAACCCAATACACCAGCTAAGCACACGTCAGCATGTACGCACATGTCAGCACGTATGCACACGTCAGCACGTACGCACACGTCAGCACGTACGCACACGTCAGCACGTACGCACACGTCAGCATGTACTGCAGGCGACTCCCCTGCCTCCCTGAAGGTTTGAAGGTCACGGGAACTGTATATTTAAAGTCAACCTCTAAGGCCCTCATTCTTTCTTTATGCACTGAAGTGGGAGGTGATTTGTGGATTACATATTTTTTTAGTGTGTTCAGAAACAGGCGGGGAAATGATGAAAACTACTTTAAGGCCCGCTTTTTTCTTAGCTTCTAAAATAATGAGCTCTTCTGAATGAAGCCCTAAAACTGGAACCCGGAGGAGAGGCCATGTGCAGCTCTGGCTGGCTCATCCATCTCTCCAGACAGTGCCCCCAAAACACTCCATAAATGGTTTCAACCTGGGTGAATGGATTATTGTAAAGATTCCTGAAATAATCCTCTCATCTTTTAACACAGCTCTGACCCAGTTTGGGGAGTATCTTTGATACTTTTTCCCGCTTCACTGACCTCCAGGATGAAGGGTCAGACACATCTGCATTTAACAGGCCATGTTCATCTCAGGGCTCACAAAGGGGGTCAGTCTTTCTTTCAAAAGGAAATTGAAAAGAATATTACGAGGCCTCATTTCAGGAGATGCTGGCTTCTGTTTTTATAACCAGAGCTAACAGAGAGCAGAGATACAAACCCACAGCCCTGTCTTGGAACAGCGCATTGATTGGAGGAGAATGGAGACGCCGTGGCTTAAGTGGAGTTTGCTTCGGTATGAATGTATGGATGGTTCACAGATCCGGGACTCTTCACTCCAAAAGGAAGTACAGACCCATATGGAAGACAGGGTGGGGCTGGAAAGAATTACACAGGGACAGCCTAGGCAGGGAGGAATAGGGTGAAGACATGGGACCTTACAGGAAGTGAGAACGCTTGAGCGTGACCTGTGGGAGATGCTACGGGCTAAGTGCTTGCTGCTTAATCAGGAGGACCTGAGTTCAATACCCAAGGACCTCCATAAAGATGGGACTGGGACAGTGTGCTTGTGGTCCTAGTGCTGGGGGGAGGGGGTAGTGGGGGCAGGGGCAGGATCATCCTAAGGATGCCTGGCCAGTCAACCCAGCTAAACTGGGGATCTTCAGGCTCAAGGAGAGACATTACTTGAGAAGATAGTGTAGAGAACTGATTAAGGAATCCCTGTTCACATTCTGAATGATAGAAAATTGGTGCATTGTGCACCAGTTTGTGAAATGCCTGAAACTTGCCATTGCCGTGACAAAGTACCTGAGGCAGCACTCTTTCCAAGATACTGAGATTGCCTCCCCATATTCTTGCCTTTCCTCTTGGGCAAAATAATGGCCCGAGTCTTTAAGAACTACTTTCTTTCCCTGGATAATACAACTCATTATCAAGTCTCTCATATGACCCTAACGCAGGTAAGAACACTTACTCTCAAGTGATATGAACAGAAATAGGGTCACAGACTTTAGCAGACTAAGCCGTTGAGCCTAAAGAGACTTAGATCGTATATGGAAAGGGTGCTGTGGGAGTAAATGAGAAACGTCCCTCGCTGGCTCATGTGTTTGAGATTGTCCCCAGTTGGTGGTGATATCTGGGGGGAAGTGATGGACTGTTTAGAAAGGGCAGACTTGTTGGAAGAACTATGTCATTGGAAGCAAGATTTAAGGTCTTATTGCCTGGCTTCACTTCCTGTTCTCTGTCTCTGCTTCCTGTGTAGATGGACTTGTGATCTCTCAACTTCCTGTGCCTGCCATGCCTCCTTCAGAGCTGTTAGGGACTGTCTCTATGGAACCATAAACCAAACTTTTTTTAATAAGTTGCTTTAGGTCATGATGTTTTATTGCCGACACCGAACAGCAGTTGTTGCAGTAGGTATCATTTGCAGAGTAGGCAAGGCTACTTGGACTCAACACTCATTTACCCTAATCCACCAATGATGGGGTTTGACATTGTTAATGGAGACAGCCCTCAGCAGTCCTGTGAAGTGTACAGGTAGTAGTAGTCCACCATGGAGATGGCACGGAAGTCTTGATTTCAGAATCCAGTCATTGAAAATCCTGAGTCCTACAATCACTAAGATGTTGGGTCTGGAAATTCATTTTAGCCAATTGACCCAAATATGGGAACCTCCACGTTAAAGAAGCACAAAGAGTCTGTGATGGGCACATGGTTTTCAATGCCTCCACTTTCATGAGGTTTGGGAAATAGCCTGAGGCTCATCCTTGGACAGGGAACAAATAGGAGGGCAAACACTTTGTGTACAAGCAGATTTCTCATTCTCTGTTTTACTCTTCCCTCATCTGAGAGAGAGTCTAGTCCCTGCCCATAAGACTTCCTACAGTTAGGAAGATCAACATATTAAAACAACAATTCAGTTGGGGTGAAGGAAAAAAATGAACATTGAAATGATGGTGGGGGGTGTTGAATGAGCTAGACTTATCATATTATCAGAGGATTTTCTGTAAATGTGGTGCTGTGGTTTGTGTGTGTGTGTGTGTGTGTGTGTGTTCTTAGCAGCCATCATTGCAGGGGAGTGGGAATAAAATGGTATGAGATTTTTAAAATGATTTACTTATACACCTCTGTGCATGTGTGTACATGTCATGTGCATGCAAGTCCCTGGAGAGGCCAGAAGAGCGTGGTGGGTCTCATGGAGCTGGAGTTACAGTCAGTTGGGAGCCAACCGATCTGGGTGCTGGAAAGTGAACTCGGGTCTTCTGAGTGATATCTCCAGACTCCTACAATAGTAAGTTTGAACATGGAAAGACAGAAGAGTCCTGAGACCTTCTGTTCTGAGACAGCACTGCTTGGGTTAGCATGTATCCCCCTTCCCATCCTCTCAGGCTATTCGGGGTAGCACACACATCATGCGAGTGCTTGAGAGCACATGGATGTCTATAGCAGATGCCTTTCAGGTCCCCACAGGCTTGTTCTGCTCCTCAGATGGAGCTCATCTCCACAGGGGTGAGTGAGTCACATGACAAACAGGTTACGAGACTAATGAATCAGGATCTGTTGTGTTCCTGAAGACAGACAGACCACAGGCATAAGCAAGCCATCCTTCCTCCCAGGGTTTTAGCATCTTCCCTCTTGGATGGTCTAAAAATCCTCCCATTGATAAGCCTCTAGACATCAAACACAATATCTATACATACACATACATACATTCACACACACACACACTCCGACAGACAGACAGACAGACAGACACACATACACACACACACACACACACACACACACTGCAGTCTCCTTGACTACTGGCAGCCATGAATGACCGAACTCTGCATAGATCTGTCAAGATTATGATATGTTCGTCTATCTGAGTAATAAAGAAGGAAGGGAGGGAGAGAAGAAGTGGGATGTGGAATTAAATTGAATTGGAAGCACACACTCATATTCATTCTGGTAAGGGATAAAGTCATATCAATGCATACATCTCTTTGGATATTTTTGCAAAAAAATCTTCAAATCCAATTTCTCCTGAAAAGGTAGCTGCTGTCCTATTTTTCTGAATCAAATTAATGTGTCAGTATTTTTAAAACATTATATTATCACTTTGTGCATTTGTGTCTGTGTGTGTACATATGTATGTGTATATATGCCTGCCACATGAGTGCAGGTGACCTCAGATGCCAGGAGAGGGTGATCTATCTCCCTGAAGCCGCAGTTACAGGCAGCTGTGAGCCCCTGACATGGGTGCTGGTTTTCTGGAAGATTGATACCGCGCCATCTCTCCAGTCCCAGATTTAGTCTGTTTTATATTTCCCCCTCTCACCTATTTGTCCTTTCTACATAAAACCCAGGCGGTTGGGACTGCCTGACTGTCTCCTTTATGAGGACTGTGAGTGAATGTGGTCTTGATTCACTGAACCAGCTAGATGCCTGGGGTCAGTAATGATGGGTCTCTCCAAACTTCCTGCCAATCAACAGAACTATTCTATGACTTCAAAATGCTTCCCATTAGAGCCACCTCAACAGTATTTACAAGGATGGCCTCCCAAATGCTCAGCCGCATGCAGACCTCATTTACTCATCTGGGGATGGGGAAAGGGAAGCCAGTTGGGGAGGGATGCTGCTTCTACATTCCCCTGGGCCAGAACACGGGCACAGATGCTATGGATTGACTCAGAACGCCATCTAGTGAAGGATAAGAGGAAGTGCAGAGAAAAAACTCCAAACTGGATCCTGATTCAATTGTCCTTTATAAAGGACTACTTTAAATCGGTCTGAAAACAGTGACAAGTGTGACTTGGAGGTGCTTACCTCTAGTGACAACTACTCAGGGGGCTGAGGAAGGAGGTCAAAGGTCAAGGCTAGCCTGGCTGCTGAGTTCAAAGCCAGCATGGGCAACTTTGGGAGACCTTGTCTAAAATAAACAATCGAATAATCAGCTAAATAACAAAATCTGTAGGAATGTGTGAACACTCTCATAGGGCTTACAAGGTACCAGATTCAATCCCTAGGACTGTCCTCTGCTCCCTGAAATAATGATGTGAGCATGAGGTGGTGGTGGTGGTGGTGGTGGTATGCATGGGGAACAGGTATAGTTTAGAAGTCACAGCTTTTGTTTGAGATAGGGTCTCTCATTGGTCTGGAACTTTACAGGGGAGCCAGGCTGACAGGCCTGGCAGCTTTGGTAGAGTCACCTGTCTCTGCTCCCATGTCACAGCACTAAGACTCCATACTGGTGACTCACCCAGCTTTTTTACTTGGGTTCTAAAGGCAGGTCCTTGTGCTGGTTCAACGCGAGCTTTACTGGCCAAGGTGTCTCCATCTCCCCAGCCTTGTGAGCTTTAAACTATGGAAGAGCCACAAAGCACGGTGACTTTAGCACAGACCAGATTCAACAATTTATCCTACCCGCCTCTTGGGAGGTAGACCAGCACGCTCTTGTGTTGGCATCTCTGAGACTGGAGTCAGCATGGCCACAGTTTCCTCCCACAGCCTCCATGGTGTGAATGGCACATAGGGGCCTGAGGAGGTGGATACCAGGGTGCCAGTGTTTTGAAGCGAGCCTCAGACAGCCATGGTGGTCTGCAGTGAAGAGGCCCTTGGGCAAGAGAACCCAGCTATCAAAAAATTAAAACTTGTCTGGCCTCAATAGTTTCTATCAGAAAAATCAGTGCCAATTGCACCTGTTTTGCAGCATGCCACACTCAAAAGGCATTCAGTAAGTACCACACCATTCAGTAACGAGTGGGGGCAGCTAAAGTTTTTAACCCCAAGAAGAGAGCTGAATATAATTCAACGTTCACATTCTTTTTTCTTTTCTTTTCTTTTCTTTTCTTTTCTTTTCTTTCTTTCTTTCTTTCTTTTTTTTTTTTTTTTTGGCTTTTCAAGACAGGGTTTCTCTGTATGCTGTGACATACTTTAGTTAGTGGGAGAAGAGGAGGGTTTGAAATTGCTGTAAGAATACATAATTAGGGATGCAGGTTTGCCCAGGGGAGACCTAATTTATGTGTGAGCCTGTTGTCATGGTTACAGCATCCACAAGACTGAAAGTGTCCTAAGTGAGATCATCCATATACTGTGGTCACCAGACCCACATAATCTACTTAAAAATGATGTTTCTGTTTTCATGCTGTGCAAGTGTAGGCTTGCACACTTGTATGCTGTGCCCGTGAAGCCCAGAAGAGGGCACTGGGTGCCCGGGAGCTGGAGTTAGGGGACAGTCATGAGCAAGAGTGGGTGTGGCTTTAAACTCTGAACCAAAATAAACTCTCGCTTCCCTAAATTGCTTTGTATTTTCTCACAGGGTAGAACAGCACCTGCCCAGGGTTTTCGCAGGAAGCAAGAGAACTGAGATGTGCCAATGGCATACCAAGGCAATCTGAAACAATGGAGAGTCCTTGTGCAAGGTCATTGCTGTGGCACCCTGCACACCTTTAATCCTATCACTCAGCAGGCAGAGGCAAGTGAATCTGTGTGAGCTCAAGTCATGTTGGTCTGTTTAGTGACTTCCAGGCTACACAGGGACACTGTGTCTACAGAAATAGTACTTGTTCTAGTGGATGGGACAATTATCTCTCAAGTTCTCGAATACATGACTACTAAGTTAGAAGATGTATAGGTGTGAGGCTATCGCTGGCTAAGCAAGACAATACCAATAAGCTGGTGGGACTTTGGCATCTACTGGGAATGGGAACTCTTCGAGGCCACTGACCCTAACCACTTCTGGGCATTCCATCATTGTACATATACAACTATCAAATCTTAGGTAGTTTCATATATGTGAAGGAGATATCCTGCCAACCAACTTCCTTTTAAAAAACTAAACACTGCCACTACCCACAAACAGACATGGTGTTTCCTCACATGCGTGAGGAAGTGACTTACGGACATTCTGATATCAGTCTTCTTGGTTGAACTGCCTAGAATAACTCTGTTTTGTCCTAGTTTTAACAAAAATCCATCTTGTGCTTCGCCCCACTGCTCCCCAGGCCCTGTTGACCATACTAAGCAGAACATAGTTTCAGTTTGGGACCTTCCATTGTTTTACAACATAAAGCAAATCAACAAGGTGCAGCCTTTGAGCCTTTGGAAACAAAACCTGCAGAAACTTCCACCCGTTGGCCTTCTTCTAGCTTGGTGTGATTGTGGGCTTGAGCCCTTTTGAGCCATGGCAAATGTAGGGAGTCCCCTCTGCAAAGGGTCTGCTCTTCACCAATCTGATCTTCACTGAGAGACCTGGAAAACTGAAACCAAAACCTAAGTCCTATTTCCCTCTCCCCAGCTCCTGGGAAGACCCTTCCAATATGAGGCAGAAAAGGCAGTGTATCAGTTTGTCTCTCACATGTGAAGTCCTCCTTTTGTGCTTTCCCCCTGGATTACAAAGTCCAGTGTGGTGCAGGGTCAGCGAATCTGTTGCTCTATTTTTATCGATATCTGAAGAGAAGCCCACAGGGACATCTTTTGGGAAGTAAATGGTAATTGTGTGCAAATGAGAAAATAAAACTTTTCATGGAATAACAGATCTCTCCAGGCGGGAAGAAGGGGCATTCCGTAGCTTCCTTTTGAAAGCAGTGCAATCATAATGAGAAGCAGCTCAAAGCCTCCATCCTAAAGGGATGTGGAAAAGGGCAGTGCCCGCTCCACGGCCAGTAAGGACCACCCAGAGCATCAAGAGCCTGGGGCTCGGGTTCCACGGCTGACCTGAGAGATGGTAAGGAGTGTGTCACCTCCGTGCATAAATGTTTAAGTTTCCTGGTGGTGAAGATATTTAAATATAAATGAGCCAAGGATAAAAAAAAAAATTTTTTTAAATGCCTATGAAATTTTACTGCCCAGGAGTCTGGATTTGTCAAAGTCGAAGCCAATGAAGCAAATTAAGCTTTGGCTTGTCTGCTGAGGGGAACAGACAGAAACTGGCACTCGAGGATGAAATTATCAAGAATTTCACTAAAAAAAGAATCTTCTTCACCTTGCTGAGAGCCAACAACCATAGGGTAGTAGTGGCCTCCCCCTCTCTCTTCCTGCCTCCCTCTATTCCTTTCTTCCTTCTAGCTGTTTCTCCCTCCATTCCTTCCTTCCTTTCTTTTAAAACAGTTTTCTGAAAAATACTCCAACATATGCTTTGAGGGCAATTAAATTTGCTGACCGATATGACACATCAAACACAGAAAGACCAAGAGGCTTCCTTGAGACGGCACAGCAGAGGAGAGCCACTCCAGCATCGCCATAGAAGATTCTAAAAAAGTGCCGCCTGCTCCTGAAAGAGTCCAGAAAATTATCATCTCTATCAAGAGTGGACCTTTACGTCAACGGAATAAAAAGACAGATGGCATTGTGGAACAATGACCACAGATATGCCCTGACTACCTAGTACAGTTGTCCACGATGTGAATTTGGAGTTCTAATATCAAAAGGACACAGTCTGTTCCTAAAATCTACCCTAACCGCATTTGTCTGAAAACACCAAGAGGTGATTATTTATTGGCTGGAAGATCCATACAGAGATGCTGGCCAAATGACACCATCAGTCTGCTTCATTAGACAGGTTGCATTCCTGTTATTAAAATAACAAGAGTCCTGGAAGAAGACACGATTGTAAGAAATTTAGGGAGGCTAGAGAGATGGTGTCATGCCTCCTGTACATATGAGGGGACTAGAGTTTGAATCTCTAGCACGCAGGTAAATGCTAGGTGGTAGTGGTAGCCTGCCTGGAATCCCAGCCCCAGGAGAGCAGAGACAAGGTGTCTTGGGGATTGACTGCTGTGAACAGATACCATGACCAAGGCAACTCTTATAAAGGACAACTTTAATTGGAGCTGGCTTATAGGTTCAGAGGTTTTGTCCATTATCATCAAGAAGGGAGGATGGCAGTGCCCAGGCAGATGTGGGGCTAGAGGTGCTGAGAGTTCTACATTTTTATCCAAAGTCAGACAGGAGAAGACTGACTTCCAGGCAGCTAGAATGAGGGTCTTAAAGCCCACTCCTACAGTGACACACGTCTTTCATCAAGGCCACACCTCCAAATAGTGCTACTTCCTGGGCCAAGCATATTCAAACCACCACACAAGGGATCCCTGACCAAGCCGGCTAGCCAGAAGGTTGAATCAGCCAGTTCTGAGTTCAAGGGAGAAACCCTGCCTTGAAATATAAGGTAAGGAGAGACGGGGGAAGAAAGACACCAGATGATAACTCCTGTCCTCTATACTCACATACACCTGCATGTACACATGCACACAATACTCACACACAAAATAAATGCAAATAAATTTAGGATTTTCTGCTTGCTTGTTTTCTTGAGCTCTTTTAATTTTGTGGTGTTCAGGACTGAACCCAGTTTCCACTGGCTAGAAAAATGCTCTACTGTTGAGCTGTGCCCCTTGCCCCCAAATTTAGAATTTCTGTATAGAAAAAAATGTTCATAAGCCCAATTATTTTTCTATGCCAGTATTGCTATAAACATAAAGATAACCCATATATAATTATATATTAATATCATTAAATATATTAAATTAGGAGGTAGATGAAGACAACTCCTTCTCTCTGGCAACTTTTGGGGCCTGTACCTGGAGAAATTTTTCCTCTGCAGTGCCATTAAGGTGGGACACTGTGTATTTCTCTCTTTAAGAGATGCCAATAGAAGAGAATGCTCGCTGGGGAGTACTGGTAACATGGATGTCTGTGTGTGTGTGTGTCTGTGTGTGTGTCTGTGTTTGTGTCTGTGTGTGTGTGTGTGTCTGTCTGTGTGTGTGTGTGTGTGTGTCTGTGTGTGTGTCTCTGTGTGTGTGTGTCTGTCTGTCTGTGTGTGTGTGTGTGTCTCTGTGTGTGTGAGTATCTCCCATTTGACCAGAAGGAAGGGAGCCCTCTGAACAATCTCAGTGTAGATGTGATAAATGTATGAGCAAAGGAAATGAAAGAGGTGTCCAGAAATGTTATGCTGTGATGGAAAAACGTTGAAATGTTTTTAAGGCTCATTCTGTTGTTCCTGGTAGCAAAAGAGCTAAGTTTAGGTTCTTATCATCTTCAAATTCTCAGTTGCTCAACTCCTCAACTCATGCTGTTCTGTTTCCTCACATGCAAGATGCGAATAATGAAAGCAAAGTGTAACCTTAGATGTAGCCTTACATGTGTGTGGCCTTACATGTAGCCATCAAGACTGCAGATATGGAAACATCGATCAAGCCGCAAAACACTATGCACTATATAAAGTTGTGAACTCAAGTGTCTTTATAGCACAATAATTTCAATTCCATTATCTCATGATATTAATAGGACAAAAGGCATGACGAAGCAACTTTAGGGGCTGGAGGGATGATTCAGCATCTAAAAGTTCTGATTGCTCCTCTAGGGGACCCATGATGGGCATCTCACACCTCTGTAACTCCAGCTCCAGGGACACTAACATCCACTCCTGCCCACTGCGGGCACCTGCGTTCACCTGCACATACCCGCACATAGACACTCATGCGTGCACATAATTTTACAACATTATTTTAAGAAGCAACTTAAAGGAGGAAGGATTTATTTGGGCCCACGGTTTGAGCAGTACAGTCCATCATGGTAAGTGAGGCACTCAGGAAGCAGAGTGTGGGGTAGAACCACAACTGGAGACCAACACCACTTTTTGCAACTTTAAAATGCCTCCGTGAAGAGACATGACAGACTCTCCCTCCACCTAATCTGGGTTGAGCTTACAGAACTTCTCAGCCCATAGAAAGCAGCATTAGCAATGGCATATTGGTTCTAAGTGCAGACCTCACGACTTCTTACAAATATTCCCTTGTTCTCTTGGGCACTTCCTGTCCCAGGACCACCAGCCTGGACTACCTGTCAGAGGGTGAGATATTACACAGCTGAAAGCCCTGCTGTTCCATATCAGCCCACAGTAGTTCAATAACCACAAAGCTTAGCTCCTGACCCACAGTCAACTGCAGACATAAAAAAACCAGATCAGCCCAAACCAGAAGGACCACCCAGAAGACAGCAACCTATAGCAACCACTGAGTTGGGGTGTTTTGTTCTGTGAAATAATAGCAATTCATGGTCCTCCACAAGTATACCTATAAATGTGTTCTGGAAGATGGAACGACAGGCAGAAGGTGAGTGTGTGTGTGTGTGTGTGTGTGTGTGTGTGTGTGTGTGTGTGTTTGTACACGCTCTTGAGTGTGTGTTGAATCATCAAGGGTGTGTTTCTGTTCTCCCCTTAGCTTCCTTCAGCTTTTCCAGAGCCATTTGAGGAGCAGCTGTGGTCTGACCTCGGTACAAGGGTTGGAAGCTGCCCCTCTCAGCAGAAACGCTGCCTTCATTCACAGAACGCTGGGCACGGCTGCATTTCTGCTTCCAAGACACGTTTAAAGGCAAAGTAAGAAATGACTTCCTGGCCACTATCAAATCTCTCTTTATGTATGCCATTCCTCTCAAATATAGCTTCTGAAATCAACCCAACCTGTCTGACATTTAAAACTCAGCTGATGCAAGGAATCGGGAAGGTATTAGTTAGCAAAAGTGGACAGGGGATAGATGAGGCGCTAGCTCATCAGAAGCCCATAAAGCCGTAAATGCGCAGGGACATTTGCATTGAAAGTAGAAAGGGAATTTGAGAAGAGATGAAAGGGCAGACTGTGTATGAAGAGTCAGTGAAGTGTTTGCCCCACAAACACTAGGGCCTGACTTCAGATCCCTAGCACCCACAGAAGAAGCGAGTGTGCGAGCATGCGCCTGTAGTCCCAGCAACCCCAGCACTGGGAGGAAGAGATAGGAGGGGTCTCTGGGGCTAGCTCTCCAGCTAATCTAGCCAATCAGCAACCTCCATGTTTAATAAATCTTGGAAAGAAATAAGATGGGAGTGGTTGTGGATGACACCTTACATAGCCTCTTGACTTCACACAAACACATATGCCTCATGCATGGAACTGGAATTTATACACACACACACATGCATGGAACTAGGATTTACACACAAATACACACATATATGTCACATGCATAGAACTAGAATTTACACACAAATACACACATATGTCACATGCATGGAACTAAAATTTACACACATACATACATATATGCACACACACACACATACACACACACACACACATACACACACACACACACACACACACACACACACACACACACACACACTCTAGCAGCAATGTTGTTCAGACAAATCATCAAAACCAAGACAAATTCCGGAGCTTAAGGTGGCAGGACAGGTATCGAGCCTCAGAAAATGCAGGTGATTTTTATAGCTTGCTCCGATGTATACTAAGATACATAGTTTTCAATAATTTAAACTTCATTCTCCCAACTGTTCCAGGAACTAGGTATTATTAAAGCTGTTACAGATGAGGCTTGGGAGGATAACAGTGGTTTCACCATGGAGGTTTTATATGGTGGATTTGTTTGTTTTCAGAGTCGAGAGTCAAATGTGGAGGATGGCAGAGGACATTTTTCTCTTACAACTATTTGAACTCTAAACCTCTGCCTATACTCTCATTAGCCAATCACTTTTCTCCTCTTTGCTTCCTAGCCTGGCTCTGCCTTCTTCCAAATCTTGGTGTGTTTGGGGTGGGGGAGGCAACTGAACCCTATTTGGTTACCAGAGTGCCAGGTACTGAGAGGCTGGGAGAGAGGCCTTCTCCAGGAGACTTAGGTGTGGCTCTTTACAACCAAGGCCTCCCCTCAAGGCGACAACCCTTGATGAAGTGACAGTCCTTTCTTATCCAAACTGTTTTATTGGATGGCAAATGTGAACGCACACACCTTTCTCAGGATGAGTCAGGAATTAAAGACCTTTTGTGGGAAGGAATACCCAGGAAGAGAAGCTTATTGGCTGAACACTAGATACCTCATCAGTGTGGAGAACTCTAGGTTTTTCTTCGACATGACTGATTGCCATGGCCTCCCAGTGGGGTGTCTGGTCACATGTCCCAGAGCAGGTCATGGCAATCAGTCATGTCGCATAAAAACCTAGAGTTCTCCACACTGATGAGGTATCTAGTGTTCAGGCAGGGAGCTGGCTCCACAGCTTCTGTACTCAATCCTGAGTTTCATGGGGTTTGGGCTTACTCTACTTTACCAGTTCTTCTGTCTGATGCATGGTCCACTCCCCCCCCCCCCACTCTGGGAATGTCGGAGATGGAGATTGTCTGTGAATAACACTATGCACGGCATAAGGTCAAACGCTCAAAAAATGTCATAAAGAACAAATGAAAGTTCTCCATGAACATTTGGTGGGAAGAGAGATCGCTTCTCCTAAAAGCATGCATGCATCCATGCAGAGGTGAGAAGAAAACCTGGAGTAGTATCCCTCAGGACCCGTCCACCTTCTTTCTGAGAGACATGGTCTCTCGTTGGCCTGGAGCCCTGGGATTAGCTTAGGCTGGCTAGTCAGCAAGCATGTTCATTTCTCCAGCCTGGGATTACAAATCCATAATCTATACCTCTAGACCAGGCTTTTTATAATATGGGTAAAGTCAGATTTCCTAACTGAGCCACCTCCCCAGACCTTTCCTTGGCTTCTTCTCCCTGGTGACCCTGTCCAAGAGCATCCAATGCCTTGTGTTTCCATCAGATAAGTCTTCTCCATCTTCGCTCCCTGATCTAAAAGTCACAAATGACTTTCATGGATCCTTTGCCATCCTTATCAAAAGCATCCCTTCCTAAGACCTGATACACATGCCAACCCTTTAATAAAGTCTTTTTTTCTGAGCCTCTAGTGGAAGATGTTACAGTCTGGCTCAGCGTTTTCCTGCTGTCTCTCCAAAGTGTCCTTCAATCCAGTGTAGAGAGTGCTCCAAATTCCTTTGCAGCTAAAGGATCGGATGTGATTGACAGCTGCCTTGTAGCTCCATGTGCCCTCATTCAGAAGTAAGTGGGAGAAGCAGCTTATCGGGGAGGAGTTGCTTTGTCTAGTGGGGATCATGGCGGGGGGATCTAGGGCTGGCACGCCTTTGGGGTATAGAATTTAGAGGCGACTACACATTCCAGTGGGAGCAGCTTGCAGCGCAGCCCAGTGTGGAGTATGCTTTTGAGTCACTGTTCCCCTTCACTTTTATGAATTTATGTCTTTTTTAAAAGTTTTATGTATTTTTATGTGCATGTTTGTGCGCCTGCTGGTCTGTGTGTGTACCGTGTGAGCACACCATCCATAGAGATGAGAGGAGAATATTGGATTTGTGAGTTGCCATGTGGGTGCTGGGAATTGAACTGGGTCTTCTGCCAGAGGAGCCAAGATTCTTAACTGTCAAGCCTTCTCTTTAGCCTCGAGCTCAGTCATTTTACCGAAACACAAGTAATGCCCCTGCTAGATAAGGATCCGTGTTTGCAATCAGAACATGAGTTACCACTGTCCACCTGTGTTGGTTCTTTTTCTGTCGAACACCATGACCAGAAGCAACTTAAGGCAAAAATTCATTTTGACTTAAGAATCAGGGGCTAGCACCCATGATAGTTGGGAAAACATGGCAACAGGCAGATATGGCCCAGGTGGAAGGAGCAGGGAGCTGAAAGATCATATCTCAATCCCATTCAGGGACCAGAGAGCATGAGAGTTGGGGTGACATCATAAACTCTGAGTGTCTGCCCTCAGTGATGTCCTCTAGCATCTCCAAAGGGTCCATGACCTCTCCAGGGAGCACCACACACTGGAGACCCTGTGCTCAAATACATGAGCCTGTGGAGGACATAGCTCATTTAAACCACAACAGACTGCTATCTCTAGGGGATTGCTTTTTAAATTCCATATTTCAAAAGCCGACCTAAATAGTATATTAATGTGTGGTGGGTTCCGTTTCTTTTCAGAACTATTACCCTCATTTCTCCCCTTCTGTGGTAGAAATGCTTTTCATTACACCACGGACACTAGACTTTACCCTACAGCTAGTTGTGCTCAGCTATCCAACTTGCTCTGATTAAGCAAGTATTAGTAGCTATGAGAGGACAGAGACATGAAGTGTTCTTGTCCCCCTGTCAAGTCCCTCAGAACCCCCTTCTCATGTTCATAGGTTCAAGGAAGAGGGTAAGAAGTTGACATAGGCTATGTAAGGTAAGTCTGACACAATGTGACCACCTACCATCTTCCCCTTCTTACTATATTCTGTGATCAATGGTGTTACAGTGTTACCATGACAATAAATTATCCTTCTAGACAGCCAAAAAGGAAATTCTCTTCTCAAAAAAAAAAAAAAAAGGTTTGCTGTATTAAAATGGAAGGCATGACTTATATCAAAAGTTAGACACTGACCCAGCTCTGCTTGCCTTCCACACTTAGCTGTCTTTGAGAATTAAACTTTCTCCCCTCCCTAGCCCCACCTAGAGTTGCCTTGAACTCACTGCAAGTTGGAAATGACCTTGAACTCCTGATCCCCTCCTGGCAGGACACACTTCTTTCATTGCCACAGCAACAGACATTACCAGAGCTATAGCTCTTCTCCTGTGTTTCCTTTAGCATTCGAGACTTCATCCATATGTGTTCCTCTTCCTCCATCCTGTGTCTCCTCTAGTTGCCATCTGACTGGAATCTTTCTGTGAGGAACAGTCCACTACTGTCTCCTTCAAGCCCTAAACTTTTCCTTTAGCCCTAACCACTATGTTCCAGCAGCCAATAGACTGTACCAAATCCAAGTTCTTTCTAGAATCCCTTACATGGATGGATGCTCAGAGACACTTCCTCAAGGATGCTTTCAGATTTGTTCTGCTTTCTCTTTCTTCTAATGACCAGGCCAACCATACACATACACAAAGAGACATACACACTCTCTCTCTCTCTCTCTTTCTCTCTCGCTCTCTCTCTCTCTCTCTCTCTCTCTCTCTCTCTCTCTCAGTGTGTGTGCCCTTTCACTAAGTCACGCACAATAACTACCAAACTTCTTGCAGCTGTGGTGGCCATGGCTTTGACAGTCTCTCTGGGAATTTTTCAAGGACCTACAGGGTTTTAGATTAAAGAACACCATTTGAAATAAATTTGAGAAGCAAAAAAAAAGTAACCTTGATAATTTGACTTTACACTGAATACAAGCACTGCTTTTAGAATTCTACTCTATTCATAATGTTTAAAAATGAGAAGCAAGGGACTGTGGAAAGATGCTAGAACCTAACCTATCCTAACAGGGAACAGGACAGTAATCATCTAATGAAGCAGGGACAGGGGATTCTGCAGCCAGCCCTACTTTGGTTAGCAGGATTAGAGGTTGATTTCCCATGCTGCCCTACTCAAAAATCAATGGCTAGTAAAAATGTGAACAATATTAATTCAAACCGGCCAAACAAGGATTAAACTTTACCATGCGGAACACAGCCCATAAAAAATATTTTGCAATTAGATTTTTTTCTTCCAATCACCGAGGAGATGACACATCATTTTTTCCTATGGGCATTGGAAGAAGAGCCTCTGAGCTCAGCAAACATGTAAATCAGGTATTACATGGGTGCTGTATTTACCCATTTCCTAGGACCCAGCCTTCTGAACCGGCTCCATGCCTATCTCTTTGTACATCACCGAGAGATGCCGTACTGTGGACTGCCACAAGAATTCTGAGCAGAGACTCCAGGGAGATGGCAGCTAGAGTCCTTCTAAGTTCCTTGTCAAGTTGTAGAGCTTATAGCTCAAGGCTGATTTTTATTTCCTTTGCTCAGTGGGTAGTCAGAGAGCAGAAAGACCTGACCTGAAAAGGACACCCCAAAACCAGTGTAAAACAAAGAGCCAGGTGTGGAGGCACATGCCTGCAACCCTCTTGCTGAGGAGAGAGAGGCAGCTTGGAGTTCAGAGATAGAATCTGTCTCAGATAACAAGAGAGATGGAATCTTGAGGAACAAGATACACACCAGTATACACATACAAATTGACTCTGCATAAATTCATTTGGTGGATTTTAGGTATGGAAAGGTTTCCCAAATATCCATGATAGATGGGTACAAGGGGATCATTGACAAAATGAATGGTTGGGATCTCCTTCTAGCAGGCTCCTGGTGTTAGGGGCTTGAGTGCACATGCATGTACCTGTGTACACACATACACACCCATGTACCCACACACCCATAGACATACAGTTACCTTTTTTATTGGAAATCGGGGAGAAAGTATATTGAGTAGAGCATGCTTATAGGCTTGCAAAATAGTTGTTAATCATTCAGTGTTTGATTGTGGGTGGGAGCCAGCCTGTCACACTGTAGAATTCAGATATGTTTTTCATCTGTTTTTTTTTCTCATACAGTATAAAAAGTTACAGAAAAAATCACATGAGAACTTTGAACACTCATTGAAGGACATTTTGTATCATGGATTTGTATATAATTGTATAGGCTTTCACATGTAGGCATGTATAAATATCTTGTAAATGTAAGAATATCTATTTCCTACCAATTTTAAATTATGATATCAAGAAATCTGAAGATTAAGAAAATATAAAAATAATAAAAACAATGCATAAAAGAGAAATCACCTTCTCACTGATTTTTATTTCCTTTGTAATAAAAAGAACTAACCTTTCAAAGGCTATTCCTATTTAGATAAAGTTTAAACTTCTGAGTAAGGATTATAGGATTTGGAGTATTTTATTTACCACACATTTTATGCTAAGAGCATAGAAAATTTTACTATAATAAATGTTTTATAAGTATGATGTATCTTACAATTTATATAGTAAATGTAAATTTGCTTGTATTTCCATTTGAAATATATTCACCTTAAAATCAATTATTAAAGCAATTTTATGTTTGACTTTATACCCAGATTTGAGTTAAAAATGAATTGCTTGAAGGCTGGGGATGTGGCAGAGTGCTGGCCTTGTGTATTCAAGGTCCCAAGTTCAAGTCCCAGTGCCATTAAAAGAAGAGCTGCCTGAGAAATGTTCAAAGTTTATCTCTCTCAAAAGCTGCCCAAGAACACAAAGGCCAACAATGCTCTCACAAGAGGTAGAGCACGCCATCGCAAATCCAAGGCCTTTGCTGTGCCCAGACAGTAAGAGGACAACCACAGGAAGTTCTTTCTAACCCCTGATTTGTTGGAGCCTAGTGTTTATGCTAAAGCAAATCAGAGTTTGGTTTTGCAACGTTTCTGTGATCCTGTATACGCTCTGTAATAGTAGTGTAGCAAAATGAAAAACTGCAGGACAACTGCTCCAGCCCAAAGCCAGCTCTTCCTGGAGTCTAAACAAGAGCCATTCAGTGCAGTCTCTCATCTTTTTCATCATTCATAAAATACAGACCATAATGACAGTTTTCATAAGAAGCCCGATGAGCATCTTATTAATGAGATTACATGATTGGGATATGGGTCCAAGTAACTGAAAGGTGTTTGGTGTTTTGCTTTTGGGATGGGGTGTCACTATGTAGCCCTAGCAGTCCTGAAATTCACTATGGTAGAGACCAGACTAGTCTCAAACTTGCAGACATCGGCCTGCATCTGCCTCTCAAGTGCCTGGATTAAAGATGTATATCGCCATGCTTGGATACATGTGCATTTTTTATTTTAGTGTGTGTGTGTGTAGTGCACATGTACATGTGGGGGGGTACATATACGTGTGCAATCGTGTGGAACGCAGATGAAATAACTTTATCATTCTTCTAGCCCTGTCTACCTGGGTTTTTATGTTTAAAGTGTCCATGTATATACATGTTCATAGATGTGCACAAGTATACGGCCAGAGACCAAAGGCAGACATCATCCTTGATCGCTGTCCACCATGTTTACTGAGACAGAATCTCTCAGACTCAAAGCTCACCAATTTGGCTGGTCTGGCTGGAGCTTTCACCCAGTGGATGCTCTGCTTTGGCCTCCTGAGGGTGGAATTGCAGGCAAACCATCTCACCTGCCTAACTTTCCCGTGGTTGGTGGGAATGCCAACTCTGTATCCATAGCAAGTATTTTATCCACTAGGACTCTCCAATGCTAGCTTGTTTTTTGGAGATGATATCTCTTGCTTGCCTGAAAGTTGCTGATGAAGGAACTGGAACCAGGAATCTGCCTCTCACTACTTCCTCAGTGTTGTAAGAAAATGCCATTGTCTCTGGGGATCAAACCAAAGTCCCCCTGCTTGCATCCAAGTATGTTACTGACTGAGCCATCTCCCCATCCCTCCCTTCCCATTTTTGTTTGGGTGGTTTTTGAGACGGAGTCTCATTCAGCAGAGGTTGGCTTTGAACCTTGTACCTATTCAAAGCTGGTGTGGAAGTCCAGTTCCTCCTGCCTCCTTATCCAGAGTACTAGGATTTCAGGAATGGATCGCCATGCCCAGCTTCCTTTCCTCATGTTCTTTCATATATATATATATATATATATATATATATATATATATATATATGATTTTATTTTTAATTATGTGTGTATGCGAATGTCTGTGTGTGGATTTGCATTGTGCATTGGATGTATGTTGGATGTATGTTGGATGTATGTTGGATGTATGTTGGATGTACGTTGGATGTATGTTGGATGTACGTTGGATGTATGTTGGATGTACGTTGGATGTATGTTGGATGTACGTTGGATGTATGTTGGATGTATGTTGGATGTACATTGGATGTATGTTGGATGTATGTTGGATGTATGTTGGATGTACGTTGGATGTATGTTGGATGTACATTGGATATACGTTGCCTGAAAAGGCCAGAAGCAGGAGCTGGAATAGCAGGGGCTCTGAGTTTCCTAACCTGTGTCGTGAACCGGACTCTGGTCCTTGGCGAGAGCATCAAGCTCTCTGAACTGCTGATCCATCTCCCCAGCCACTACTTTCACCATATTCTTGACGAAACCACACACATAAAGAAATGCTTTGTAACTGCCCAAGACATCCAGGGTCACATCCCTGGATGGCAGAGGTCCTGGGGTGTTCATTCACTCCTGATAACTTAAACTCTACTAAAAATCTTAACAAAGTATTCTTTTAAAAGACAAGAAAATTTTTTAAAATTCAAAATACATGTGCAAAAAATTGAGAACACCCTTCATGGGGCAGGAGAGTTGGCTCCATGGCTAAGAGCATTTGCTATCCTTGTAGAGGAGTTGAGAGTGTTTGCTATCCTTGCAGAGGAGCTGAGAGCATTTGCTATCCTTGCAGAGGAGCTGAGAGCATTTGCTATCCTTGTGGAGGAGCTTCGATTCCCCGAACCCACGTGGTGATTCACAAACATCTGTAACTCCAGCCCTAGGTCTTCAATGCCCTCCTCTGACCCACACTAGGCACACAAGGGACACATAGATACTTGTGGGTAAAATACTTACACATAAAATAAAATGAGTAAGTCTAATTTAAAATTTTTAAAACATTTTACAAAAGAACAACAGTAACAAAAAGGTACTTTCGGCTGATTACAGATTACGTGATAAAGCAATATTCTTCAAAGTCCCACAGTTCCTGATCCCCAAGCCAGAAACATGAATCACTAGAATAGATTGGGTGTCCAAAAATAGAATCAATTATTTCTTTAAAATATAGGGCACAGATAATACCAACTATGACATCAGTGGAAATAATTTTTTAATAAATTGCATTGGAACCTCTCTGCACTAATTTGGGGAAATAATCAGATTGAGTTAATATTGTACTTTGTATACAAAAATACCCTCCACATAGATGAAGGACTTAAACACAGAATATTGACTGATGGCAAGTCAGCAGGAGATGGATTAGAATATTTATCAGGTCTGTGAAACAACAGTAACTTCAGCTTTGAAGCCTCAGAATAAATCATGAGGAACAAGACTGACAGATTTGAATACATAAAAAATTCAAAACTTCTGTACAGAGAAGAAAAATCCAACAAGATTAAAATAAAAAGAGGCATTGTGCTGAGGGCTATATTTGCATGCCAGGTAGCAAACACTATCCTCAAACCCAAGCTACGCGCACCCTCATTCACATTTATC